>NC_080093.1:16681250-16989270 GCF_950005125.1 Chionomys nivalis
TGCGGTAGCGAGCACTTGCTTCTGTGCACAGAGGACCTGGGTTTGATTCCCAGCATCCACATGATGACTCACAACTGTCTGTAACTCCAGTTCCAGGGGATCTGATTCCCTCTTCTGGCATCCATGGGCACCAGGCACACACATGGTGCATATACATACATGCAGCTAAACATGAACTAAAAAAAAAAATTTAAGCTGGCCAGTGGTGGCACATATCTTTTAATCCCAGTACTTGAGAGGCAGAGGCAAATGAATCTCTGTGAGTTCGAGGCCAGCCTGGTTTACAGAGGTAGTTCCAGAACAGCCAGGGCTACACAGAGAAACCGTATCTCGAAAAAACAATCAATCAATAAATAAATAAAATTTAAAAACCAAAGGGCAAGAAAAACACATATCATATTACAGATTGAGGTTTTATTTAATCACAGATATTTAAGGTAGTATAGTCAATTGTATTTGTACCCTTATGTTTTTATTTTGTGCACAAAGTTAGAAAACACCGCTGTGGAGGGATTTGTTTTCATCCTTGTGCAGATGTTCCTCAAGAGCATAGAGAGCAAGAGGGTCATGTGACCATCGGAGAGTGTCTGCATGAAGAGGCCTGGAAGCTGTATCAAGGCAGAATGTGTAAATACATGTTCTGAAAAAATAAATACCTGGGTGACATAGTTCTCTCAATTGTGGCTTAAATGATTTCTAATTTAAGCGATTACAGGAGTATTTATCAACTTGATGGATTATCTTATTGTTTCTTATAGCAGGAGAACTTGAATGACCATCATGTTTGTCAGTATGCTTTGGACTACTAAGAGCAGTCCTGACGCTGGTGTATGTTTGTGTATGCTCCAAAGGACCCGTGTTTCTTGATCACCGGGATGAACTTGAGGGGACATACAGGGTCTACTGCCAGAACCATGATGAAGCCATTTCACTGCTTGAAGTCTACGAGAAGGACGAGAAGATCCAGAAGCATCTTCAGGACTCCCTGGCAGATCTTAAGTAGGAGATTCGGCAGTCCCACCTGTGCCGCTGCTCTCACCTGCATTTTAGATGCCCCATGGTCATGATATCTCCCACCAACCTTACTTGACACATAAGTGACACATTATCACGTGTCCTGTGCTGTATCTTGCTCCTTTCTGCTGTGTCATGGGAATCTTAAGTGACTTCCCGATTGTATGGCTTGGTTAGGAAGCCTCTGGTTTCAGCACTAGGAGACTGAGGCACAATTGGAGTGAGTTCAAGTGCAACACAGTCCACACAGTGGGGCCTGTCTGAAGGGAGGGAGGAATTGTATGTGTCTTAAACTGAGTTGGTGTTTGTAGGCTCAAAACAGCCAGGGAGATGGCTTGCTGTCTAAGCTGGGATACCCACCCTTGGCATCTGTGGTTTCCTTCCATCTGCGTGGCTTTTGTCTGCTGAGTAGTTTTGTGGGGACAGTGAGAAGGTCAATGCCTTCTGTCTCTAATGCTCTCTCTTTCTCTCCTCTTGCTTCCGCCCTATAGGAGCCTGTACAACGAATGGTAAGTCCCTCTATTTGGTGCCTGGTGCACACTATTTATTCAGTGGATTCGTCAGGCCCTCAGAAGGCTGCTTTCATTTCTTTATAGTTAGAAATCTAGACATGCTTGCCAGACTTTTTCTCAGCACTTCCCACCAATACCACTTTATTAATTTGCTTAGCGCTTGCTTCTTTTCTTCCCCTACAGCAAGGCTATCTTTGCTGTTCAGCACCTAAAATAGTGCTGTCCCTCTGAGGTACAGGACTGGATTTACTGAATAATAGAGAACAGAACACAGAGTCAGAGACCAAACTGCCTTTGGGAATAGCAGATGATATCCAGAAACACCTTAGCATTGACAGTTGACAGGGGTCCCTTTCCGCTTGCTTTTACAGGGGCTGCACCAATTATATCAACCTGGGCTCCTTCCTCATCAAGCCTGTACAGAGAATAATGCGTTACCCACTGCTGCTAATGGAGCTGCTGAATTCCACCCCAGAGTCCCACCCGGATAAGGTCCCTTTAACCAGTGCCGTGCTTGCCGTCAAGGAGATCAACGTTAACATTAATGAGTACAAGCGTCGGAAGGATCTAGGTGAGAAAGGCGCGGTGAGGTAGAGGAGGTTGCCTGGCTGCCAGGCCCTCTCTCCAACAAGGCTTTTCTCTAAAAATTACTCCCCAGGAGCTCGGCAAGGCAGGGTCCAGGTGTGAGGGGGCCGGGAGGGACAAACAATGCTGGAATTCGGGGTAACGGTGGCCTGAGAAGGACAATGGGATGCTGACAAGCCACCAGTCTGGACAGTCGGGAACAAGAAAGGATGATTAAGAAATAAGTGATGGGACAGAAAATATCTCTGCAGGGGTATTAGAGGGGCTAGACCAGTGCTTCGCAACCCTCTGCAGGGGTATTAGAGGGGCTAGACCAGTGCTTCTCAGCCCTCTGCAGGGGTATTAGAGAGGCTAGACCAGTGCTTCTCAGCCCTCTGCAGGGGTATTAGAGAGGCTAGACCAGTGCTTCTCAGCCCTCTGCAGGGGTATTAGAGGGGCTAGACCAGTGATTCTCAGCCCTCTGCAGGGGTAGTTAGAGGGGCTAGACCAGTGATTCTCAGCCCTCTGCAGGGGTATTAGAGGGGCTAGACCAGTGATTCTCAGCCCTCTGCAGGGGTAGTTAGAGGGGCTAGACCAGTGATTCTCAGCCCTCTGCAGGGGTATTAGAGGGGCTAGACCAGTGCTTCTCAGCCCTCCACGCATATCAGATATTTACATTATGATTCATAGCATTAGCAGTTATGAAGTAGCAGTGACATAATTTTATGGTTGGGGGTCACCACATGAGGAACTGTATTAAAGGGTTGCAGCACTGGAAGGTTGAGAACCACTGAACTAGCCAGTGGTGACGGAGGGTTCTTTGTCACACAGTGTCCCATCACATCCTTGAAAGCAGGCCTTATCAATACCTGCTTAGGTTATTTTCTGATTCATCTAATTAGAGTTTTACTGATCCCTACTAAATTCACAGACCCTTTTATTACCGCCTGTGCCCAGTGGCTTGCTTTCTGACATAGGCCCTCATCTCCCTGCCCAGCCCTGTGCAGCCGGCTAGCTGGATGCCCACCCATTCCCCTGTGGAGTGAGCTGAACTCTTTTATTCTGTCATAGCTCGCACTGAAAACTCCACAGGTGCAGCATGGTGATTGCCCCGAGTCAGGGGTCAGAGGTCAGAGGTCAGTCATGTAGAGCTCTCGGCCTTCCGCCTGCTCTTTGTGTGCTGTGCTCACGTTAGAGCAAACTTCATGAAAACCCCACTTGTCTGCTGTGGCTTTGGGAGCTCTCTGCCACTGGTTCAGCCTCCTGATACAGGGTGTCCTTCCTGCTGCTCCTCCACCGTTCCCGTCCACTGTAGTCTCCAGACTTTTCTGTTCGACACAGTGGCTTTCCTTATATGCATCATTGTGTATAAATAACTCATTTGTATACATGACCATCATATACTAATCTTAGATGGTTCAAAAATATTAAGTTCAAAGAGGTAAAATGGCTTTTATAAAGCTGAGCCCTGATTAGTGACAGCCCTGAGTCTTGAACTCACAGGCATCCTGACCTTACATCTCTGCTGCCTTTCCTCCTATCTCAGACCCTTTCCCTGGCTGCCAGTCTCTCTCTGCCTGGAGAGCCACACCTCTGTCTAGACTGGTTCTTTGGACCAATATTTTGTCTGTTCAGTTATAAGTTATCGAAGACAAGCACTCGTTTCTGTTTGGGTTAATTTCATTTTATGCTCCTTTTTAGAAAAACCTCTATTTCTGGGCTGATACAGTCTCACTGAGTTCAGGCTGCGGGAGGAGGGGATGGGACTTTTTTTGACCAGTGGCCTTGGCTTGCATCCTAGTGCTTAAGTACCGCAAAGGTGATGACGACAGCCTCATGGAGAAGATCTCCAGGCTGAACATCCACTCCATCATCAAGAAGTCCAACCGGGTCAGCAGCCACCTGAAGCACCTCACAGGGTTCGCTCCTCAGGTGAGCTCCGGCTTGCAGCACGTCTGGCAGCTCTGCAGGCCCTGGGGACAAATGCTGGCATGGCTTGGCACAGGAACCTTCTTTAGTGTCTCCTTGGTTTTGCCTGTTAATGGAGATAGGGCCCTTCAACTACCAAGCTGCTTATAATGTGCACAGAGGCAAATGAGGAGGTCAGCTGGCCCACATATACTAGCTGTCGTGGTCTTCCTACCTCTAAGACGTTTATAATCTATTCAGAGAACCCGATCCACTGTGCAGACATACACGCTAGATGGGATTTAAAAGATCATCTAGGTGAATGCCTTACGTTATGAAGAGGGAAACGTGAAAGGAGGAGACCGAGGAATTTGAACCACAGCTTGGCAGTTGCAGTCTCCAGACTTCATCCTGCACCACACCCAGATGGTGACGGGGTGAAGAGTACACGGGAGCAGAAACTTGCTCTCTGCTTCTCACGCTTTGTTTCTGTCATATACGGGAGATTGGTGGAAGCATGAGTCTTCACCTGAGAGGGAGCAGGGGAGGGGCTGCCAGACTGGAGAACACACAAGGGAAGGGAGAGCACAGCAGCCCGGCCAGGACACAGCAGGGAAGTCAGTTTGGAAGTAGGCATGTGATCAGAATCCAGAGTCATAGAGGCAGGTCTCCAAACTCAGTTTCCTATGAAAGGAAACAGCAAGTATATATATATATTGGTGAAAGATGTTTCTAAGATATTTTCCCAAGAAGGTCTATTGAAAGAAGTCCAGGTTTCTAAATGCACTCCTTTTGAACAGCTAAAAGATGAAGTATTTGAAGAGACAGAAAAGAACTTCCGGATGCAGGAGAGATTGATCAAATCCTTTATCCGAGACCTGTCCCTCTACCTCCAGCATATCCGGGTAAGTGCCAGCATGGCCCCAGTCAGGGCCGCTCTTCCTCCTCTGGCCTGCACAGAGCCCTGGTTAATGAAAGCAATCGGTACTGAAATGACCACGCTTCCATGGCCAGTGATTTGTATAGATGTTGTCTTCATCAGTAAGGTCTTACCATCAGTTTGTGGGGAGCCTTTGCAATAGCCTGAGTTGTTGGCCAACCCCTTTGGCCAAGAACTTGATTAGATGTAACCCATACCCAGTGCTGAAGCTTCATTTAGTGACGAGAGCTGTCTAGTCAGGGGCTCTGCTATTTCATTTAGTGATGAGAGCTCTCTAGTTGGGGGCTCTGTTATTGGCAATTTCATTCAGGTTGCCTTCACTATAGTACATATATAGGAAGCTTCTATGTATTAGATTTCTACGTGAAATGGCCTCAAATGGTCCTTAATTTTAGCTGTTCCTCCCTCCTTGTTTGATCTTCCTGTTCCAGTCCATCCCTTTGCCCCATCCCCATGCCATCACAGTCTATCCATAGCTGTCTATTCTATTTCCCCTTCCTGGGAAGATCTGTCCCTACCCCCAGTCTCTCACTCTGCACCTAAGCTCTGTGGGTCCTACTGTTATAGTTTACCAATCTAACTTAATACCTAACACCCACATATTAGCAAATGCATACTATATTTGTCTTTCTGGCTCTGGGTTACCTCACTAGGGATGATTTTTTTTTTTTTAGTTCATCCATTTACCTGTGAATGTCATGATTTCATTTGTTAACAGCAGAGTAATATTCCATCGTGTAAATGTACCATGTTTTTTAACCCATTCATCCATTGGTGGATGTCTGGGTTATTTCCAGTTTCTGACTTATGACTGGAGAAGCAATGAACATAGTTGAGCAAGTGTCTCTGTAGTAGGACAAAGCATACTTTGGGTATACGCCCAAGAGTAGTGTAGCTGAGTCAATTCCCATCTTTCTGATGAACTGCCACACTGATTTCCATAGTGGCTGTGTTAGTTTGCTCTCTTGCCAACAATGGAGGAATAATCTCCTTGCTTCCCATCTTCACAGTGTTAGCTGTCACTTGTGTTATTGATCTTAGCATTCTGACTAGTGTAAAATGGAATCTCAAAGTGGTTTTGAATTGCATTTCCCTGATGACTAAGAATGTTGAGCATTTCTTTACATGTCTCTTGGCCATTTGAGTTCCTCTTTTGAGAATTCTCTGTTTAGATCTGCAGCCCATTTTAAAATTGGATTATTTGTTTTCTTGATGTTCAGTTTTTTGCATTTTTTATGTTTTGGATATTAACTCTCTATCAGATATGGAACTGGTGAAAATCTTTCCCTATCCTGTACTTGATCACTTTGTCAAATGATGGTGTCCTTTGCTATACAGAAGCTTCTCAGTTTCACGAGGTCCCATTTATTCATTGTTGATCTTAGTGTCTGTGCTAATGGTGTTCAGGTCAGAAAGTCTTGTCCTCTGCCAAGGCTGTTCCCCATTTCCTCTCTTATTAGGTTCACTGTGTCTAGTCATACGTTGAGGTTTTTGATCCACTTGGACTTGAGTTTTGAGCAAGATGATAGACACAGATCTATTTGCATTCTTCTTCATGCCGACATCCAGCACCATTTGTTGAAAGTGCTGTCTTTTATCCAGTGTGTGTTTCTGGCTTTATCAAAAATCAGGTGTCTATAGGTGTGTAAATTTATATCTGGGTCTTCAGTTGGGTTCCATTGATCAGTGTGTCCGTTTTTGTATTCAGTTGTATTCCATTGATCAGTGTGTCTGTTTTTGTGCTAATACCATTCTGTGTTTATTGCTATAGCTCTGTAGTACAACTTGATCTTTGGAATGGTGACACCTCCAGTAGTTCTTTGATTGTTCTTGATAATTTTATCTGATAATTGTCACTTTAAGATCTGTGAAGAATTGTGTTGGAATTTTTATGGGGATTCCATTGAATCTGTAGAATGGTAAGATGGCTATTTTTTCAAATGATTTTTTTTTTATTTTTACGGTCATTGATATTTCACCTGTATGCATGTGTGTGTGAAGGTGTCTGATCTCCTGGAGCTGGAGTTTCAGGCAGTGGTGAGCTGCCATGTGGATGCTCGGAATTAAGCTTGCATCTCTGAAGAGTAGCCAGTGCTCTTAACTGCTGACCTGTCTCTCCAGCCCCAGGATGGCCATTTTTACTATATTAATCCTGTTGGTCCATGAGCATGGAGCTCTTTCCATCTGCTGATACCTTCTTCAGTTTCTTTCTTCAATATCATAAAAGTTTTAGTCATAGAAATCTTTCACTCGCTCAGTTAGAGTTACCCCAAGATATTTTATATTTTTTATTGAGGCTATTGTGAATGGTGCAGTTTTTCCTGATTTCTTTCTCAGCCCATTTGTAGTATAAATTTTTTGTCAGCTAATTTTGTACCCTGCTACCTTGCTGAAAATGTTTATCCACTGTAAGAATTTCCCGGTGGAACTTTTGGGGTCACTTATGTGTACTATCATATCAGCTGCATATAAAGATACTTTGACTTCATTCCAATGTGTACCCCCTTGATCTCTTTCAGTTGTCTGATTGCTCTGGCTAAGACTCAAGTACCATACTGAATGGTATGGAGAGAGTGAGCAACTTTGCCTTGTTGCTAATCTTAGCAGAATTGCTTTGAGTTTTCTCCATTTAAGTTGATGTTGGCTGTGGGTTTGCTATAAACTGCCTTTATTATGTTGAAGTATGTCCATGTATCTCTAATTTCTCCAGGACTTTTATCATGAAGGGGTATTAGATTTTTGTCAAAGGCCTTTTCTGCATCTAATGAGACGATCATGTGGGTTTTGTCTTTCGGTTTGCTTATGTGATAGATCACATTTATTGATTTACATATGTTGCCCCATCTTTGCATCTCTGGGATGAAACCTCCTTGATCATGGTGGATGATCTTTTTGATGTGTTCTTGGATTCAGTTTGCTAGTATCTTACTGAGAATTTTTGCATCTATGTTCATAAGGGCAAATGGTCTACAATTCTCTTTATTAGGTGTTTCTCTATGAGGGTTAGGTATCAGGCTGTAGCCTCATAAGATGAATTGGGCTGTGTTCCTTCTGTTTCTATTTTGTGGAATAATTTGGGAAATCTTGGCATTAACTCTTTTTTTAAAAAGTCTGGTAGAATTCTGCACTAAATCCATCTGACCCTGAACTCTCTTTTTGGCTGAGAAACTTTTAATGGCTGCTTCTATTTCACTAGGGCTTATAGGTCTCTTTAAATTGTCTATCTGATCTTGATTTACCTTTGGTAAGTGGTATATGCATCAAGAAAGTTAAGCATTTCTTCTAGATTTTCCAATCTGGTAGAGTACAGGTTTTTAAAGTCTATTCTTAGGATTCTTTGGTTTTCCTGGTCTCTGTTATATCTCCCTTTTTATTTCTATTTTTGTTAATTTGGATTTTTCTGCCTTTTAGTTAGTTTGGATTTGGGTTTGCCAATCCTACTGATTTTTTTTTTCTCTGTTGGTTTTGTTTATTCTTTGTACTGTTTTTTGTTTACTCTTTTGGGGCATGATTTCTTTTTTGCTGTAGATCTTTCCAATGTGCTATTGAGTTACTAGCATGAGAATCCTCTAGTTTTTTTTTTTTTTTATGTAGACAGTGCTGTGAATCTGCCTCTTAGCCCCTCTTTCATTGTGTCCCATAAGTTTGGTTATGTTATGTTTTCATTTTTCATTCAGTAGTGAGTTCAGTTTCAAGGAGTCCATACGCTTTCTACTGTTTCTATAGTTGTTGAAATCCAGCTTTAATAGATGATCAGATAGGGTGCCGGGTTTTATTTATTTTCGATTTTCCTGTAGTGTTGAGACTTGCTCTGTGCCCGATTATGTGGTCAGTTTGAGAAAGTTCCATGATCTGCTGAGAAGAAGGTATACTCTTTTGTGTTTGGTTGAAATGTTCTGTAAATATCTGTTAAGTCCATTTGGTTTATGACATCAGTTGATTCCAATATTTCTCTGTTTAGTTTTTATCTGGATGACCTGCCCATTGGTGAAGTATTGAAGCTCCCACTGTCAGTGTGTGAGGGTCAACACGTGGTTCAAGCTGGAGTTATGTTTCTTTTCTTAATATGGGTTCCCTTGTGTTTAGGGCATAGATGTTAAGAATTTCAGTGTCCTCTTGGTGGATTTTTGAGTATCTAGTATCCTTCCCTATTTCTTCTGATTAGTTTTGGCTTGACGTCTATTTTGTCAGATATTAAAATGGCTACACCAACTTACTTCTTAGGTCCATTTGCTTGGAATCTTTTTCCATTATTTTACCCTGAGGTCTGTCTCGATGTTGAGGTGTATTTCTTGGCTGCAGTGCAAGGGTAGATCCTGTTTTCGAATCCATTCTATTAATTTGTGTCTTTTTTGGGAGGAGTTGAGAGCATGGATGTTGAGTTACCAATGAGCAGTGTCTGCTGACTTCTGTTATTTTGTTCTTATGGTGTGGTTCCCCCTCCTCCACTCAGTTTGATTTGCTGGCCTGGGATTATTTATTCCCTGTGTTTCTTGGGTGAGTTTAACCTCTTCAGGTTGAAGTTTTCCTTCTAGTACTTTCTGAAGGATTCTATTTGTAGATATTTACTGCTTATATTTGGTTTTATCTTGGAATGTCTTTTTTTCTCCATCTATTGTGATTGAAAGTTTTACTGCATATAGAATCATGGGCTTTTTGATAGTTTTGTTCCTCCCTCCCTTGAGGCAAAACTCTCCTGCAGTCCATAGATTTACACCACCACACCCTATGAATGGTTATTTCTTTAAGAGGAAGAAAATAATCACCTTTGACAATAGTTCTCCACTAGAGAAGAACTGAGGAGACTCCTCAGTCTATCCTGCTGACAAAGTATAGGCTTTTTTTTTAAAAAAAAATATGACTCCCCATATGTGTATGTTTTTAAGAGTGAAATACCTAAAAGTGTTATGAACTGTTAATGTATGAGACACGGGCAGTTTTTATTAAGGGGTTTTGTTAACTTTTGAAATACACTCATGGAGGTTTTCTGTATTTGGATTTCATCTGCATTAATATCAATACAGTAGGTGTTCCCTAAACTTAAACCATCAATCATGTGCCAAGCAGACAACCTAGCTCAGGATGCAGAAACAGTCTTGATGGGTCAGGAGCCTCTCCGTGCAGTTCACTTCTTCAGCACGTGATAATTGAGCCCCCCACACAACATCGCTCACTTCTCAGTGGCGTGGACGGGGAGACACCAAGGCTTAGGGAGTCATGCCATCTGACAGATGTTTCTGTAGTGATGGGAAAGTTTGGGGGAGGGTGGAGGAAGCAGAACAGGTTGTCAAGAGGGAGGCTGAAGCAGCTGTCCTCAGGAAGAGGCAGTATGAGCCAAGACTTGAGCAGGGAGGCCATTGCTCATTAATCCCCCAGGAATCATCCAGTTCTGAGCTGATTTGTTTACGGTGAATTAAGAAACTCTTGGGTGCGTGGTTTGTCAACACATAAACTTAAATCAGGACATTACAGAAAAGGTTAGCATGGCTCCTGCTCAAGGATGACACACAAAGTCACGAAGCCTCCCATATAAAAAGAGAAAAACTCTTCCAGGTCCATTCTGAAGAACTTAGGTTTGCTTCCCAGCACCCACCTCAGATGGGCAGCTCACGGTCTGTGACCGCTCTTCTGAGGGATGTGATGTCCTCTTCTGGCCTCCACAGGTGTCCACATGTGCATATAGTTTTTTTTTTTTAAATCTTTGATTTTGTTTTGTTCAAGGCAGGGTTTCTCTGTGTAACCTTGGTTACCCGAAACTCTCTCTGTAGACCAGGCTGGCCTTGAACTCAGAGATCCATCTGCCTCCCAAGTCCTAGGATTAAGGGTGTGCGCCTTCACTGCCCTGCTCTTTTATTTTTTAACTTAAAACAAACAAGACCTTTCTCCGACTGGGGTACAGAAAGATGCTGATAAATCCACCAGTCTTTCTGTACCATAGTTCTCTTCTCTGCGCCCCGTCTATCCTTTTTAAAGGCATGTGTATTTCAGTGTGAAAATATTGCAAGAGAAGGGACTTTGCAGGCAGAATTGTCACGACAAGCTACTGCTCAGGTGACTTTTTATTTCACTTTGTCTTCCTCACGGGCTCCAGGAATCTGCGTGTGTGAAGGTGGTGGCAGCCATGAGCATGTGGGATCTGTGTATGGAGAGGGGACACCATGACCTGGAACAGTTCGAGAAGGTGCACCGCTGCATCAGCGACCAGCTCTTCACACGCTTTGTGAGTGCCCGTGCAGCCCCATTCCCAGGCTTTGTGAGTGCCCATCCAGCCCCATTCCAGGCTTGGCTTCCTTCCCAGAGCCCTCGCAAAAAGCAGCTCACACCAAAGTCCCTTCCCGAGGCCTGAGTCACAAGCTTTAGTGTGCCGCATCAGAGTTTGAGATAGAATGTGACCAGTGTGGGGACAACAGGGACTGGGAATATTCTGGGGGTCTCCCCATAACTTATTTCAGAGGACAATCTAGGGTGAAAAGCTAGGAAATGTAGTCTGGTGGATTCACTGAGTATACTGATCTCAAAAAAATTTATTCCTCAATATTTCTTTTCCAGTTAAAATATCAGTAAATGACTCACTTTATAAAGTGCTACAGGGGCAGATTGCTTAAGAAATTCCAAAGAAGCGTGGGGCATTGCCAGTAGATTGTGTGGTTTTGTTAGAGCCTTCTGATGGAAGGCTAAAGCGGGAGGGTGGGCATGCACACTGGGAAACTTCCAGGGGCTCCTGCAGGAAATTCTTTTAATAGTATGCCACTAGGCTGGGACAGCTCAGCTCCCAAAGAGCATGAGGACCTAAGCTCTTTTGTTTTTTGTGTGGTTGATTTTAGCTTTTCAAGATAGGGTTTCTCTGTGAGCCCTGATTGTCCTGGAACTCACGCTGTAGACCAGGCTGGCCTTGAACTCAGACATCTGCCTGCCTCTACCTCCTTTGTGTGAGGTTAAAGGTGTGTGCCACCATGCCTGACCTAAGGACCCAAGTTCTATCTCTAGTACACTTATTAAAAAAGAGCCGGTGTGGTGGCACACTCTTGTTTTGGTTTTTCGAGACAGTTTCTCTGTAGCTTTGGAGCCTGTTTTGGAACTAGCTCTTGTAGACCAGACTGGTCTTGAACTCAGAGATCTGCCTGCCTCTGCCTCCCAAGTGCTGACGTTAAAGGCATGTGCACACTCTTGTAATCTCAGCACTGAAGAGGCAGGGACAGACAGGTGGCTCACTGTCCAACCATCCAAGCTTACTTGGTGTATTTCAGGATGGCAAGAGATCCTTTCTTAAAAGGAAGGTAAATGGCCCCTGAAGCATGACACCAAGGGTGCCCTCTGGTGTCTGCACACACGTGCTCCTGCACACATGCAGATAATACACTACTGAGTGCTTACGTATATTTTACTCTCAATGTCTGTCTTTCTAGAGGAATAAGGGGAAAATCCTCTGAAAAGTAAAAGTGGGCATTGCCACACGGTAATGACTGGAAACTGAGCGAGAGACACATCCCAGACTTAAGGATTATCTGCAGCTAAAATCAAGCTATGTAGATAAGTGCGTGGCATAGGGTGGCCACACAGACTAGTCACACGTCATACTGGGGTGTACTTTAGTATTCATGAGCAAAGAGGGGTATAAGGCATGACCAAATCAACCTTAAAGTGCTTGGAGACAAAAATGAGATCCTGACCAGCGACCTGCCTTTCTTGTCCCCACAGAAAGAGAGGACTGAGCGCCTTGTCATCAGCCCCTTAAACCAGCTGCTGAGCATGTTCACAGGGCCCCACAAGCTGGTGCAGAAGCGCTTCGACAAGCTTCTGGACTTTTACAACTGCACTGAGCGTGCGGAGAAGCTCAAGGACAAGAAGACTCTGGAGGAGCTGCAGTCAGCCCGCAACAACTACGAAGCCCTGAACGCCCAGCTGCTGGACGAGCTGCCCAAATTCCAGCAGTACGCCCAGGGCCTCTTTACCAACTGCATCCACGGCTACGCTGAAGCCCACTGTGACTTCGTGCAACAGGCGCTGGAGCAGCTGCAGCCCCTGCTGTCGGTACGTCCTTCCCTCTGCTAGGACCGCGTTATCTCTAAAACACAATTGGTGCTTTCTAGAATTCTTGGTAGGGTCATTTGGTCTTGCCATCAGGGACTGTTGGTCCATTCTTGGTGTCTTGAAGCCTGTTGTTCCATCTTGAGCCCTTTCTAGAAGGGTTAGCTCGCAGGCAGTGACAGAGCTCCTTGTCTCTTGCATCGACTGCCATTTTGACGCCTAATTCAGCCAACTACAGTTGACCGTAGTGTAGTTGGCTCTGAAGACTTTGTCAGGTCCAGGGATCTTTCATCTGTGTTCTCTTCTTTCCTGTCTTGACTCCTGATGGTCTACAGTCACTGAGAGCCACTGACCGAGAAGGCAACTTGATTGCCATCTTCCACGAGGAGCACAGCCGGGCCCTACAGCAGCTTCAGGTCTTCACCTTCTTCCCCGAGTCCCTCCCTGCTCCCAGGAAGCCCTTTGAGAGGAAAACCACAGACCGCCAGTCATCCCGGAAGCCCCTTCTTGGCATGGTGAGTAGGCACCTGACGGACACACTGGGCACCTGAGCATGTCACTTAGCTTCATCATCTCTAACCCAGATGGTAGATGATAATCACCAGCCCTGCATCATAGGGCGATCACCAGACTTAACTAAGTTAACGTGTGGAGTTGCCCAGCGCATAAGCACAGTGCAGATAGATACTAATATTAAAGACATGCATGTGGACAGCTTAGTGCGAGTTTTGACTTTTCATAATAAATGGAGATTAAGAGGCTGTTTCCCGAGCATCACTGATGTGGCTCTGGTACCCGACTGGGACCACCTGGAGTCTTGATGTGAATTTCAAACTGCCTTCTGGAATCCTTATTATAGAAGACCTAGTGATATACTTGGGATTTGGATTTTAAATTTCATTTATTTTGATAGTAGCAGTTGAACCAAGGCCTTATGTGTGCTCAGAATGTGCTCTGCAGTTGGACTGTACCCTCCCTAACCCCAGTATTGGATCGTTTAGCACTTTAATCAAATTTTTGTTTATTTTCTATTTTTGCAAAAAATAGGGTGTAAGCTTGCCTCATGCCTTCAGAGACATCAAAACGCTGCCTAAAGGACCACAGTTTTTACCTAATGTAGCCTTATTTGGTTATGAAAATGTCTTTTGTAGGTAGTTGAGTGGCTGAGGGTTGTGCCTCGCTCCTGAGATGGTAGATGAGATTAAATTCAAGGCTAAGGTGATGGTGGGTTCTTACCATCCTGTGCTAGGGGGACAGCCAGGTTCTTACCGTCCTGTGCTAGGGGGACAGCCGGGTTCTTATGATCCCATGCTAGGAAGACGGCGGGGTTCTCACTGGTCTTGTTCCTCAGCCGAGCTACATGCTGCAGTCAGAAGAGCTGCGGGCCTCCCTGCTGGCAAGGTACCCCCCTGAAAAGCTCTTCCAGGTGGAACGGAACTTCAATGCTGCTCAGGACTTGGATGTCTCCCTTTTGGAAGGCGACCTGGTGGGTGTGATAAAAAAGAAAGATCCCATGGGCAGTCAGAACCGCTGGCTCATCGACAATGGAGGTGAGGACTGCAGGCTCTGGGGAAATGTGACCGAATGAGAAAAAGACATGCGAGCCTTTGGTTTGGGGCATGATCATAGAACTGTCCTGGTTTCTAGAGAGAGTGTAGCACCCAGGTTGACATCCTTCGGACTGCATTTGTTTTGACAACTTTCAGAGAAGATTCTGTTATTTATTTATCCTGAAACTGTTGCCATGGTTTGTTTTTTTTTCTAAGTCACCCAGGCAGCTGCCCTTTGAATCTGTAAACTGTGTATGAATTAAAAACATGTTAGCTGTCCCTGTAATAATGTTACTTCATGGCTGTTTAGAGAGGGACGTGAAATCAAACACTTCACAGCTTTCCTTTTTTGGAGGAAGATTATAGACTTTAGTATAATCCCTTTTCCCACAATCCCCAAATCCACAACCCTACGTTTAGACTAACAGGGCTCTTTCAGAACCTGCTTGTCAAACCTGCACGAGCCGCAGGGCTTACAGTCATCACTAGCCTTTCCAGCAGGAACCCTTGTCTGTCTGCTGTGGAGGGTGGTGAAATAAATATTTGACATTTCTCAAACCAAAAAAAATTGAGTTCCAAAGCTCCTGGACTAAGTATTCTAAGTAGAGTTTGGGTGGGTATAGGCCAATTTTAGCATTTTGGGGGTTTCTTTAAAAGCATCTTGTGGGCTGGGGAGGTTGATGAAGAGCCCTCCAGGACAGTGGTTAGAGTTCAGACTCCAGAATCTATGGGAAAAGGCAGAAGACATACCTCATACTACATCCAAAGACATCCTGCCACGTGGGGACCCAGCCAGGATTGTCCCTCAGCTCTAGAAACCAGGAATTCCTTCCTGAGCAGAGTCCTGGGACAGAAACAAAGAAAAATTGAAACCATAAGGAAGACATTCTTTGGGCACGGAGTTGCATGCCCAGGGACTGTGCTCCTCGGATTTCTTTATGAGAAACATCTTTGTGTTTGAAATGTGTGACCCAGAGCCCTCCATCATCATCATAGACATTTTGTTGAGGTGCACACGCTAGGGTCAGCGTCCTGCGTTATAGTACTCATGGCAGTCCACGGCTTTCCATGACCCTAAGATGGTTTTGGTATATGGAGAGGGCAGGCACACATGGCCTTCCTGAGGGACTTGGCAGAAGGACAACCTTGAGATTGTTTTTTGACATGGTGTATTTGAATTTAAGTTTACTGAGTCTTCTCTTGTGTGGTCTGGGCATCCTGTTACATTGTCTTTTGTGCCTGTTGCCAAACGTGATACTTTTGTTTCCTTTTTTGGCCCTTTATTTTGCAACAAGGTCTCACCTTGTGGCAAGGCTATCCTTGAACGTGGAGTAATCTTTCAGTTTCAGTCTCCTGAGTGCTGAGGTCACAAGTAAGAGCCGTCAAATTTTGGTGTTTCATTAGTTATTTTTAAACAAACGTGATTTGTTTTGTTTTGTGTTTTTCACCAGCCTGTTAATTGCCCACAGACATCCTTGTCATTTTCATGTTGTGCTGCTATAATAATGACCTGGAAGGCAGCCACGGTTTGGGGCATTTTCTGGCTTTGGCTGTTGCAAGCCATCACGTCACTAAGCACTTGGTTTTTGCCTTCCTTGATCTAACGAGTATGGTGATTTGGCTGCATGTGTGTCTATGCACCACATTTGTGCCTGAAGGTAGTTTTGAACCTCCTGCAACTGGACTTTATGAATAGTTGTCAGTGCCTTGTGGATACTGGAAATCGAACCCAGGTCCCCTGGAAGAGCAACTGGTATTCTTAACTGCCCAGCCATCACTGCAACCCCATTGACGTAGCTTTTAAATTACACACACACACACACACACTCACTCTTGCTCCAGCTTTAGCTGCTGTTCTTTCCTTCTGCAGTCACCAAAGGTTTTGTGTACAGCTCCTTCCTGAAGCCCTACAATCCTCGGCGTAGCCATTCGGACGCCTCCGTGGGAAGCCACTCGTCCACAGAGTCAGAGCAGAGCAGCTCCTCGCCCAGGGTCCAGCGGCAGAACAGCAACAGTGCCTTGACCTTCAACTCCAACATGACTGTGTCCTTCACCTCAGGGCTTTCCCCAAAGCAGTCCCAGGACACCCCTTCACTGAAGGAATGTGACCAAGGAACTCTCGGTCTGTCCTTGAATGCCGAGAGTGCAGAAACTGGGCCTCCCAGGTGCTTTTCGGACCCAGACTCTACCTGCCAGCTTAGGTCAGGGGACTCTGCAGATGGTGCCAGAGACATAAGCCAACCTGTTTCAACCCTGAGGGGCTGCCAACGAAGTTCCAGGCATCCAGACGTGGTCGGTTACTCTGTACCAGGGCGAAATGAACAAGGTAATGATTCGGTAAAAGGAAGTGCAAGAGCCTATCCAACTCCAGAAGACAGGAACACAAGAGCCTACCAGACTCTAGAAGACAGGAACACAAGAGCCTATCCGACTCCAGAAGACAGGAGCAGAGGGCTCGGAAGCAGTGAGACGGAAGGTAACCAGGTACGCACACCCCGCCCCTGTGTGGCTCCCAAGCAGGTGCAGATGTGGAGCCAGTACAGGAGAGGGCCAGGCAGGGGCTGTAACCCTATCCTGTCCTACATGTCACAGAACCCCACTGTCTTAGGGAGCAGCCCCCCTTCTGCACAGAGCTTCCACAGACACTTCCAGGCCATCCCCAGGCCCCTTCTGCTTTGTCACTGGATGCCAAGATAAAATCTGTTTTTACTCTTCAAACCTATGCATTCATCCAGTGTAGGGGCTGCTATTTAACCTACCCAGCCAGGCTTTTGTCCCCTAGCTCTATCTTTATTCCCAGAATTTAGAAATGAAAGTGAGTGCTGGTTTTGCTTTTCCTGTTTTTGCATGCCCTGCTCTGCCTCGTGAGCCAGATGTCCCCTTTCACACATTTTGGTCCCCCATGGAGTCGAGGCTGCACCCGTGTTGCCGAGGCTCACACAGCAGTGGGTTTCCTGGTTAGTCTTAGATGTGTTATGTTGCCGAGGCTGGAGCTGGAGTCTAGATTCCAAAAGCCTCCTCTCCACTTCGGCTTTCATGTCCCAGGAGAATGTGACACCTGCTCGCTTCTGCCTGCTGGTTCCCTCTGCTGACAGCCTAGGGCAGGTTTCCCAGTTCTGGACGCGAGTGGACCGCATCTTCTGACTTATTGACAGGGGGCTCAGTTCTAGCTTCATCAACTCCTGAGCCTGGGCTGTCCTGAAACTATGGCCCTTGTGGCCTCACGGCTTCTCCCATCACTGGAGTCCTCCCCTTCCCCATGCTGTTCTCTCTCTGTCCTCCTGACGGCACCTACTGTTAGATATTTTACTCTTGACTTTCGGGGGGGTTCACCACCCAGCTCCCAAATAAATCATACACAGAGACTTTTTCTTATTTATGAATACCCAGCCTTAGCTTGGCTTATTTCTTGCCAGCTTTTCTTAAGTTATCCCAACTACCTTTTGCCTCTGGACTTTTTCCTCTTCTTCTGTGAATCTTGCTTTCACTCTTACTCGCTGACTGCCCCTGATATCATCCTCCCCTTCTCTTTTCCTCATTTCTCCTTCTGTTCATACTCTGCCTGCCAGCTCTTTATTAGACCATCAGGGGTTTTAGACAGGCAAAGAATCACAGCTTCACAGAGTTAAATAAATACAACATAAACGAAAGCAACACACCTTAAAATACTCCCCAACAATCTACAGATAGATGTTTCTTGCTTTGAGATTAATCATGTGTTATTACTTTGGTTTGGGATGTTGTTTTTCTTTCCTGTTCTGGGAATGGAGCCCACCCAGGGTTTGGAGCAGGCTAGCCTGTGCTGAGCTCTTAGCCTAACGGAGACTTTGTAGTGGAATATAGAATTGGGGTAGACAGTCCCCTCGCAGCTCACCGTCTTCCATATTGCCAAGGTTCCTGCTGTTCTTTAAGGCTGTTCTGAAACAATGAAAAGGTCTGCATGTTTTGAGAGTTTTTGGTTGTGGTCTGGCCTGGAGTTGGTGGTGCGCCTCCGCCCTGTTCATTATGGATTACTCCACTCAGATGCAGCTATTTAAACTGTAAATCAGATTAGAAATTCACCTTCAGCCCAACATCTTTAATCCCAGCACTCAGGAGGCAGAGGCAGGCAGATCTGAGTTCAAGGCCAACCTGCTCTATAGAGATTGTTTCAGGACAGCCAGGGGTACAAAGAGAAACCCTGTCTTGAAAAAACAAAAAGATTAAAAAAGAGGGGGGGGGAGGGAGAGAGAGAGAGAGAGGGAGGGAGGGAGGGAGGGAGGGAGCGAGGGAGGGGAGGGAGAAATTGCACTTCCAGGCCCACGGTCACCAGCAGACGCAGCACACGCCGCCCTCACAGCGCTGCTGCGGCAGGCTCTAACCCTCTCTCCTTCAACACAGGTCTATTTTGCTGTCTACACCTTCAAGGCACGAAACCCAAATGAACTGAGTGTGTCGGCCAATCAGAGACTCAAGATCCTTGAGTTTAAAGATGTCACAGGCAATACAGAGTGGTGGTTGGCTGAAGTTAACGGGAAGAAGGGCTATGTCCCTTCCAATTATATCCGGAAAACTGAGTACACCTGAACCCAGGTTGCCCTCACCCTCCCTTGCTGCCACTTTCAGCCCGCTGAAAGGATCCCACTCCTGAGCGCAGGCCCCACCACACTGCCTATCCATAACTGGAGTGCAAGCTAAGCTTTGTTCTCGATTGGGTTGTGCACCGTGATGCTCGCTAGAATTTGAAGTGGACCCCAGTGCTTGTCAGTGATTCCCTGACCACGAGCAGCAGCCAAGTGCTGGTGTTGGCTTTGGGAAATGAGAAGTTTCCAATCAGAAAAGCAGTATTGGATGCAGGAAGCGTGTGCATCGGTTGTTGCAGCCTCTGTGGTTGACTGAGCAGTCAGCTGAGAGGAAGAGGAGCTTGCTGGGAGAACCCCGCCACCATGCCTCTGTGCTTGGTAAAGGTTTCGTCACGATCATATTAAACCTTGTGCATCAAAGTGACTGAGACACCCCCAGTACCTGACACCCCATCTCTCTCTGACGTGCTCCCGATTCCTAGTTCATGAAATGCTAACACTCTTTTTCACTGCTCCTCTGTTAGGTGTTTACAGTCCTCCTTTCCTTTTGACGTTGTGTCTGGAGGGTTCTCTTGCCTTGTCAGACGTGGTCATCTGCCTCCTCCTGATACTCATCGACCTTATATAGTCTGTGTGATGTCACCTAACCTTTCTCCCTGTACGCAATAACTGACAGACTTTCCTAGACTAGCCTGAGGTCAGCACTCCAGCTGGCCCCAGAAAGTATTCAATCTGCTGTAATCTCCAACCGGTTGAGCCTGGTGGAAGCCTGGATGCCTTTGTCTTCCACCCGAGCACTCTGCTGCCATCTAGTGGCGTCCACACATGCTCACAACAGTCATGGCTTATTTGAAGCAGGTAGAATCAGTGGCCACAGAAGCAGCTTGTCTCAGACTTGGAAACAGGTTTTTCTTTCTCACCAACTGCCATACTTCAGACACAATATTCAAAGCCAAACAGATACAAAAGTGCCTAATGAGACCTCACACCCAAGGCTAGAAGGTGAACGCTAAACCTCATGTGAAGAAATGGCCTGAGGCTTGTCTCAGCAGGCTCTCAGACTCCAGCTGAAACCCTCTTGGCCCAGCCTTCTAGCCGCACATTTGGCCTTAAAATCCTGGTGAATCAGGATATGCCTGTGGACACCCCAGCCACAGCTTCTGCTCCACTGGTCGGGGCCTCTTATGAAGTGTTTGTATTTAGAGATGTTTATATTTAAGTAGCTATTTTATAAATAAAAGTATTTCTATTGGCCATAAGTGTTTTCTTCATCTTGATTCTGAACTTTTTTTTTCATCCTTGCCCAGCTGAGTCACAAGGGACCCTGTTTTCTTTCAATACTAATACAGCAGTGTTTCTCTTTTTTTTCCTCATTTTTTAAAAGATTATTTTTTTTAGTGTACATTAGGGTTTTGTCTGCATGTATACCTGTGTGATGATGCCAGATTGCCAGGAACTGGAGTTACAGTTGTGAGCTGCCGTGTGGTTGCTGGGAATTGAACCCCATCCCTTGGAAGAGCAGCCAGTGCTCTCAACTGCTGGGCCATCGCTTCAGCCCCCACAGCAGTGTTTCTCAACCCATGGGTCATGACCTCTTTCGGGATTAGATATCCTATATATCAGATATTTATACTATGATTTATAACAGTCACAAATTATAGTTATAAAGTAGCAATGAAATAATTTTACAGTTGGGGTCACTACAACATGACGAACTGTATTAAAAAGTTGCAGCATTAGGAAGGTTGAGAACCACTGGTCCACAGTTTCTGGTCATAGATTTGAGTCTTTAATCCACTTTGGGATGTTTTTCCCTTTTTTGGGGGATGCAGTGAGATGATCTTGTTATGTAGCCCAGGCAGGTCTCAAGTGAGAGCCTTTTGCCTCACCTGGGTTTTGGGGTTACAAGTATATGTTTACTCTGCCAGCCAGGAGTTTTGTTTTTTTAATATGTCTGGTGTACGGTGCACACCTTCAACCCCAGAGCTTGAGAGGCAGAGGCCGGAGGAGCACATCACTTTCCATTTTTTTTTCCATTATTTACATAGAGCGGCGAGCTGTTCTCGAACCCGGGACCTTGGAAACAGCGGTCAGCGCTCTTAGCCTCTGCGCTACCTGTACGGCTGCTTTTCCACTGAGTTTTTAAGCAACTAGAGTTTGTCATTTCTAGATTTCTGTTTCCTCTGAACTTCTATGTCTTGGTTGAGTTTTTCATCCAAATTATTAAATTTCTCATCCTAGGAGTTTAATCCCTTGTCCAGGTTCTGAATTTATTCTTTCCTTTTTTTTGTTCTGAGTGTTTCAAGTGTTCTCACCATAAAAAAAAAAATATATGTTCACAGCTGAGTCAGGCTGTTCCCCCAACAGCCTGCACAGCATCTCCAGTGCTGTGAAAGCAAGCAGACAGAACCCCGGCTGTAAACCAGCTGGCAAGCGCACAGGCCCCAGAGATAGAACCTACTTTATTGTTTTGCTAAGTGCACACAGCATCAAGCTGCCGTCTAAATTTGTATCTCTACCCATAGATGAGTGTAGCTCTCAGCCCTCATCAGAGAGGTTTCTTTGTGCAGTAGACAGTGGTTAACACAAAGTCACAGCTGGTCAAGTTGGGGTCCAGCCTCGATGGGGTTCACCCGTCTTAGGGTAGGGGCGTGAGGATTGGAAATATCAGGCGGGAGGAACAGAAGCAGGATAGCACTGGGAGGATAATCCAGTGAATGCTGTTTGCCCGCATCTATCTTCCATACACTTATACACCCCAATCCAAAAGGATGGGGTGCGGGGAGGCAAAAGACTGCTTTAACACAATACAAAGAACAAACAGCGCCATTACCTGCCTCGGTACCTGAGACATCAAGCAACTATATCCTGAGTTAAGCATTCTGTTGTTCAGGCGGGACACGCAGCAACCATACCTTAGACCAAGTATCTTGTAGGCAGCCACTCCCTGGGTCAAACCTCCTGTCATACCCTTGAAGGAACAGAAATAGGCCTGAATTCACTGACCTCTGGTCAAGGTGGAATGGACCCACATCTGTGGGCCCCCACGTGGTCATAATGCAGAGAATATCATCAGTGGAGTGCTCAGTCACACAAATGGCATGTCTGTAACATCAAGTCCCCTCTCCAGAAACTCAGACCATCGAAGAAGTGGGAGCAGAAAAAGAGCCAGAGGTCAGGGAAGGCTGTAGTGAAATGCCTAGATAGGACAGGAGAGATGCCTGCATGACAAGACCAAGCCTGTCAACGTTCTAGCGTGGAGTGGAAAGCGTTTCACGGGCCCCCACCCCTAATCAAGAAGCTATGGCTAGTTAGGGACTCTGGGGGGTCTCAGGCTTCCTAAAGGCTGTGGCTCTAGGTAGGTTGACCACACTCCAGTGGATGGCCCCAACCTCGTAAGTGTATGGGCAGCACAAATTAGAGTTGAGAATTATTAAAGCAAAGGAAGTTGTGGGTCTGGGGGTGATCCAAGGAGTTACGGAGACTCTGAGTGCTAAATACGATCAAAATGCATTATAGGAAACCCAATAAAATACTTTAAAAATAATTGGGCATTCTGCAGTGTGTGAATGATTTAAAACGTTGCTCACGATAAACTTATACAATTTTTGTCAATGGAAACATCAACACAGTGTAAACAGTAAGTTGGAGGGCACTTTAGAGCTGGCTCTGGTAGCAAACCCGTGTAGGCTTTGTTAGAAGACATCACCTGAGCTGGGGAGATGAACGGATCAAAGGCAGGAGACGCAGTTGCTGGGGATATGAATTCTTAACTGACTTAGGCAAAAAATTGGGAATGCAAAAGAAAAATATCCTGTAAAGAATGTGAAATTGAAGCTGTGAGGTGGTGGCACAGGCCTTTAATCCCAGCAGCACTTAGGGGACAAAGGTAGGCAGATCTCTGTGAGTTCAAGGCCAGCTCTGGTCTACAGAGCATGTTCCAAGACAGCCGGGGCTACACAGAGAGACCTGTCTCAAACAAACAAATGAAAAACAAAATGAAATTGAAGAACTAAAGGAATCATTGGCAAAAGGGTAATAATTGGGCCAGTAGCAATTTTATAAAAAGTATATATTTTTCTTAATACTGGATGCCTCCTAGGCCTCTGTTACCTAAGATGGCATCTGCAGAGCAGCAGAGCCACATGGCCATCATCTGGAAGCTGTGGTCAAGGCTGGCCCCAGATTAGTGTGTGCAGTGAAGGCTGAGACACGGCCACCGCAGGGTTACTATCGCTGTGATGAAACGCTACAACCAGAGCAACTGGGGAGGTAAAGGTTTGTTCAGCTTACACATCCCGAGTCACAATCTAATGCAAGAACTCAAACAAGACTGGAACCTGGACGCAGGAACTGACCATGGAGGAGCGCTGCTTACTTGCTCCTCATGGCTTGTTCAACCTGCTTTGTTACAGAGCCTAGCACGGGACCACCAGACTGGGCCACATCAATCACTAGTTAGGAGAAGGCTCAATCTTATGAGGCATTTCCTCAACTGGGGTTCCCTCCTCTTGGATGACTATAAATTGTGTCAGGTTAACTTAGGAAGCACAATGTCTATCTAGCTAATTTTTAAAAACTAAACTTTTAAAAAATTTACATGTATGTGTGTGAGTGTGCATGTGTGTATGTCATATGTGCATGGGTACCTGCAAAGCTGAAGTTCCAGGAAGCTCTGAGCTGCTCAGTGTAGGCACTGAGACAGGACTCCAACCCACTGCAACAGCAGCAAGTGCTCTTTACCACTGAGCCATCTTTCCAGCCTCTAAAACTGATTTTTTGAAATAGATTATTGTAGCCCAGACTGGCCTCAACTGTGATCTTCCTATGTTAGTCTCGTAAGTTGCCTGCATCACCACACTCAACCAAGCAGATAATTTTTTTAAGAGTGAAAGCTTCTTAAAAAAAAAAAAAAAAAGTTTATTATGTATACAGTGTTCTGCCTGCACGCCAGAAGAGGGCACCAGATCTCAAGATCTCATTACAGATGATTGTGAGACACCATGTGGTTGCTGGGAAATGAACTCAGGCCCTTTGGAAGAGCAGCAGTGCTCTTAACCTCTGAGCCATCTCTCCAGCCCCAAGCAGTTAATGTTTAATAGTTTTTTAGACAAGTACTCTCTACATAACCCTGTCTGTCCTGTAGCTCACTATGTAGATCAGGCTGGCCTCGAACTCAACAAACGATCTACCTGCCTCTGCCTCGCAAATGCTGGGATTAAAGGCATGCACCACCACATCTGGCTTGCTAAAAAGTTAGAAAGAGGCTCCTGCTGTTCAAACACTGTGGGAAGTCACCGAAGAAGCGTCCACACCCGTGTCTGCCTGCTTTCTGACTCTCCGGCTTTCTCTGCCTGTCCGAAGTAGCTCTTTATTCTCTCACCTGCCATCACCAGAGCAGGGACGGATACAGAGAGCCTGCACTTAGACAGCAGTGATTTCAGGTCTCCCAAGATAATGAGAATCACATGTCTGCAAACACAGGCGATGTGAACTGGAGGACGTGGTTCCCGGGGAGGACTGCATTTCTGTTTTAACTGATTTTGAAGCTGAGACTCTGCTGTGTGGGTTTCCAGGGCCAGGAATGAGCCCTAAGAACCCTTTCAAGATAAGCACTTACTCAAAGCCCCTTTCCCAGGCACCCCCAGCAGCTTTCCTCTGTAGTCAATAGCATTCTGTAGCAACGGATTCTGTTTCCCTTTTGCAAGGCGCAGCAGAATATAGTGCCAGGCAGGATTAAAAGCCAACAACCTTTCCATTGGCCTCAACTCCAGTGTGCTGGGATTACAGGCACACACCACAACACCTGACTCATATTAAAACTTTTACAAAGTACTTGAGTGCCTGGGTCTCAGCACCACTTAGAGATGTCCGTGTGTGTGTGTGTGTGTGTGTGTGTGTTTGAGACAGAGCTTACCATGTAGCTCTGGCTGTTCTGGAACTCACTATGTAGACCAGGATGACCTCAGGCTCACAGACATCTACCTGTTGGGTTTCAAGTCATGTGCCACCAGTGCCCAGCCTAGTAGACATCCCTTAAGGACAGAAACTGGTATGATTCTTCCCCAGTGTATCTGTAACCTAGCAGAGGGAAGGGGAAGATGAAAAGGGCACTGTGCTTAGAAAAATGTTCATTCTGGAAATATTGGCAGCAGGCAGGCCTGGAGGACCTCACATATGACCCGGGGAGCCTGAAGACACATGTGGACCACGTCACAAACCTACGCCTGTGCACCCATATCCAAGGGTCTCCAGTACACCCAAGAGGAGTCAGGCCCAGGCGTTTCCTGTCACAGCCGCAAAAGCATGACAGGCTTAATCCACCATTGCCACAATTCTGACCGACTTTGGCTGATGCCTTAGCTACAGCGTTTCAGCTGAGAACAAGGCATGAGTAACTCCAAATAGGATCAAACGCAGTAAGGTGGGGCAGTGTAGTTGGGAAAGAGTGTATATTGCAGTTCGGCCTGCGCCGACTTGCGTCCATTAGCTTTCAGACAATCCTGGTTGGTTTCTCTCTGCGGTTTCCCAGCATGCTACAAACAGACTCATCCTTCGTAATCTGTTGTCACACTTAAGCAACAATTTTTTTTTTTTTTTTGGTTTTTCGAGACAGGGTTTCGCTGTAGTTTTAGAGCCTGTCCTGGAACTAGCTCTTGTAGACCAGGCTGGCCCTGAACTCACAGAGATCCGCCTGCCTCTGCCTCCCGAGTGCTGGGAGGCGGTTCTCATACACCAGGACCAAATGTCCTGGACAGGTGTCAGTCATGAGCCTTACAATCAGCGTTTAGTCGGAAGTAAAAGGCACCGTGATAGTTAGATCCCAACCACAAACTGATGAGATAAAAACCCTGCCATTCAGCGTTCTCTGGAAAACCTTGTGAATTTCGTCAGAGACACTGGCGCTCTCTGTTCCTACTTTCCTCTTGTGTTAATCCCAAAGATTAGAGGAGAAAGACTACCAACTCAAATAATTATGGTCAAATTAATTAAAGCAAGCGTTTAAATTCATGCACGCAGGCTGTCTCCCTCTAAAGCAGATAAGGATTATATAGCTCAGGGGTAGGGGGTTTCCAAATGAAGGGGTAGTAGGCATGTAAGAGGAGCCACAGAAGCTGCACTTGACAAGGTGGCCCTAACAGCTGGTGACTGTAGTGAGTCTTTTTTTTTTTTTTTGGTTTTTCGAGACAGGGTTTCTCTGTGGTTTTGGAGCCTGTCCTGGAACTAGCTCTTGTAGACCAGGCTGGTCTCGAACTCTTTGGGTTTTTTTGTTGTTGTTGTTTTTGTTTGTTTGTTTGTTTTATTTTCGAGACAGGGTTTCTCCGTAGCTTTTGGTTCCTATCCTGGAACTAGCTCTTGTAGACCAGGCTGGCCTTGAACTCACAGAGATCCGCCTGCCTCTGCCTCCCGAGTGCTGGGATTAAAGGTGCACTTTCTTGGACTGCCAGCCCCCAAGTAATGACACAAAGACTTACCATTGACCGTGAAAGCTTGGCTTTTAGCTTAGGCTTGTCCCACTCGCTGTCAGAACTTAAATCAACCTGCTTCTGCTAATCCTACGTTCTGCCGCTTGGCTTTTTAGCTCTCCTTCATTGTGTATGTCGGACTTCCTCCGCGTCTCACTGGCGTCTCTCATGCCTAGATTCACCTCTAGTTCCTCTCTCTCCCCGGAAGTCCCTCCCGCCTATTCTCTCCTGCCTAGCTATTGGTCATTTAGCTCTTTATTAAACCAGTCAGAAGGTGCCTTAGGCACAGACAAATCTTTACAATGTACAAAAAGATTATCCCACAGTAGGTGGTTATAATAACCTTTTTAAACAAAGGTAGGATTGCAAGATAGTCAGAACAACTTTTTGATACAAAAGACATGGTTGCTGTTTCCTGAAACAGGCGCACAGAACCATTTGTAGTTAAGGTTACAGGTGGGCATAGCTCAGTCCTTGAGAAACAGACTTAATCATAAACAGAAATGAATCTAGTTTGTCTTTACTACAAGATGGCTTTCAAGCCTAAGATGGAGGCAGGCTGCTTCATCCCTTGATGCCATAACAAATCACCATGAATTTTGTGGCTTAAAACCCATCAGAATTTCAAAATCTCCAGAGGAGAGTGTCCCCTTACCTTTTCTGACTCAGTTCCTCAGCGTGGACCTTCTACCTCTGCCCTCCACGCAAATGCTGCAGCGTCTGCATCAGTCTCTCAGAATCCGTTTTCACCTTCATTTTGATTCCGAATTCCTGGCGCCGTGTAACCCAGGCCTCACACGTGCCAGCAAACACCCCACTCCTGAGCCACACCCCCAAGCACCAGGCTGTCTTTTATAAAGATGCTCTGATTACACTGGGCACACCTGAATAACCCAGGATCTACTTTTCCACGCTCAAACCCTTAATCACAATGACAAAATCCTGGGGGGGGGGGGGGGGGTGTTTTGTAATGGAATGTGACATATTATCAGGTTTTATGGATTTAATTGTGAACATCTGTATCATAAGAATTTTTTTTGAGGCAAATCACCATTTTTGATGATGGAAATATAAACCTGAAAACCTTTTCTACAAAGATCTAGGCAGTACATATTTTAGGGAATGAAGGCCACACAATCTGTTATGACTTAATTCTGCATTGCAACAAAAAAGCAAACATGGATAATATAAAATAAAAGAACATGGCTGTGCCCTCCCCAAAAAATAAACAACAAAAAAAGTATTTACAAAAATCAGAAGCAAGCCAAATTAGATCCTTGAGTTCTATCCCCACTCCTACTGAAATTAAAAAAAAGTCTGGTGACATTTTGTGAAGAAGGAAAACCAGACGAACTTTAATTGGTTTACAGTTCAGAATTAGTAAACATGTTAGGAAGAGATTATGGGGATCAGGGCCTAAGAAGCCAGACCACAGTTTACCTGCAGTAACAAAGGAAGCAGGCAGGCAATGGTGTTAGCGCCAAGCCAGGAAAGAACCTGTGATCAGAGCTAATCCTTCTGAAGACTCCAAAATCCCTTCACCGATACCAGCCAATGTTGAGTTTCCCGAGAGGAACAAGTGCACATTTCTTTCCTGAGCAGAAAGTAAACGTCCCAAAGACGGCTGCTCCCACAGAGGGGAAACCGGGCTCCAGGGGCGATGAATCCGAACATGTGGTGTTTACCAGCCATAAAATCATGTGGCTACTGAGCTGAGCTCCAGGCAGCTCTACCAATACAGTAAACACTTTGCCTGATTGCTTTGGGGAATCGGTTGTGTGTCCCTGCCAGGTGAAACTGGAAACCACCATTTGTGGCCTCGCCCATTGTCTTAATAGATTCTCTCACCTCACTGCTTCTTAACTGCTCAGAGCCAAATATCACTGCCACCCCTTCCCTCTCCCACATCTCCCTCTTGGGCATCACAGG
The DNA here is from genome assembly GCF_950005125.1 of Chionomys nivalis. NCBI lineage: Eukaryota > Metazoa > Chordata > Mammalia > Rodentia > Cricetidae > Chionomys > Chionomys nivalis. Next base: position 16,709,724 of record NC_080093.1, read on the forward strand.
CTGCTTTAACTCCTGAGGAACACACCTTGTGGGCACACTGGGTTCTGCAGACTGCAATAACACTGTAACCCTTAGTACTACCACCCCACTCCTAGGCCCAAACAGTTCCAATGCCTCGCTTCTCTGTGGCCCTCAAGTTTATCGCTGCTTACCTACCAGGTGGCCTGGGACTTGTGCCCTTTTGTTCCCCTTTCCTAAAGTAAGGGTGGTACCTGGTGAAGAACCATTGCCAATTCCCATTACTAGGCTGCTAGCGGCACAGCATGAGAAATGAGCAACCCATGCCATACCCTGGGCCTGACTGCTGGTGTTGCCTCTGGAGCAACAGAACTGACTCCCCGGCTAGCTGTTTACCATTGGTGTTCCTCGCCCTTCATCGAGGATTTCCAAGGTGTAGTTCAGGCTGTCCTGACCCTTTGGGGTCAAATAGACTCACTGGCCACCATAGGATTACAAAATTGGAGAGGATTAGATGCACTAACAACAGAGCGAGGTGGTCTTTGCCTTTTCCTAGGCAAGAAATGTTGTTTCTATGTTAACCAATCAGGTTTAGTGAAAGACAAGATCAACAACTCCAGATCTTCAGAAACTTAAACAGCCAGATCCAGTGGATTACCGATAGTCAGACATGGAACTGGATAATGCCCTTCTTAACCCTTCTCCTCTTCTTTTTCCTAATCCTACTAACTGTGCCCTGCCTCATAAACCTGTCTAGATTTCTTCAACAACAGAGCCAAAAGACTTCTAACCAGACTTTCAACCAGCTACAATTACAGAATTACCAGCCCTAGCTACAGAGCCAGAGACCTGCAGCACCCGGTTACATCCTGACGACCAAGATCAGGATTGCCCCCCAAGAACCTCGTATCCCCATTCAATGGGAAGTAGTCTAACCTTTTCCTTTGAGGCTGTAGGTATCCCTTGACTTCCGACTACGGGGACTTCCTTTCCCTTCAGAACTGTACACTTATGCCCTCACCACGGGCATGGGAGAGCTGGCTCCACTCTTGTCTGAGGGGTGTGGTTCCAGCGGCCAGCGGCCAGCGGCCAGCGACCTGGACTGACCAGCTCACTTACCACTCAGGCACAATCCAGGGCTCATCTACCAATAAATGACCTACCTGCTGGAGCCCATAAAGGGCCTGGTCCTGTGGAACCATAGCCCAGCTATTCCTAGTATACAGAACAATCAGCAAGGACATAGGAAGAGGCCAAAAGATCCCTGAAGATAATGGTGGCATTTTGGAGAGATTTCTACTCATTGGTGTTGTTGGAAGAGGCCACTTGTTTGTTCCCAGCTGCTCAGCCCCGAAATAACCACACAGAAACCATATTATTTGCAATATTGTTTTGGCCAATAGCTTAAGCGTATTTCTGTCTAACTCATATCTTAAACTGACCCATCTCCATTAATCTTTGTATCCCCACGAGGCTGTGGCTTACAGGATAAAGTTCCAGCGTCTGTCTCCGGCAGGGACTACATGGCTTCTCTTGATTTTGCCTTCTTCCTCCCAGCATTCAGTTCAGTTTTCCCCACCTACCTCCGTTCTGCCCTGTTATAGGCTCAAGCCAGCTTCCTTTACTCATGAATGGTAATCAGAGCATACAGAGGGGAATCCCACATCACCTTGGTACTTACCTAAAATTGTTACAGAAATTAATTTGACAAAATACAGCTTGTGGAGGAATATTAACTGATGACACACAGAACTGAATATTTAAATAAAATAGTTTTATTTATATTAAGTTGCTTTAAAATGTCAGGCATTTAATAGATGCTAAATAAACAGAACAGGTTGTTCATCTGCGTTCTCTGGTGATAAGAACACAGGCATCAGTCACTTGGTTTGGGAAATGAATGGGGCTGTTGTAGGTTCTCCTCCTCCATCTGCAATGCTTCATGCTGGTACAGTTAGCTCTCAGCAGCTGTAAACTTCCCCTCCACTTTCCCAAGGTCCCCTTGCTTCTCTAAATGCTGTGTGCCTGTAAACTTGTTTTAAGAAGCAAACTAGAGAACTATAGAATGTCCTTGGGAAGAAAACAAGGATATTTTAAAATTATGGAGCATGAAAGTTCTTACTGAGATGATGAGGGATGAGGTAAAGCAAACGGTACAAACCGGTTACCTGGCAGTGATCCAGAAACTGAGCTGAGGGAGAGAGACAAGGGATATAATGGTGATGGTGATGATGGTACCCGAGTAAGGGAACCACAGAGACCAGTGTGTGTCGGGGAGAGACACAAGCACACAGGAACAAACATGAATAGCTGAAATACAGCTTGGTCTGACAGAGCTTTAGAGGTACAGTACTCTATCAATCAACCCTCAAATGTCATTCCTCTGCCACAAAATAATGGGTTGCATCTCATTGAAGGCACACCAAGTTTAATCAGAAATGTTCTCTGTGGTCCATAAGGCAATGGGCACAATCGATAGAATCTTTGATTCCCATATACTAGTTTGCAGCTATAGGAGCTACACTTTGAGTAAGTTGGAAATATTTCAAAAGCTAACTCTGAAAACTGGCCGCTAAGGATGAACTATGTATGTGAACTAGGTATAATGTACCTGAGCTGTCTGATATCTGCACAGCTCTGGAAACCTTGCAGTGTTCTCTGATCCGAGCTACTTTAAGAGGGTAGGGAAGAGCTTTGATTTGGAGATGCAGCTGGTAGCTGCCAGGGCAAGTAGACAGTGGCTACTGTAACTTCATAACCTTCCTCTGAGAACCTCACTAAACAGTGAGGTGCAGGATAAAGTCTTCATAATGACATCCTTAATTGGAAGAACACAATGATCCTCCAGCAGGACACAAAAAGGCATCTTGAGATTGGGACAAAGGCAGGCAGGCTTCCAAACCCAGAAATCTTAAGTCTACTCCTGCTGCTAATACAGGACACCAACTAAGAAATAAAGCCAAGAGAAACCCATGTCGACTCCTCTGATGAACCCGAGTCTCGAAACAGCTACTCTTGAGATGGCCACATAGAATTCGTACGCCACCAACAGAAGCAGAAACCCATGCCCATCTCTGCCTTACCATCGAAGCAGGGACTCTCCTTGAGACTTGTAAATCACAAACCAGGGCTTCTCTCTGAAGCTGCCTGAGATACTCAGTTTGGAGAATTTAGTCCCAAAAGGTCGGGGCGGGGCGGGGGGATATCCTAGGTGGCTGGCAGAAGCCTTCAAAATTTTTCTTAGGAAGAATTTGGCTTTAATTCCAACCTCAGAGAATATTCCCAAATCAAATTGTAAGGGAAATAAGGAGCGCACAGCAAAAATTCAGAAGACATACAAAGAACAAGACACCAAGAATAAAAATAGTAGATGGGGCATGGGAGCGGTTGTGGAAAGATGGCACAAGAATATTTGCTGCTATTGCAGAGGACTCAGGTTCGATCCCAGCACCCACATGGGTGGCTCACAGCTGTCTGCAACTCCAGTGCCAGGGGCTCTGAAGCCCTCTTCTGATGCATGTGGTCCACATACATGCATGCAGGCAAAATAGTCATACATACAATAAAATAAATAAATCTTTAAGAAACTAAAAATAAATCAATAAGTAAAAATAAACATTAAAAAACAATAGATGAGAAAGAATCCAGATACTGGAATGATGAGATACAACATCTGTAAATCTATATAACAAATCCACATGCCCCAGGAACACACAGAAAGATTTTGACCCCTGGCAGAATCCAGGAACACACACAGTGAACCCAAAATGAGATCTTAGTTACACGCATTGTTTAAAGTGGAACTGCTCAGGATGTACATGTAAACACTGCACAACCCCCAATTCCAAACTAGGCTTTAGAGAAACAAACAAGTATCCCAGGATGTTCACAGCACTCGTGTTCCTCACAGAAAAGGAGAAACCCTGGAAAGAAGCCCACATCACCAACACGAGGAGATCAAGTATCATCTAGTCCCACAATGCTGCCCTGCCGAAGAGCAGTGCAAGTGAAGGCACCTCGCCACGTACATCAATGTAGACAATTTGCAAATGTATTGTTGAACAAAGGTAGAGCCATGATACATGCAGTATGAGCCCATTTACACCAGAATAAACCGCGTACATTGCTTAAACATGCAAGGGTGGCAAAAGCTAAAACCACAGGCTAAAGAACTATGAAATTTAGAATAATGGTTATTTCTGGGAATGGGGGGTAGCAAGGAATTATAATCAAGCCAGAGCAATGAGGTTCTTCTTTTTGAGTTGTGTATGCATGTGTTTGTGTATGTAGGACGTGTGTGTGTGTTGAGGCCAGAGTTCAACTCCAAGTGTTGCTGCTTTGGGGCTCTCCACCTGGTTTGGTTTGGTTTGGTTTGGTTTGGTTTGGTTTGGTTTGGTTTGAGACGGGGTCTCTTCCTGACCTGGACTCTCCAAGCAGGCTATGCTGGCCGTCTAGCCCCAGCGTCTGCCTGACTCTGGCCTCCAGCAAATAGCACTATAATCTTGTGCCACTGGGCCCACTTTAAAAAAATGAATTCTGGGATCCAACTCTGGCCCTCATGCCTTCGAGGCAACACTCTATCAACTGAGCTACCTCCCCAGCTCAGCTGAGGATTTTCTAAGGTATTTGATAATATTTATTTAGGTATCTATGCATGGTACTCTATTAAATATCTACTTAACATGGCTGAGACCAGAGAATGCTTGAGCCTGAATTTGAGGTCAACCTGAGCAATAGCAACAACATACGTATCTTTGCTCCCATGACATAGGCACAAAGACAAAAGTAAATAAGGATGCTCCTCAAAGTTCTGTAGCTGTGGAACCACCTGCTAGAGTTCCGTGTTGTTCACATTCTCAATGCCGGCTTCCTTGGCCATAAAATAAAAGGGACCCATTTTGGACAGCAGTTCCTCAGGACTGCCGTACTCCACAATCTTCCCACTGTCTAGGACCATTATCCTGAAATAGAGGAGAGACGAGCTTTAGAGAGTGGTGTGTCAAAGCTCACCAACTGTAAGGACAGCCAGGACCACGTGCCAGTCAGCAGAACAGGGGCAACGTATGGACTTCAGCAGTGAGCATGCGCAGAGAGGACTCCATGTCTAACCCTGAATGGAAGGGGCAATGGAGAAGCGTGCGTGCGTGCGTGCGTGCGTGTGTGTGTGTGTGTGTGTGCGCGCATTACAAAGTCCATGCTGTTTAAGGCACTTGGATCAAAGGGGGCTCCTTCCTCTGCAAATAGTTGTAATACGCCAGAGTAGGGACAGCTGAGGCTGGGGCGGTTGGGAAGGTCTATAGGTCTATGCCCGCATCTGTCACATGCAAGACGAGGCTTCCACCTTCCCGTAGCTTCCTAGTTTATCTTTGCCCCCCCTCCCCATTTGTTTTTTATTAGCTTGGTTTACAGTTTGGGCTAAATGTATTAAAACTGCAGGGCCCCAGGCTCCAAATGACACTGTTAAGCCCCCTGCTGTGAAATGCCTCTGAGCTTCTAGCTGGCACTGCAGCTGTTGCTGGGATTAGGTTCTGACCCTTCACTCCTGTCACTGTCCACGATGGTGTGCACCTGTGAGCAATGGTGAGGCCCTTCCCAACACACTGTCCACGATGGTGTGCACCTGTGAGCAATGGTGAGGCCCTTCCCAACACACTGTCCACGATGGTGTGCACCTGTGAGCAATGGTGAGGCCCTTCCCAACACACTGTCCACGATGGTGTGCACCTGTGGGCAATGGTGAGGCCCTTCCCAACACACTGTCCACGATGGTGTGCACCTGTGGGCAATGGTGACGCCCCCCCTCCCCCGCACACACACACACACAAACACACACACACACACACACACTCACTTGTCACTGTCCATGATGGTGTGCAGCCTGTGGGCGATGGTGACGACGGTGCAGTGGGAGAACTCATTCCGGATGGTCGTTTGAATAAGGTTGTCTGTCTCTAGATCCACCGCAGCTGTGGCCTCATCCAGGACCAGGATTTTGGATTTTCGTAGCAAAGCCCTGCCCAGGCACAGGAGCTGCCTCTGCCCTATGCTGCAGCCAACAGAAGAAGTCACACATAAGCCCAGAAGACTGGGGAACCTGTGGCTGGGCTCAGTCTCATGACCCAGGTCAGGCGCTCATCACCTCCCTTTGGTCACTGTTTAAAACCAATGCTTTTCAGATTTTCTCAGAAGACTTACCAGAGAATCTTGATTAAAAAGGTTATATTTCTGGGTCTCCCTGTAGGGAACAGACTAGAGGTGTGCATTTTTAATAAGCACTCCAGATAATTTTTGTATTGAAGCAAGTTTGAAAAAACGTTGGCCCAGAAACAGTGCTTTGTGTTTGGCTATAGTGGTTGCAACATTTTTAAACCAACATGAACGCCCCAAGCTCGCTACAGCAGTGTGTGAGCTGACACTGTGGTAACAGGGGTGGCACTGCAGTAGGGTGCCCCAGTGGCATCTATCTGTGACCTTAGCAAATGCATTCATTATTTTAATGTGTACTTCTAGTCGCAAGGCTAATTATTTGTTCGAGGCTTTCTGCCTTGATTAGAGACAAAGCCACCCAATGAGCCTGGCGTCTTGGTGTGAGATGCAATGTATGTGGAATTCAAATATACTTGTAAAATGCAAATAGCTTCAATTTGGTAAAAGCCGATAATGAAAGCTGGACCTCTTACTTACACAAAGGAGCTTTGGGAAATGATGTGAGGGAAAAATTTGGGAATTTGCTAATCACCCTTCCCTGCTGTGGTCATTAGGGATTGCATTAAACAGGGGACGGCTAGACTAATGTTCTGTAAATCTCTGTAAGAGAATTTATGCAGGAGACAAGAAGTCACCCGAGATGAACCTCAGTACATGTTTGTAGTGTGAGGCCAGGCACACTGCAGAATTATTAACCTAGCTGGCCCACTCTCCTGCCCAGGTCAACGGGACTCTGATAACAGCTGGCAGCTGCTCGCTCGTGCTCCTCTCCCCAACATTTACCACAGATACTGCGAGCCCTTTGTTCCTCCACTCATGCATGTAAGTTTTAACGCCCTAAACCAAGCCTGAAACACAGGTCTGAATTCAAGGCCCTAGAAAGAGTGGTGAAGTGACTCCCAGCACAGACAAGAGAGGGGGTGTCACTCTCACATCCTGACACAAGGTCTCCCATGTCCCCTCTGCAGTGTGAACAGCAATGCCATTTACACCCCCATTATGTTTCATGTACTTGGAGGTCCAGGGCTATATCTGTGTTATTCTGTGTCCCCAGTGCCTGGCACACGGTAGGTGTTAATATGTACTTATTGACTGCATATTTGAATGGCCTTACAGCTGTGTAAGCCTTGCTGGCTCCTGTCTGTTGCCAAGGGAAAGCAAGACGGATGATTTTCACTACCAAACCAGGAAAGTGCCCCGTGGGTGAAGTCACCTTAGTCCTGGGTTCAGTTGGCCTGGGGGACGGTCTGGACACTGGGACTTAAGTTTCCCAGGTGAGTTGCTCAGTCTGCTTAGGAACCAGAGCTCCAAGCAGGTCTCTCAAGTTCCAGCATACACACAAGCCACTGGGAATCTTGCTAAAATGTAGATTCAGAGTAGTAGGCATAGGGTCTGGGGGTCTGTGCGCATATGCAGCTCCTAGATTCTTCCAGAGCTTAGATTGGTGGTTCTCAATCTGGGATGCCTTTTCTAGCCTATGGGGATCTTCACGTCCCTGCATTCAGTCTGGGTTTCATAACCAAGAGATCAGGCTCTGGTTGCACCGAGGGAGCTGGCTATTGCTACCAAGACTCTGTTGAGTGTTCTATGGTTCTCCACAATAGTGGCATTTGCAAGCTCACATGATAGAATGCCACATGAAGGGCACATTTAATAACAAAGGTTTTCAAGTGTTTCTAAGCATTTTACATCTGTTTTATCATATTTTTGCTTTTTGTTTTATTGAGACAGGGTTTCTCTGTGTAGCTTTGGAATCTGTCCTGGAACTTGCTTTGTAGACCAGGCTGGCCTTGAACTCACAGATCTCTGCCTGCCTCCACCTCCTGTGTGTTTTACACATTAGGAATTAGATCTACACAATGTAAACCCCATAACGCCAGGCCATGTCTAACACGGGAACACAATGAACAGTTCCCCCACATTGTGTCACTGCCTGTGGAAGAAGTGGGTTACAAGCCATTACCTCAGGTTGTCCCCACCCTCTGTGACTTCATGATACAGCCCAAGTTGCAGGCCATCCACGAAGGACTTGAGATGAGCCAGTTCCAGGGCTTTCCAGATCTCCTCATCCGAGTATTTGTCGAAAGGGTCTAGATTCATCCGCAGACTCCCGGAGAACAGGATGGGGTCCTGCAAGTCGAAGAAAGGCAAGCTGTTAGGGATGATGTCAGCACAGGGCGTGGCCATCCTTTGTGGCCAGACATGGTCTGAGATGAACTCTTGGCAAGAAGCTGACTCGTGGCTGAGCTCCTCTCACACCTCCGAAGGCCCGGAGTGTCTGCGTCCGGAGAGCTGAGCATGGGGTAAGAGGAGTCCATGGTTTGTAGCTGCTTTCTTCCACTCTGGATCTCCCTGTAGACATCCAGGCTTACTGCCACATCTCTTTAGGAGATGAAAAGAAAATCCCTCCCCTGAAACAAACTGCTGGCTTAGAGATAGAGACTAAGAAGGTAGAAGAAAAGGTGTAGTCGTCTGACAAGAAGCCGTCTCCTACATTTTGAAGAGGTCAAAGAAGAGAATGTACCAAACTAACAAAACATGGGGGCTGAAGAGACGTTTGATGCCCAATCATCAAACCTGAGTTTGGACCCTTAGCATCCAATAGAAAGTTGAGTGTGGCCTCTCCAGCCTTATGCTCAGCCCTGGGAGGGAGAGGGGAACAGACAGAGGATATCTGGAGTTACTGACCACGGACCTCGCCAGAAATAATGCTGGAGAGGTGGCTCTGTGAATAAAGCACTTGCTGCTCTTGCAGAGGACCTGTATGCAGTATCCACAGGGCAGCTCACCGTGTTTAACTCCAGAGGATCTGGCGCCCTCTTCTGGTCTCTGTAAGAAGCAGGTCCACATGCAGGACACGTACACGCAGGCAAAATATTCATAACACATCAAATAAAAAATGTTAAAGCAACATTAAAAAACCCTAAACAGCTGAGCCGTGGTGGCGCATGCCTTTAATCCCAGCACTCGGGAGGCAGAGGCAGGCGGATCTCTGTGAGTTCGAGGCCAGCCTGGTCTACAAGAGCTAGTTCCAGGACAGGAACCAAAAAAAGCTACGGAGAAACCCTGTCTCGGAAAAAAAAAAAAAAAAACAAAAAAACCAAAAACTAAACAAACAAACAGCAAGCTCCAGGTTTCATGGAAGATCCTGTCTCAATGCAGTGACTGAAGACGGCATCTGACGGCACACACCAGACATCAGACAAACAAATCCTCCATAGGCGCTTGTCCACAGTGCAGAGTAGAGGCCTCCAAGGCAACTCTGACTTTGGTAGGGTCCATAGAGCAAGCCAAAGGGAGGTCTTTCTTGCTGATACAATAAATGTTCCACTTGCTGGCAAAAACCTGCAGCAAATTCCCTCCCCTATCTTTTAGCCGCATCAAATGGGGGATATAAAGCTTAATGGCTTCAAGCTTCAGCAACAAAATTGCTACTGCTAATTACGAAGGTCTCAGCAAACCGTGATGGGCTATGGAACCGCGCAAATAATCATCTGCTCTGTTTGACTGCTGTTGTGTTGCTGCCACCTACCGGTCAATTCTGGCAGCCACAAAGAAAGCGCAAAGTTCCAGAGCTCTTCTTAGAAGCAGGGTCTTAGGGGACTAGTCTGGAATCCCGGTGTGAAATTGAATCCTGATAGCAACAGGGTCTAGAATCATCTAGGAAACAGACCCCTGGAGGTATTTGAGAGGGAGTATCTAGACTGGGTAAACTGAGCCGGGAAGACACCTTAAACACCAGCCGCATCATCCCACGAGGCGGGGTCTTAAACGGAGGTGAAAGGAAAAACAGCGGAGCACAAGCTCTCATTTCTACTTGGTGGGTACAGATGCAGTGCGCCAGGGCACATTCACGCTGCCTCCTTCCCACCGCGATGGACCATGTCCCTTCTCAAACCCAAATCAGCCTTCCTCCCGTCGCTTCTCGTCAGGTCCAGTGACAAGAAGAGTAACTAATGCAGCCATGCGAGTTGTATGGCTGGTTGAGTTCCTGTCAGTGTTTCTCTCCTGTGTGTGTTAGAGTAAGTTCAAGGGCTGACCTGGGGGATGATGGTCAGTTTCCCGCGAAGGTCGTGCAGTCCGATGGAAGCGATATCTATTCCATCAATGATGATCTGGCCGCCTGCAGACTCTAAGATTCTGAAGAGGCAATTTGTGAGGGATGACTTTCCAGCTCCGGTCCTGCCCACCACACCAACCTGTGAACAGAGTTCATATACATCTGGGTCTCATGCAGTTCTTGGAGAAAAGGTACCCTGTATAGCCACATTGTGATAGTCACAGGTGGAACAAACAGAAAGAAAGAAAGAAAGAAAGAAAGAAAGAAAGAAAGAAAGAAAGAAAGAAAGAAAGAAAGGCAAAACGCCTTATATCAAACATATAAAATGGCTTTTAGTCTTGAGAGAAAAATTTCCCAGATGTCAGAAGCAAATGGTTCTCTCACACTCCTCCTCGGTTGCTGTGGGCTGAAAACAGTGACTGGAAGAAACGGACAAGCTCTCAGCTGTTGTTGTTACAATTAATCCTGGAAATTATAGCTTTATTCCTCTTAATTTTTTTATTTTATTTTTTTATTTTTTATTTTTTTTGGTTTTTCGAGACAGGGTTTCTCTGTGGTTTTGGAGCCTGTCCTGGAACTAGCTCTTGTAGACCAGGCTGGTCTCGAACTCACAGAGATCCGCCTGCCTCTGCCTCCCAAGTGCTGGGATTAAAGGCGTGCGCCACCACCGCCTAGCTTAATTTTTTTTTTTTTAAGTAGGGGGAAAGGAACCTTTCCTTTGGAAAGGAAAAGCAGCAGTGACATTTGTTGCCAAGCCAGATGACCCGAGCGCAATCCCTGGACCCACATGATGGACAAGCTATCCTCTGCTCTTCACATATGTGCGTGTGCATACATACACAGGCACGCACCTGCAAACTCACAACATAAATAAATAAAATGTACTAACTTAAATTTTTCTTACTTCTTTTTTTTGAAATAAAATTTAATTCTTTCCTTTCTTCCCTCCAAACTGTTACTAAACCATGATCTTTTACAAACCCATTGCCTTTTTCATTCATTGTTACTACATGCTTACATGTATATATACATATATACACATATGCATATGAATAGACACACATATATTCCTAAATATAGCCTGCTCAATCTGCATAATGGTACTTGTGTTATGTTGTCAGAGACGACCAGCTGGTGTTGAATAACCTTTGGTGTGCTCTTCCCTGGGGAAGACCATCTCTTCCATTCCCAGCATCCCTTAGCCACCTATGGAACACGTCACAGACTTTCGTGTCCTCCTTGCTCAGGGCCATGCTAATCTCTGTGTCCTCTAATTTTACTACACGTGCTGCTGAGGGGAGAGCTAGGTTTATTTGTTTGTTTGTTTTTGTTTTGTTCTTCAGTGGAAAGAAGGAAAGGCTTGTCACCAGAAGAGAAACCTGGTTCTCAGCCTCCTTGTCTAGACTGGTTGATGTGTCCACATTAGACCCCAAACTGTGGCGAACAAGAGCTCTGTAGGAAGGGTACTCAGCTTCACGGACCAGGAGAAACACTGATAATTCCCTCCTTATGGACAGTCATCCACACCATTTTTCTCAGCAATTCTCCCTCCAGGCCTGATGCTCCCCCTTTCTTTCCCAGGTTCTTCACCACACATTATACCCTCAGGGGGTGGGCCAGCAGGGAGGCAGGATCCAGCCCGTTATTATCCTTACATGTTCCCAGACTGCAGGAAGTACCCTAATCTTCTCCCTGCACCCAAATGATGGAGAACACTCTCTGCTGACGAGGCCTGATGGCCAGAACTCTCCAGAGCTGTCTTCATCACCTACCTTCTCGGTGCTCTTGATGTGGCAAGAGATCCCTCTCAGTACCAGATCCAGCTCAGGCCGATACCGTACTTGATAGTTGTTAAACTGGATCTCACCTTTGCTGGGCCAATCTGCTGGAGGCCTCTTATCGGTCACCCAGGGTGCCTAGCAAGGGGAGAGGATGAGGAGAGGCGGGCACAGTAGCAACTCAGCAAACAAACGGGACTCGTGTCACATGACAGAAAGGTAGCAGGCCCAGTAGCTGAGTGAGCTGGGCTTTTCTCTTCCAGAGGGTCTCTAAGTTTATTCAATGAAGAAGTGCTATCCTGCAAGGTTGCTCTATGAATTTCCAGAAAGACACTGCCATTTACTAAATCATTTCCTCGTCTTACATTTGAGGAGATTAAGTCCTTTGAGTTAGAGTAAGGGAGGCTTTAAAACGACATGATGGTGCCAGAAAGATGGCTCAGAGGTTACTATCACTCATAGTTCTTCCAGAGGTCCTGGGTTCAGTTCCCAGCAACCACATGATGGCTCACAACCATCTGTAATGGGGTCTGATGCCTTCTTCTGGTGTGTAGGCAGAACACTGTATACATAATAAATAAATAAATTTTTTTTAAAGATTTATTTATTTATTATGTGTACAGCATTCCTTCCATGTGTGCCTGAATGCCAGAAGGGGGCACTGGGTCTCATTATAGATGGCTGTGAGCCACCATGTGGTTGCTGGGAATTGAACTCAGGACCTCTGGAAGAGCAGTCAGTGCTCTTAACCACTGAGCCATTTCTCCAGCCCTAAATAAATAAATTTTAAAAAAGAGAATATGATTAAACTGGGTGGTGGTGGTGCATGCCTTTAATCTCAGGAGGCAGAGGCAGGAGGAGTTCTGCAAGTTTGAGGCCACCCTACAGACTCCAAAGCTACACAGAGAAACCTTGTCTCGAAAAACCAAGGGGCGGGGAAGACAACATTAGCCCACTCAAGGTGTTTCTAAAAATGAAAATGTCCTCTCAAAAGAACTTCATGGGATTCTTCTGAGTTTCACTAATTCTCACCTCATTTTCCACATTTATGTATTCATTTATTCGCTCAACAGCCACAATGTTGGTCTCTGCTTCTGACGTCATTCTCACCAGCCAATTCAGGGTTTGTGTGATCTACAGAAGAAAAAAAAAATTATACCAAACATACACACAGACACACACACACACCAAAACAAAAACAATGGGAAAAAAAACTCTTAGGCTGAGAAACTAGCTCAGCTAATCAGCTGTAACACAAGGTAAACTGGGAGGTTCCTTTATATTCAGGACGGTGGTGATATAAAAAGACAATTCTTATTGAATTCTTATTTTCTTAGCTGAGAAATAAGACCTGTGCACTGATTGACTGGGTAACAGGTGAGTACTTACCTGCGTGGTGCTCACAAAAGGGCATTGTGGCCGGGCAGTTGGTGGCGCACGCCTTTAATCCAAGCACTCGGGAGGCAGAGACAGGAGGATCTCTGTGAGTTTGAGGCCAGCCTGGTCTACAAGAGCTAGTTCTAGGACAGGAACCAAAAAGCTACGGAGAAACCCTGTCTCGAAAAAAAAAAAAAAAAAAAAAAGGGCAATGTGAACTGTGAACAATTCCGGGCTAAAGCTCGGCTGAGGAGGCCGGCTCTTGGTAAGGTGGTACCAGAGTTCAGGTCTCCTGCAAACTAGCGCTATTTATGGAACTGTTGTAGATGGCACTCTGCAGGTGGGGGATACCATGAGAAAAGACTCAGGGCATGAAAAGGCTTTCAAAAACGCTGCCTTCTGTCTCTGACCTCACTCTTAGCCATCAAGGTGGGATAGCCCTGTGGACCCGTCTTCCTTTACACAAACTCTGGATGTCTCCCCGCTACCACACAAACATATCCAAGCACCAATCAGAGATTTGTCATGGTGCAGGCTAGTCTACAATACAAGGACTACTCAAGATAGGAGCTTCTTTCAGGAGAGGAATCAGGAGTTTGCACATCTGCACAGGAGTTTTGGGGAGGGAACGGCAGCTAGAGAGCAGAAGGCCCACGATACAGGATAGGACCATGGTGACTTAGAGTAATAACTTTGTATGGGCTGAACCACACCTAACTGTAGTTACAGATTAGACTTTACTTTCATCTAAGGGTGTCCTGACTTTGCCTTGTCTGTCCTGAAGGAGAAAGGGAAGTGGTACAAAGAATCAAAGTGACTCTGGAGAACAACATTGTTTGGGGTGCGCTATCATGGGCCTCATTAATGTCTAATGAAGACAGTCCTATATAGAGCACATTTGCGGCCATGCAAACCTCTGGGACAGTAGCTGTAGTGCTGGCCACTGCTCAGATGCTGGGAAGTAAAATACCAGCATGCATCCCTGCTGTGCTGGGCGCTGCAGCGAGAGTCACCTGTGTTTCTCTCAGGCTCCCTATAACAATTTGTTTTACTTGTTCTGTGATATAAGAGATGCCAACTCAGAGTTTTTTGTCCAAAGGATTTTCTGATTACAACTATATTCTGGATAAGAAATACATAATCTTTGCTGATTAGAACCAATGAAGAAGGCAAAAAGATAAGAAACCATTAAGTAGAAACATAAAAATTGCCTTTTTAAAGTCATAAGAACAGTAAGAGTTATGCTCACTTTGCCAGACAGTTCTGGTGCTCACTTAAATGAGGTAAGGAATGTACCTATGGGTAAAGATGTGGAGTCAGGGTTTGAGCCCAGTCTTCCTAGTCCTTTTGGATGAGAAATAATAAAAGACATGGGCTCTCAGACTTAGTTTAAGATTAACTGACTTGCCGGGCGGTGGTGGCTCATGCTTTTAGACCCAGCACTCAGGAGGCAGAGGCAGAGGGATCTCTGAGTTTGAGCCCAACCTGGTCTACAGAGTGAATTCTATCATAGCCAGGGCTACACAGAGAAATCCTGTATCAAAACAAAGCAAAACAAACAAACAAACAACAACAACAACAATGGAAGATTAACTTAGCCAAGACTTCAGACTTACATTGAGGGCATTGGACAAAACAAAGCCCACAGCTTCCCCGGTTAAGGTATCTTTATAAATAACCAGAAACAAGGCTGCAAAGAAGACAACCAAGTTTCCAACCAGCTCCAGACGAATTGCAAGCCACCTGTAGAGCAACGGAACCAGAAAGAGAGGTGTCATTAGTCTCTACTCACTCATCTGAACCAGGAACTGGGGAGCCCATAAAACACTGGGGACAGGGACGGTCGAATTAGGGGAGGGACAGAGAGGGAGAGCAATGAGAGAGATATCTTGATGGAAGGGGTCATTATGGGGCTAGGGAGAAACCTGGACATAGGGAAATTTGCAGCAATCCACAAAGATGACCCCAGCTAAGACTCCTAGCAATAGTGGAGAGGGTGCCTGAGCTGGCCTTCTCCTGTAATCAGATTGGTGGTTACCCTAATTATCACTACACAACCTTCATTCAGTAACTGGTGGAAGCAGATGCAGAGGGATTCACAGCCAAGCGCTGGGGTCGAGATCCTGGAGAGCAGTGGGAAAGCCGGAGGAGGGATTATATGAGCATGAGGGTTGGGGTGGGAGACAAAGGGGTGATCCAAGGTCATGATGGGGAAACCCACAGAGACAGCTGACCCTGGCTAGTGGGGGCTCGTGGACTCTAGACTGAGAGCTGAGGACCCTGTATGGGACCGAACTAGGCCCTCTGAATGTGGATGACATTTATGTGGCTTGGTCTGTTTGTGGGACCTCTGGCAGTGGGACCAGGCTTTATTCTCTGGCACATGAACTGGTTTTTTGGAGCCCATTCCCTATGGTGGGATACCTTGCTCAGCCTTGATGCAGCGGGGAGGGGCTTGGTCCTACCTTAACTTGATGTGCCAGGCTTTTTGGCTCCCCATGGGAGGCCTTATCCTCTCTCTGAGGAGTGGAGGTGGGGAGGCAGGAAGGGGAAAAGGAGGGGAAACTGTGTTTGATATGTAAAATGAATAAAAAATTTTAAATAAAAAAAATCATTCTTAGAGGGCTTGACTGGTATACTGTGCTCTTAGGAGCTACCTCAATTTGATTTAGAAATACTTAAATTCTTAATAACCCAATAAGTTGACTTTTGAGGGAAATAAGTAGCATTTTAAAGGGTCTAGAAGAGTTTCCTAAACTAAAGGAATCCTACAATGCAATATTCCCCAAAGTACCAAGCTATAAAAATTAAATAGGGTAAGCGCTGAAAATAAAACATACAAATTCATCTAAAATATCCTTAGACATTATGGAGGAGATTCTGATTCAAGGACCACATATGAGCTAAGCATCTGTGTTTTTTTTTCTTTTCTTTGAGACAGACAGGGTGTCACTATGCCGCCTTTGGCTGGCTCGGAGCTTGCTGTGTAGACCAGGCTGGCCTCTAACTCACAGAGATCTGCCTACCTCTGCTGGGATTAAAGCCCCGAGCCAGCAGCCTGGCAAGCAGCTGGGTTTTAAATGAATGGTGTTGCCTTTGACTAGCATAAGGAAGCAAAGGCCTAGTGGATCCACAGAGAGCTAGAGTCTGAGTACCTGTTTCAAGTGGAGAAAAACTGGGAGTGGAAACAAGTTAGGTGTGAACTGGTCACGGGGAGATAACCTGGACTCCTAGGGAACTGAGGGATGCATTGTTTAACATCATTCATGAAAGTTAACCTTCTCAAATCAAATATACTTACCTTAATTTGTATCAATAATTCTAGTAGGTACTATGATAAGGATCATTGGGTTTACTCAGAAGTCTTTCCTTCTTGGACAGTCTCTAAGAAATCAGACCTCTGAGCCTGCAGTGTGATAACTAACTGATCCTCACTAGTCTGCCCTTAACATCACAAGATATCCTGAAAGCCACCTAGGAATTTCACCTCCCCAAACCTCTTTCAACGGCATACCTAACTGCTTGCCATGGTCTGTTGATTCCTAGTCTGCTCAGGTGACCTTTTCTTTTCTTTCTTTTTCTTTTCTTTCCCCCCTTTTTTTTTATGTTTTTACTTATTTATTTTCTTTCTTTTTTAAATACTTTGTTTTTAATTGAGCTATACATTTCCCCCTCTCCTCCCCTCCCTTCCCCCTCCCCTCCCACCCTCCCTTTTTATTTCTTGTCACCAATGTTTTCACCTACAAATCCCTAACTCTCCTCACGCCTCTGCTTCTTCTGTTGCCCTAAAAAGAACGCCATGACTATGAAGAATCTCAACTCGACTCTCGGGAAACCAAACAGATTTGTTCAATTCACTCGGCACATGCACACTACTTGAGTTTCCAGATACTCACAAATATCACGTGACTTTCACTGTAACTGTAAGACATGTTGTATTCTAACCATTGAGAAACAAAAACATTAATACTGCCGGGCGGTGGTGGCGCACGCCTTTAATCCCAGCACTCGGGAGGCAGAGACAGGCAGATCTCTGTGAGTTCGAGACCAGCCTGGTCTACAAGAGCTAGTTCCAGGACAGACTCCAAAACCACAGAGAAACCCTGTCTCAAAAAAACCAAAAAAAAAAAAACAAAAAACAAACAAAACAAAAAACAAAAAAAAAAAAAAACACATTAATACTTTCCTTAGAGAGGCCAAGGCAATTCACCTAACGTGGTCAGTGGAGACCTGGGGTGGAAAACCTGTCTCCAACTCCAAAGTTTGTGCTTTCTCCTTTCTCCTTAGACAACATGAGAGGCGTGTGTGAATGTGGTCAGAATGAACTTTCTACCACTGGCTATGCTGCCCTCCACCGCCAAACGTCAAACATGCAAAACCCTGAAACATACCTTGGAGGAAACCCTTAAGGGAGGCCTCACCTGTTGGAGGTGATCCAGGAGAAGACGCATTTCTGGTTGATGTCGACCAGTTTCTCGCTGCTGGCTAAGAAACGCTGCTGGTGCTGGAAAGCACGAATGACGGGCAGACCCGAAACAGTCTCGCTGAAGTGAGAATAGATTGGGGACTTGGTGACAGAGTCCAGTCGTCTCAGCTGGCGGGAAGTAGCCACATAAAACACCTGAACAGAAACACCAAGAGTCGGCTAGTCACACAGCCATCGAGCATGTGTTGTACTTCTTTCTTTCTGGCCTTGGCCCGACATTTGTCACTTGATGACTGTGGCTCACATCCAGACAGGAAGACTAGCATGGCGGGGAGCAGAGGGAGCTGAACTGAGGTGACTTCACTGCAGCCTTAGAGATGTGTGTTTCTAACCCTTGGGAGGAGCTGGGCAGTCAGACCCATCTCTTTCCTTAGCCCTTCACAGGCTATCCAGACAGAAATTTCTGGACTGGCTAGAGAAATGGTTACCAAAACGATTTTGTAAAAGATGCTGGGACACAAGGAGTATATAAAGTAGGGGAAGATGGTTCCGTAGTTAAGAAAACTTGTTGTTTTTGCAGATGTCCTGGGTTCAGTTCCCAGCACCCACATAGTGGTTCACAACATCTGTAACTCCAGTTCTGTGGGCACCAGACACGCAGCTGGTATGTGTGCATACAACACAGGCAAAACATGTACCCACATAAAATAAACAAATCTCTTAAAAATAGTAGGGAATGCTGAAGTTGGGATTAAAATGGAGATTGGTCAAAACTGTGGCTCCATGGTGTGTGGTAAGGGCAATCCTGAGGGCATGCGGAGCGTCGCGGTGAAAGACCTGGACTGGTTGGGAGAGAATGCAGGCAAATGCCCATAGGTAAGAAGCAAGGTGAATAGGTTCGCGGTGCTAAGGGGACCTGTGAGAACTTGTTGAAGGAAGAACTGAGCATTTGAGAGTCAGAGTGCAAAATGGTATGTCTCAGAGTTTCTGCATATGGTCCCGCCTTCCTTGACGATTTGTTATGAACAGCTAAAAGATTGTTGAGGACATGGCTATGTTCCTGCAGAACTCTACGTGGGCACTGTAGAGTTCCTGTAAGTCCATCACAACCCCCAGGTAGGTGGGAGGAGGGGGGCTGGTGAGATGGCTCAGCAGGTAAAAGCTCATATCCTGCAGACTTGACAACAGAGTTGGATTCCCAGAACTCACATAACAAAAAGAAAACTGACTCTGC
The DNA here is from genome assembly GCF_950005125.1 of Chionomys nivalis. Lineage (NCBI taxonomy): Eukaryota > Metazoa > Chordata > Mammalia > Rodentia > Cricetidae > Chionomys > Chionomys nivalis. The sequence goes on from NC_080093.1 coordinate 16,728,764, forward strand.
AAAACTGCTGTCAGACGTCCACACATGCGCCTGTGCACACTGACATACGGCACACACATGTACACACACACAGACACACACACACGCCAAATAAATTAATTCATTTTAAATAAGAAAGGCAACTTGCAGCAAAGCATTCTCTTTATAGCCTCCTTTTTCTCATCAGTTTTTATTTGGGTCAGGAAATTATTCTACTTAGTCCAGTCTTCTGGGAAGATTGTTGCGCTGGAACTTGCGACACCCACAGACATGCCAGTGAAACTAGAAACATCCCGAAGTGAAATAAGATCCAGCTCCTGCATAAGGACATCTCCAAGCAGTTATGCCCTTTCAAAGACAAAGGAAGCAGCAGCCCACACAATCCCCTGGAAATGACCTAACTCTTGTGTATGTGTGTGTGTGTGGTGGGGGTGCTGGCTGTTTTTGTCAACTTGATACAAACCTGGACATGTCTAGGAAGAGGGAATCTTAACTGAGACAATGCCTCCATAAGATTAGCCTGTAGGCAAGTCAGTAGGGCATTTTGTTGATTTATGATTGATGTAGAAGGGCCCCACCTACTGTGGCTGGTACCTGGGCAGGTGGTCCTGGGTGGTGAAGGGAAGCAGGCAGAGCAGAACACGAAGAACAAGCCCATCAACAGCATTCCTCTATGGAAGGCTTCAGTTCCCCCTCCAGCTTTCTGCCCTGTTTGACTTCCTGGCCTGACTTCCCCCAGTGTGATGGACGTGACCTGAGAGGTGGGAGCTGAAACAAATTCTCTCCTCCCCGAGCTGTTTTGGTCATGGTGAATATCACAGCAACAGAACCCTAAGACAGGGGCCCTTATGGAACTGTGAACATGTCATCTCTCTTTCTCTCTCTTCCTCCTTTCTTTACCCCACCACCCCATCCCATCCCCTCTCAGTGCTAGCCAAGTGTCCTGCCACCAAGCTATATTCCTACTCCTCAAACAGTCTTGAATCCAAACACACGTCTTCCACTTAAGCTCTCTGGAGAGCAGTGTAGGGTGCCATATGCTGTGGTCCACACTCACTGACGCCGACAATCGAGCTCTAGGTAGCCTGGGGCTTTCTAGGGTGCAGGGGAAGAGTGACCAGCAGCAAACACAAAAGAGCCTGAACAACTTCAAAACCAGAAAGGAAGGGAGACCTAGCTGCACCCAGGCTTACCTGAACAGACACATAAATGATGCCAAGGGGAATGATGACGACAGCGAAGATGGGAGTGGCCATGCAGATCATAATGAGAGTGCTAATTATGCCAAATAAGCACATAACCCAGCTCCGCAGAGTCTGGGGGAGCAAGTCGTCCACAGTGGAGATATCCTGGACATGCAAGGAGGAGAGACAGTGAGCCAAGGATTTCTAAGACATTGCTCTTCTTCCTGGCCCCTGCCTGGAATGTGGAGCTTTTTTGTCATTCAATCTCTTCAAGTCACCCCTGTGTAATAGATTCTACTGGTCTCTCCAATAACTGTTCACACTTCTGTGAATTCCTTATTTTTTCAAATTCTTCCAAATATATATGGCAATAATCTTCAGCTTTTTCAGTCGATGTGCTGGATTTCCACTCTTCATTAAACCACACTCTGTAAACTACCAGAGCCTCTCAGAGAAACCCCCTAGCCAAACCAACTCGGTACAGCTTGTGATGCTAGTGCCCAGGAGAGCGTCCAGCACATAACAGGCCTTGGAGACATTTATTTAAACTCTGTCCCACAAGCTTTGTCTCCAACTTTACTTAAGGACCCCTCATGTACTGGGAAGTTGTTTCCTCTGCCAAACATAGGGTTTCAAGGGGAGAGGCGAAGGGGGCTGAATGTATCTCCTGGCTTCTCAGTGTCCCAACCCAGGAACCCAAGGTAAAAGATGGGTTTAACCACCATACTGTATTATGTCATGTGAAATAAATTGGAAAAACTAACAGATGGGTGGATGATTTGGAACACACTCAGAAAGCCTTGCTTATATCTTGGGTTGTCCTTGCCCAGCTTTCCTGGAGGATTATATTAATTCTCTATATTAGTTATATGTGCGTACTAAGGCAAGTCCAAATTATTTCTGGAATTTCCCATATTTGCCAGGGATGCTAGCCTCCCACGAGAGTTCTGAATTGGGCATGACTTCTGAATCTAGTTCAACTCCCAAGTTCTACATCAGCGTGCAGATGTTAGCCACACCCAGGGCTGGCGAAACCCTCATTAGCTGTCAGTCTGACGAAGATCATTTTTGATCCCTATTTAGGACAGACTCTCTACCTCTTTTGTCTTCCTTTCTCTCTTCTCTTAAGGACTTAGTCACTGTTTCTAGAAGACCTCACATCAAATTTCCTCATAGACCTGGGATAATACCTCTCTCCAACAAAACTTACTATATGATTATGAGTTTTATCTTTGAAGTAGAAGCAGTCAGCAAATCTGACTGTAGCCCAACTAACTCACAGGAAGCCTTCTGTGTCCTTTCCCAGAAGACGAATCATACATATTACGACATTAGAAAGACTAAAATGTTTATAAGATGCTTCTGAGAAATATCTTCATCCAAAGTGTGTGCCTTTTACTTTCAGCTGACCAGTGGATAGCCTATTTAAGCAGTCTCCAATGACGTGTTCACTATTTCTACCCTGCAGGAAGAAGAGAACTGGGAACGGCCACCTGTCTACATTCAAAGCAATTGCTCTGTCCCCAGGTCCTCACTGAAGGCTATGACGCACCCTTCATGTAGCCAATGCAAGATCAAATAATTAATTACCCAGAGCTATTTTTAATATCTTATAGAATGTTTCTTCCCTTCCTTAAGACCATAACCAAAAGCTGTGCTGAAGGGGCTTCAAAATCATTCAGAATTGTCTGGATCCTGTCCCTATTCCTAAAACTTCCCTTTCAGATGTGTTTAAATGAACCAGTGAATTAGGTCTACCCATGAAGGGAGCCATCTTCACATCTCGTGGTACTAGGCTCGTTGAAAGGACTCAACTGATGGTGGGGAAGGAATGACTGATGTGTGTGGTCCCAGAACCTATGCAGATGGAAACAATGTCTGAGAATGCAAATACAGATATCTCAGCCCAAAACTCAGACCCACCTCAGAGGTTCTCAAAGTATCAAATGTAGAAGTTTTAGGAATGGAGACAGGCTAAGGAAAGATTTTTCTTACAGTTCTTTTTATTAACTTTATGAACAGTGAGTGTGTTTTCACTTACGCTTTTCTGCAGAATGACCCTCCTCACCCCGCTTCTACTGCCCACTCCCCTCCCCACGACAGCCCTCACTATTTCTCTTGCTGTAGTGATTTAACTCAAGTCTCGCCTTTTCTGACATTTCCCATCCTTGCTATCCAGGCTGAACCAGTACTCTTTCTCTGCCATTCCTTTGTCCCCCAGACACCTCTGCACATGCTATTGGTGTTTTTCAATCATATCACAATCCTTCTTTTCTTTGATTTTCTCCTTCACTAGAGGGTGAGCTACTGAAAGGCCAGAGATGTTCACCCCTAGGATTCTTGAGACCTCACAAGAAGTATCCCAGAAATATTTGCATGCTAAGTAGACTAAGAACTCAAACTGCAGAGTTGGGTGAGGATTCTTTTTTATCAAAATCAGAAAGACCCTCAGCATCTAAGCACCCCAGTGTGTTGAGATACTTACACCAGCAAATCTGTTCACAATCCGGCCTGTGGGAGTTGTGTCAAAAAAGCTCATGGGTGCTCGAAGGATGTTGATGAGCAGCTGCTTGTGCAAAGTTTTTGATGAATGGTTGCAAGCAAACACACTCCAGAGAGTTGCAGCAAGCACAAAGATGCCTGGAAACGGAACCGATACGGTCAGCCCCATGCAACAGACTCCTGGGGATCTGTGCCTTGGATACAACAGCAAAGGATTTCCTGAGTTGTAGGAGATTTCCAAGGTCCATGAAGATGTCTCCCCTAGCCATCAGACATACCTTGTGCCACTCCCAGAGCTGCAAAGACTCCAATTCTCATGTCCCTCTGAGAAGTTGGATAGTTAGAGCCATTAAAGTGTTGAGAGTCGCTGGTCCAAGCACTCAGCCAGAGGTTAGATCCAATAAAAAAAATAGAGTACAATGCAAAGCCCAAGATGATAAAGGTTATCGAACACCATCCTACTGATTGTAGGTATTTCATGTAGATGGAGAATTTTACCTGCAAAGACACCATCAACAATACCCTAAGGGCTTTGGGTAAGATGTTGTAGAAAATTAACCACAAGGAAGACTGCTTGACATAAGCTAGAATCATTCTTGTCAAGGGATTCTCAGTTGAGAAAATGCATCCACCAGACTGGCCTGCAGAGAAGCTTGTGGTGTGTTTTTTGGTTGACAACTGATGTGGGTGGCTCAGGTCACTGTGGGCGGTGCCACCGCTGGGCTGTAGGGCTGTGTGCTGTAAGAAAGCAGGCTGAGCAAGCCATGAGGCACAAACCAGGCAGCAACCTTCCTCCACAGCTTCTGCTTGAGCTCCTACCTCCAGATTCCTGCCCTGCTTGAGTTCCTGCCTTAACTTACCTCAGTGATGTGCAAGATCTTACACTGGAAGTGGAAGTATAAGATCTAAGAAAGCAGCCTCTTCCCCACAAGCTGCTGTTAGTTATGGGGCTTTGGCTCACTAACTCGAGAGGTGATGTCCCCTGGAAAAGTGGGAAGCAGCGTTTAATAGTCTGTCATCACCATTCCCACATGTGGGCAGGATAATATATCAATGCTAAGTATGACGCGAGGTGAACCAGGTTATGAATAAGCATTTAAATGTGATGAACAAAGTACATAAAACAGGTGGAGAGGTCAGAATTTACTAAGACCTTGGAATTTGTGGTTTTAAGTTTCGTTGACTTGAGTCAAGTGCTCTGGGTCTGATGTATGAGTGTTTCCTAGCACTGACAACTGTACTTCAGATTAATTTTGTTGTTTCCACACGTAAGAGTAGAATCAAACATTTATCCTTCATTCTTCTTTTTCTTTTTAAAAGATTTACTCTTTATGTATACAGGTGCTTTATCTGGATGTATGCAGGTGCACGAGGAGAGAGCATCAGGGCATCTAACTGTGAGCTGCCATGTGGGTGCTGAAAATTGAACTCAGGACCTTTGGAAGAGCAGCCTTAACTGCTGAGTTATCTCTCCAGCCCGGAGACATGATTTTCTGGAAAGTCTCTGTTTCTGTTTGCATTTAAACACTGAATTTGAAGATTTGCAAACATGTTGCTCTAGTAGATACATGTTTAAGTTTCAACTAACTTCCAAACTTTTTCAGATTCCAAGCCTGATTTCCCCTGGAGCAGTACTTTCTGCGTGTGGTGTTTACCTTCCCGGTTTCCATAAATTCCTTCTTGATTAGTTTTTGGCCTCTCACTAGTTCTTCCTTCTCCTTCAAGGCAGTCACATTCTTAATTTTCACGGAGTCTTTGAGGGACTTCCTGTGCCTGCCACTGGACCTGGAGCTGAAGTAGAGAAAGGAAAACACCCTGAGCAGGGGGACACTTCCCAAGGACCTTCCCACAAGCAGGTGTCACAGCCACTCTGGAAGTGCTTTCAGAGACGAGGGCTAGTGAACTGCCATGACCCTAGCCCTTCCCCCACCCAAGGAAACAAAGAGCCAAGAGTGTTCCTGAGATACATTCTGTGTAGAGAGAAGGTCCACACGGAAAGAAGAAAGACCAAATAGGACTAAAGAAGCTGTAAGAGTTGCCAACCGAATACATGGGCTACCTGCGACTCAGTGTTCGGCGGAGGCTATTTTCTCTCTTCATGGTCAAGGAAGCTGCCTCCTCGGGGATTTCCTCCATAGCTGGTATCAGCCCAGAGTCATCATCGTCTTCCTCACTATCATCATTGACTAAGGAGACATTATTGAAGTTAGGGAATAACAGAGGACTCGCAACACTGTGACTAAGGAGAGAAAAGTCCTCCTGCATCGTGTGGATCGAGGGAGCTCAGACGTATACATGTTAGAATATTCAACCTCATAAATTCTCACTGAGAATGCGAGGATAAAGAAGGGATGGGTCAATAACCCACCGGAAGAGAACGGTCAAAAGGAGAAGGAAACCTCTGGAGCTATCTAAGTTCCTTTGGAGAAGAAACAGCTTTAGAGATACAGGAATAAGCTGCAGACACCATCCACGGAATCAGCCAAAGAGAGTATTAAGAATTAGAAACACTCATCTTAAAGTTCAAGTAATTCAACATACTTTTATTAACCGAAGGACTTACGAAAGCATTTGAAAATGAAAGGAAATAAGGTCTGAAATGCAGCATGGGTACCGAGGGAATGCTGATGCAAAGATCTCTAGAAACTCCTCCTCTTTGGCAATGAGAATGCTGGGGGGTGGGGAGGTGGGAAGGTTTGCCAAAAACACAACTCTTTCCAAGACTCTGAAATCAACCAAAATCAAACATCTTTTTTTTTTTAAATGACAAAATCTTGGTAATTGGAAACCTTACGGTACTTTAATATGTCCCATTTCCACCTCTCTCTCCTCAGCTGATATAGCTTGTAAACCAATCATAGGAATTACGATAGAGTAAGTGGGTTTCGCACTGTCCATAACAGCCCTATCCCAGGATAACCTGAAGACTGGCTTTCATGTACCAGGAGGCACCATGCGGCTTCCAAGGAAGGGAAGCAGCCAGTAGTCCTACCCAGCTACGATGAATATGAAATACAACAGTGACCAGCACAGCATGAGAGCCCTAAGGGTGCAGCACTGGCTTATACACCTTTGGCAGTAACCACCAGCTCTCTTATTGGTGTTAAGGCCTGTTCAACAAGAGGGAAATTGTGCCTGGTACTAGAAACCTGTCCACTTGGGTCAAGTGAGGTCATGGATCTCTATGGAAAACCTACAACCATAATTTTACTAAACCAGCGTAATCCCTACCTGCATTCTAAATATTCATCTTTATATTCACAGATAAGTGTAGTTCTTACCCCTTATCCAAGACACTTTTCTTTGTAACAGATGGAGACCATTAACGAAAATCACAACTGATCAAAATGTCGAGAAAAAAAGATTGTGCGGTGCCCATTCCCAACTGATACATCTATAGCACAACTCCTGACACTAAGGCTCAAGGGTCATTGCAGAAGAGGGAGGAGAAGGATTGCAAGATCCAGAGGAACAGGCACACCCATGAAGTCTCGTGAACATGGCTGCCTACACAAGACCTGAACAATGACAGCACCAATGGATATGCTGACGTGGAAGAGGAAAGCCCATGGGGCCTCAACTCTAGACAAATAACTACAGGCAATCAGAGAATGCTGAGAGCAGGAGAAATGGTCTTCAACAGGGAAGAGGTCCCCGATTGATTGTCTAATACTAAGTATATACAGGTATAGTATATAGACCAAACAGACTCTATTTATGTATTCTGGAATATATATGTATATACATATATTCCTATATCTATTATATATACATATATATTCATCTATCTATCTCTATCTATCTATCTATCTATCTATCTATCTATCTATCTATCTATCTATCTATCTAATACAAGAATTAAAAAGAGGCCAGGTGTTGAGAGCTTCTGGTAGCAAGGGCTTTACCAGAGGCCACTGAGAAAATACAACAGATGACAATTACCAATTCAGGTGTCAACCCACCAGATGAGTGACGCTCTCATGGAGAGAACCTCATCAAGCAAGGCTTACAGGGCCACAGACTCTGAAGACTGGTTGCTTCTGTCTGTAACTTTTCTCATGTGCCATGATAAACAGCCATGGGTATTTTTCCCACTGCCTGTGTGTTTATCTCATATATATATATTCCATCTACTGGGCACACATATAGCTGTGGATGGTCAGGAAGATGATTTCTGCTTAACCTGTATATTTCCGATGAATAGAAATAATGCTAGAATATTTTTCATTACTCAGACTAACCCTAGAGAAGGAATAGTATTCTCAGTCACAGAGACAGCTAATTTTAGACTTCAGAACTAATTCAAACAAACTGGAACTTGAGTAAACAGAAGCCTGGCATTCCTAAAACTGGGTCTCTGACACCACTGTTTTTCTTTCCATAGGAATTACTCACTCAAATATCCATTGTACACTCTGAAGTGTCTGTTGGTTGCATATCAGAGGTAGGGGAGTAGGAAGTACCACTCACTTGGCCCAGGCAGAGTTTCAATTTCTGTGTTTCTTTACAGAGACACAGAACACAGAAGAATGAAGTTTGAAACTCTGGGCAATTAGGCCCCAAATGTAGTTCCCTGGATACTAGATAGTTTAGGATATAGATACTGGTTTTCCCTCCCACTAGGACACCAAGTTCCATCCTCTTCCAACCCTGCTCACATACCTGTGGCCTCTCCTTCCGGCCTGGAATGCTTCATGAATGTCTTTAGATTCTTAGCGAACACTCCTTTCTTGCTCAGCAGATCCTGGTAGGATCCTTTCTCTAAGACAGTGCCGTTCCCCAGAACTATAATCTCATCCACTTGGGGAAGGAAGTGAATGCTGTGAGTCACCAAGATGCGAGTCTGTAAAAGTCACAGGGAACTGCTCTGATTACTCTGTGCCCACCATCCTCCCTGGACTGCTCTACAAAGGGAAAAACAGACTTGACCATTCACACCGGGGCTTTGCATCAGAGTCCAGCCCCAACTGCGTGACTCTTTTTACCTTATGTTCTCTTCCCAGGATTTCACCTTAAAACCTTACCCTGTGTGTGAAATGAGGCTAGACTCGTGGATCTACTCAGTTATTTTTCCTGTAGTGTCAACGGGTTTGCCTGACACACGCTCTCCTCAATGTTCCTGAACAACAAGATTGAGCTAAGAGAATCCCTAGAACTGATACCTATTCTTACAGACAGATAACTGGTTAACTGCCCCTTCTCACTTAGATTGTCACTTACCAGCTAATCAACTGTATAAAAAAAGAACTGCCCAGATCTTTCAGTAAGCTAGGGATACTGTGGGATAAGAAACATTATTTTTATTCAGGCCTTCCTGGCACCTTGTATTTCTATTCTGATTATTATGGTTTGAAAGAAAATGGCACTATTTGGAGGTGTGGCTTTAGTGGAGTAGGTGTGACCTTATTGAAGGAAGTGTGCCACTGTGGAGGTGAACTTTGAGGTCTCATATATGCTCAAACTTCTCAGTGTGATACAAGGACCACCTCCTGCTGCTTGCAAGATGTAGGACTCTCAGCTACTTCTCCAGCACCATGTCTGCCTGGACACCGTCATGTCCTGCCACGGTTATAAGGGACTGAGCCTCTGAACTGTAAGTAAGCCACCCCAATTGAATGTTTTTCTTTACAAGAGTTGCTGTGGTCATGATGTCTCTCACATCGACAAGAACCCTAAGACAGCTGCTGACACAGGAACTCCACTCACAGAAAGACTGATTGGCCAACAGTGAAGCTGAATTAGCACACGGGGTTGTAATGGGCTTCGGAGAGATAACCTAAGTCCCTGCATTTGCCCTCCACCCTACAGTCCAACAGCATCTAGAGTCTTCCTGAGGTATCCAGGGTATATTCATCCCTTCTGTCTCCACTCAGAGCAAACCCCTGGTTCCTTTCCCAAGTCCCTTGGGAAGACATGGGTATTCCTCTGAGGTTTCCACTGTAGGTTGTGCCAACTACCTTTCAAGTTTGTTTTTTCAATAAACTTGCTATAGTTTATGAGTGAATAAAACCAAGGAGGTCTTGAGGACAGGAGGAAGAATGAATTTCTGTAGACCCATTGAGCTAAGATAGAGACGAAGGGTCTTGGTAGGACAGCAGGTTGCCTCATCGACTCTGTCATCTTCTTGCTAGCAGCAGTCAAGAAGTCTTGAAGGAAACAGCCAAATACAGTTGGCATCTCCCTGCCTTTGCTAAGAAAAATGCTCTCATCAACAGAGGGACAAAGATATAGATCTCACAGGTTTAACCCCCCCCCCCCCCATTATCCTAAGAGACTCAATATTAGAGCAACAGAGACAGCCTCTTATTAGTCAATTTCAGGATAGGCCATGACTTCACAATGGGAGTCTTCAAGGGACAGACTTTTAATGAGACCAGTCTGACAGGAAGAAGATAATAAGAAAATCTTCAGGACAATACCGTTCTGAGATGTGTATGTCAACACCCCAAGCCCTCCCTTCCTGCCTTCACCACTGGATAACTTCTTTTTTTTTTTAAAAAAAAAAAATTATTTATTTATTTATTATGAATACAATATTCTGTCTGTGTGCATGTCTGCAGCCAGACCTCTTTTTTTTTTTTTGGTTTTTTGAGACAGGGTTTCTCTGTGGTTTTGGAGCCTGTCCTGGAACTAGCTCTTGTAGACCAGGCTGGTCTCGAACTCACAGAGATCCGCCTGTCTCTGCCTCCCGAGTGCTGGGAGGCACCAGACCTCTTTACAGATGGTTGTGAGCCACCATGTGGTTGCCGGGAATTGAACTCAGGACCTTTGGAAGAGCAGGCAATGCTCTTAACCACTGAGCCATCTCTCCAGCCCACTGGATAACTTCTTACCTTGCCTTTCAATATGCCATTGGGGCCCACGACCTTATCGAAAATGTGTTTCCCCACATGAGAATCCACAGCCGACAGGGGGTCGTCTAGAATATAGATGTCTGTGTTCTGATAGGTGGCTCTGGCCAGGCTGACTCGTTGCTTCTGACCACCGCTGAGATTTATGCCCTGAAGAAGAAACAATTCCTATTGAGCACCACACCCTAGTCCCCCCCTGCACTGCCTGACACGGAGGGGAAGAAAGACGTTCACCTCAGCAAGGTTTAACGGCTTTCATATGTCCACGGCTTTCATATGTCCTGTTTCTTTATATGAACAGTCACTTCTATTCAAAGAAGTAACGTTAGCCCTAATAATTAGTCATGTCCAACTTACTATTCTCTTCCGTGCAGCTTACTTAGTGACTACTTCTGACACTCTCTGCCCTGTGAGACCCAAAGGCAGAGTCTCTGCCACTTAGCCATTCAATCAGTGTGGCTCCTGACTTCAAGGAAAAGACAACTCTAGAATTGTATTTTCACTCATCTCCTAGTGCCTCAAGATCCTTGCCCTCAGAGGATTGTTATGTTCACTTTTTTAAAGGGGGGAAAGGAGTCAGTTGGTTTTGGTTCACGCCTTTAATCCCAGCATTCGGGAGGCAGGGGCAGGCAGATCTCTGTGAGTTTGAGGCCAGCCTGGTCTACAAGAGCTAGTTCCAGGACAGGCTCCAAAGCTACAGACACACCCGTTCTAGAAAAATCAAAAAAAAAAAGGGGGGGGGATAAAATATTTTAAACATGTAATAATCAAAATTTTCTAAGTAAATTATGCTATATATATATATATATATCCAATGGATGTAATATAATTATTCAAATCAATTCTTTCTTTTTTTTAAAAAAAAAAAACATCTTTTGCTGTTGTTTTCTAGACAAGGTTCTTCTGTATAGCCCTGGCAGTTTAGAACTCACTCTGTAGGCCAGGGTGGCCCCAAACTCAGAAATTTGCCTAATTCTGCCTCCCAAGTGCTGAGATTAAAGGGGTGCCACCATGCCTGGCTAAAATCAGCTTTTTGTTTGTTTGTTTTTCGAGACAGAGTTTTTCAGTGAAGCCTTGGCTGTCTTGAAACTCACTCGTAGAACAGGTTGGCCTTGAATTCACAGAGATCCACCTGCCTCTGCCTCCCAAGTAATGGGATTAAAAGTATGCACCACCACCACCTGGTCTAAAATCAGTTTTTATTAAAGGTATTTAATGGCACAAGTCAACTCTGGGTCACTGTAATAAACTCAGTCTTTTGGTTCCTTCGCCTTATTAGCTTTGATTTAGATTATAAATTCTTATATTTGTTTTCAGGTACAATGTTTAAAACATTGGAGGCCAGTTCTGCTGGTGCAGACTTTTAATCCTAGGACCTGGGTAGCAGAGACAGGTTCTCTGTGAGTCTGAGGCCAGTCTGACATACATAATAAGCTCCAGGTCAGTCAGGTTGGATCATAACTCAGAGATATTTATATAAAGTATGCAGTCTTACAAACATGTTTTGTGTGATTGTGACTGTTATGATTTATTAACACACTTTCCCCCCTATCATCCTCATTGGTTTTCTTCAATTATTTCTGTACCCTTCAAATTCCCTTGCCCCAAGTACCTTCTCTCCAATCTCAGCCATGTCTCTTCCAGGCAACATCTCCAAGTCTGGGAGGAGAGCGCAAGCTTCAAGAACTTGCTGGTACTTCTTTTCATTGAATTCCGATCCAAAGAGGATGTTGTCTTTGATGGTCCCGTTCTGAATCCAGGACTGCTGAGGGACATAGGCTGTGGTGCCCTAAATAGTAACGGTCAAACCAGGTGACAGTCATTAGTCACAGAAACGGAGGCTGGAGCTAAGAGTGGCAAGGATCCGGCAGAGCTTAGGTTTGGAGAGCTGTACCCCAGGCTTCCCAAGCATCTGGTGTTTATTAATGTGAGAATCAGGAAGTAAGACCCAGTATTCAACCACCAAACCATCCTCCTCCCCACACACCTTTTTATAGCATCATTTTCTTCCCTTGACCGTGAAAATCAGAAGGAATGTGCATGCTGCTCAGAACAGGGTTTTAGTCAAATCCAATGACTTGGTTGGAACTAATACAATGTTAACCCTTTCAATGGCTTAGATGACCCCCTAGGAAGAAAACCCAAGTGGCTGAAATTAACACACAACAAGGACAGAGGCTGAGCAATGCCTGTGTTTGAGTTAGCAATAAAAAGTCTCCCAAAAGGAATTAGGAGACAAAGTTAAATCTGTAATAAATCTGTAGCTGTCTCTGCTATAGTGCATTTAAAAAACGTATATTGGCTCATCGGAGACTGATAAACAAGGGAGTTATCTTGGCATACTGTGGAAGAGGAAATGTTTCCTCGGTGTTTCCAAGCAGGTTAATGTAAAGCAATCAGGCACAAACTTTCTCATAATTAAAAAGAAAAGCTTTGAAGAGGTTGAAAAGTTCTTGTGTCCAAATAGGCTGGTTTAATGATTGAAAATTGCTTATGATTTTCTGTAAATATAACTCAGAGAAGTTCAGAGAGTTGATGAAAATGCCATGAAACCACTTTCCTCTGGTTTCAAACAAATAAACCAATAAACCATAATTAATATTGTGTTTGAGGAAACATATTTAAAATTCTTGCTCTCAAAGAAGGAGGTGAGCTGGGCATTGCGACACACGTCTGTCATAACGTCTGTCATAAAAGCTACTCAGGAGGCTGAGGCAGCAGACCACAAACGCAAGGCCTGTCTTGGCTACACTCTGAGACAGGCTATAACCTATTACAAAAAAAAAAAAAAAAAAAAAAGCAAGAAAAGGGGATGGTGGAGATGGTTAATCCCAAGATCCCATGTAAAGCTGGACACAGTAGTATGTGTCAATGAAGTCAGTGTTCCTAAGGGCAACTGGGAGCCAGAGGCAGTAGCATTCCTTCTAGGGCCTTGCGAGTTAGCTAACCTGGTACCCATAGTAGTAAACAACAACAAAGAGAGGCACCTGAGGTTATCTTCTTAACATGCACAGTGTGGCACAAGTACACACATGCACTCACATGGGGCAGGGAAAGGATTGAAGCAAAGAGACAGCTGGAATACGAAGAGGCGGAGCATTCGCCTAGTCTATATAGGGTTTAGTTCCCATCGCTGGGGACAGAGGATCAGTGAGGGCTCAGGACTAATCATGATGCCAGGTACAAATGCCAGTGTTGATTTTATAGCCATTACAGATTTCATTATTGTTTGTTGTTGGTACTCTGGTTACAAAGTTTGCTGTTGCTTAAAGACTGGTTTTATTTTTATTTTATGTATTTAAATGTTTTGCCTATATGTGTGTGTATGTACACCACATGAATGTCTTGTGTCCAGAGAACCAGAAGTATACGGAATCCCTTGGAACTGGAGATACAGATGGTTGTGAGCTACCCTGTGGGTGCTGGGAATCAAACCCATACCCTGCTAAAGCAGCAAGTGCTCTTAACTGCTGAGACATCTCTCCAGTCCTTCAAAGTTAGGTTTGGGTAACCTCTTAAAACTTTCTCCTAGGTCCTTTTACTTTTATTGTACAATTTAGCAGATGGGGGGCTGTCAGACACACATGTATATTTACAGCAGAAATGGGGGGCTGTCAGACACACATGTATATTTACAGCAGAAATGGGGGGCTGTCAGACACACATGTATATTTACAGCAGAAATGGGGGGCTTCCAGACACACATGTATATTTACAGCAGAAATGGGGGGCTATCAGATACACATGTATATTTACAGCAGAAATGGGGGGCTGTCAGACACACATGTATATGTACAGAAGAAATGGGGGGCTGTCAGACACATATGTATATTTATAGCAGAAATGGGGGGCTGCCAGACACACATGTATATTTACAGCAGAAATGCCTACACTGTTAAGGAAGACATCTCTAGTCAACAGTTTCAATACCTTGGTATGCATCACATGGACAGCTTATTTGATTGTCAGATATTCTATAATGTTAGGTTTTATAACCAGAGTCTGGTTGTATAGGACTGGGGAGAGGCAGAGAATCTACAGTCCACAATTATACCAGATTATCTCCAGGACCTCATGCACGAGTGGACTGTCCCAGATGGGGAACGAGCACTAAGGCCCACGCTTGGGGTCAGAGGTCTTTTCCACTCACCTTGATAGTGATGTGGCCGCGCACGTTCTCCATCTCTCCCAGCATGGCTGATATCAAAGAGGATTTCCCAGAGCCCACAGTGCCCACAACAGCCACCAGCTGGCCTGGCTTTATGTCCAGGTTCACACTGAAAGAGAGGAGTGTTCATGGTGGGAGCTGTAGTTCAAGCTACTTGGCTTGTACAGAAAATCTGTTTTTAGGTCATTTCCCCCTCAAGACTAGAAATTTTGCCATAGAGGTATAAGACCCCAGAGTGTTTATTTATTATTCTTCAGTTCTGAGATACTGAAGAATGAATTCTAGCACTCAAACTCACCAAAGCAGTCAGTGTCAAGAGTGCCTTTGCAACAGTACCAGTTCTCCTGGGGGCGGTTCTCTGAGGACCAATGGTTGAACAACACCCTCTCTGGAGCCTAGGCGCCTGATCTGGTTCAGCTCTCAACTCTGACACTGCTGGGTTGGGCAATTCTGAAAGGTCACTTTTTCTGGACTAAGTTGGATTTTGCTTCTAAACTAAACTTGTTGCTTAATGTTTCCCAGATTTCTCTATTCTTTGGGTGATACTTGCTGGAAGCAAATTCCTTACCTAACCCTAACCTAACCCTGAAGGTCTGACTTCTCTGGATGGGGAGGGGTCTACCTGGGGCTAGAATCCCAGAAACTCTCTGTGCCACCTTGACTATTTGAGTCCCTAAAGCACTTGGAGCATCAGGAACCTGCCACATAGTCTTTCTAAATCTACTCTAGACGGCAATAGTGAAGCAGGAACTATGTGCAGTTTCCTCTCTACAAAGGAAAGCTCTGGGCTGCGAGGTTTAGGGCAATGGCCTTGGCTCTGACTAATCCTGGTGCTGATCCCAGAGTGCATTTCAAGGCTAGAGGAATAGAAGAGAAGAGTAGGGGGTCATAGAGTTCTTTGCTTGGGGTGAGAGGACACACAGGTTCTGAATCAGAAGGCATTCGTAGCCAGAGTGAACAGAGGATCTGGAGTCTGAAACAGTGAGGTCTTAACAGGCACCTACATACAGCAGTGCACTCAACAGCAGCTACAGTAGCCGCCCCTTTTTTAGGCAAAGTCTTGCCAGATAGCCCAGACTGGTCTCAAACTCACGATCCTCTTGCTTGAACCTCCGGGATGCTAAGATTGCTGGTGTGTACTGACACACGCAGCTCCAAAATCGATGGCAACAGCTCCCGTCTGGGGAGAAAAGCTAGATTCTGAAGTTCATTCAGGACATGCGCTTTCTCCACCTATTATCTGGGGGGACAAATATCTTCATGGATTCTCAACTGAAGAGACGTACACTCACAGCATGAAAGCAGAACTATACACATGGGAGAAGGCTGGACCTCTGCTCCCAGCTCCTCCCTCCAGGGTCTAGCCTAAACCAGTATCCAAGCGAATACAATAGTCTTTTCTGGTGTTCCACTGTACGGAATCTTCCAAGAACAAGGGAGAGCAGGAGGATCCTAAGAAAGAGAGAAAGCAAGGGGACAAACTCACTCTCGGATTGTGGGGTCCAAGTCCCGGTCCCAAGTAAAAGAGGCCTCTGAAAACTGCACAGCTTTATCTGTTGAAAGGGGGAGAAAGAGCCCTCTCTTTAGTTACACGCAGGTCTTCGTGTGGCCGCCAGCCTTTCCTCAGCACGCATGCGCCTCTGATTCCTCTATCAGCCCCTGAAAACACCTCTGTTGGTTGCTGAGCTGCTACCAGCAGGGTGCTATGAGAGTTGCTGGGATGAGACGGGAAGTGGCCTGCCTGTTGGGACCTAGACGTGGGATCTCAGAGTCCTCGGACCTCTAGATGCCCTGGCACCCTGCCCCCCACAATATACCCCTGGCCCTCTATCACCTAGTCCTCTGTGTGAGTCTACTTTCTTATTTAAGCCCTCCCCACTTCAGACTCCAGATCGGCTGTTCACTCTGGCTATGATGCCTTCCAATTCAAAACCCATCTGCTCTTTCACCCCTAAGCTATCTTCCCACCCTCTATCCAGCCTGATTTCTGTTTTCTACGTCACTTGCAGGACTCCCTGTTTATCTCAGAACAGCTAACAACTGTGTTCTGCTTAGAAATCTGGCCAAACACTTTCCTTTAGGTGAGAACGTAGCTTGGATTGCTTGTGATAGAAGTCTAATCAATTTAAGATGGATCCCCAGCTCTTCCTTCTCATTAGCTGCTGCGGTTAAGCTCCTGCCTGTAAATAGTATGGCGCCAGCGCGATGAATAATTTGCAAAAATAATTTCCAAATGTGTTTACCAAAGTTGCTGACATGGCGAATGGCGGAGGTGTCCAAGTCCTCCCCTCCCAAGTACTTCTCTAACCGTTCTATAGAAACACTGGCCTAGAAAAGAGCACAAGCGATGCTAAGAACAGAGCACTCAGTAACACAGCCAACACACATGGACTCCATAGTTTTGGTTTGTTTGTTTGGTTGTTTTTTTGCTTTGTTTTGACTTTTTGTTTGTTTTTGTTTTTAAGAGAAACTCGAAGATCGTGAAATTGGGTGGGTAAGAAGATGGGAGAGAATCTGGAAAGACGGGGAAAGGAAAGAATATACTCAAAATCTATTGTATGAAATTCTCAAAGAATAAGTAAAAAATCATTTAAAAAAAGACTTGGCCTTATGGAAATAAAGCTAAGGGGAAAAAAGGAATTCAGTACCAAACACAAGCAGGGAAATGATTTTCACTTTGCTATTAGCCATGGCTTGGCTACAGTTAGAACCTACAGATCCAGCCATACCTCAGCCCTGCAAGTCATCCAAACATACCTCAGCCCTACAAGCTGTCCCATCATACCTCAGCCCTACAAACCATCCCATCATACCTCAGCCCTGCAAGCCGTCCAAACATACCTCAGCCCTGCAAACCATCCCATCATACCTCAGCCCTGCAAACCATCCTGTCATACCTCAGCCCTGCAAACCATCCCATCATACCTCAGCCCTGCAAGCTGTCCCATCATACTCCATCCCTGCAAACTGTCCCACACTAAACTGAAATATAAAGACAGTATTTCAGCTTTCAGAGACTTGGGATTTTAACTCTATGGCTATTTCTCTCCAAACTTTGCTCTTGTTTCCAGAAACTGTTTACCACCTTCTTCTATGACAGAACCCTAACTCCTACCTACTTCTGGTATCTGGGCCCAGTCTTGCCCCTATTTGATGAGTCTCTGCCTTGATGAAACATCCATCTGGTACTGAGATGATCTACAGGAACTGGCCAAAGAGTAAACTTGAGCTGGTCTAAGCACTGGCAGAATCCTCTGAAATTGCTGGAACATAAGGACTTGGGAGGCTTTCAAGGAGTGAACACTTGGATGTTTTCATCGCCTTCCTGTCTTCTAGGAGAGCTGTCATGAGATTGTTTCCCACAGATATCCAGCCCCTGACAAAGCATGGAGCCTTAACTGTTGATCCAGCTGCTTCATGGATCAACACCTCAGAAACAATGTCCTGCAGCTTGTGTTATGACTTTGTCAGGCCTTTTTTGGTTTCATGAAAAGGAGAAGGGAATGAGCACCTTGACTGATCTTATTTGTGTTGTGCACACAAGAGGCTATATCTAAAAGGAGAGTGCTATTGCTTCACTGGCCAAGTGGGTCTCCTTTATTTACTCACTCTAAGACAGACAGAAGACTTTCTCTTTGAATTCAGTCCTTCTTAAGGCCAGAGGTGTCTGAACTTGATA
The DNA here is from genome assembly GCF_950005125.1 of Chionomys nivalis. NCBI lineage: Eukaryota > Metazoa > Chordata > Mammalia > Rodentia > Cricetidae > Chionomys > Chionomys nivalis. The sequence goes on from NC_080093.1 coordinate 16,747,127, forward strand.
CTACTCAAAGGAATGCCAGTTGGCTCCGTACCCCAAATTCTAGCCCTATCATCAGTCTCCCATCTACCCTTTGGACTAACTCTTAAGGTCTAGTTCATGGTAACTATGTTCTCAGTGACTATGTTCAGTTTTCAGGACATAAGACATTGCCTCAGCTTGAGGCTCCCAATCTTATTATTACATAGGTTCATGCAAAGACAGGGTTTTGTTTTGCTTTGTGTCATTATTTACCTAATAGTATGTCAATGCCTCAAGTGCTTTAGAAAAACAAGAGAGAAGCTGGTCTGGGGAAATGGCTCTGACCAGGCATAATCGTAATAATCTCACTAAATGCCTTTGTAAGACTGTCTCCCTGTGAAATAGATGAGGTTAGTATGATTATCCATATTTTAAACTGGGGCTCAGAGGACTTACAATTTTACTAAATCAATCCATTGATCTCCAGAAACCAGATGAACTTTTAATTTCACAATTACCAGCAGGTGCTCGACACGAGCTACAGAAGGCTAGTAATCCGCACCACAAGGCAGCTAGGCAGGTAGCAGGGAGCTCTTAGGTACCTGGAGCACTGACGAGATCACCAAAGGGAGCATGGCAAGAGGAAATCGAAGGACATTGAAGAGGGTGATGGAGGTGAAAGCCTTCTCTGCATTCAAAACATTGTTGCTGTCCACCACGACATAAACAGCAAAGGTGATCACAGACACCTAGGAAGAATAAGGCAATAAGAAACCCATGCTAAAATGGACCAAAGACCTCTGTGCAAAGCTTCAGGAGCACTGTGTAGTCAGGAACATTAGGGATTACCCCAGTCTCTTCAGATTACCCGTAAGAAAACTGGTCCTAGTAGAGGAAGAAATACCTCTCGCAAGGGGACAAATTCAATTAACAGATTGATAAGGTCAGAGCTTGGGCCTTCTCTTTCAACACATCCGCATTGCCTCCCCCATGAAGACAAGTCCTACTATGTAAGTGATTCCTGGAGTCCTCATCCACGATGAACATCCTGAAACCTCACTAGTGGCTACTAGATCACCCAACAGTACATGCAGGGTAGAGCTAGAGTCGGGGTTGTAGGAGTTCGAGGAAGGGCGATAAATTCTCTGAATCTAGGGACCGAGTCTAGAGATGGCTGGAGTCTTCTAGGAACAGACTTTTCTTCTCGGAATATGACCTCAGTCCATACCCCTTCCACTCACCAGGACTGGAGTTAAATTCAAGATGAATACTATAACAGTCTGCAGTTGGCCATACAATACTAAATTCTTGAGTTCTTTCTTCCGAAGGCTGAGGACTTGGTCTCTGAATGAAGGTTCCCAGGCAAAATATTTCAGGATCTAATGGGTCAGAGAATAGCAAAATTCACATTGTTGCCTGAAAGGGCACCAGGTACATATGGTCCACTCTTATTTTAGGATAAATTACCAAAAGAATAGGAGAAATCTAGATTATAGAGAAGTAGCTTGTATTTACTGACAACCTGGTAAATTCAGAGCATTTCTCTCTCTCTCTGTCTCTCTCTCTGTCTCTCTCTCTCTCTGTTTCTCTCTTTGTCTCTCTCTCTCTGTCTCTCTCTCTCTCTCACACACACACAGGGGGAGGGAGGGAAGGAGGGACAGAGGGAGGGATGGAAAGAGATGTAAAAATGAAACAAAATTTTCTTTAAAAAAAAACAAAACAAAAATAAAAAAACTAATGGCTGTGAAGATCAGCACCTTAGGGGGACCCACTACTATTGTTTGCTAAATGGAACTTGTAAGTGTTCACATTCATACCCACAGACTGGCTGCTCTCAGCCTCTCTTTGCCGGAGTCAGCAGTTACTGCAGAGACTCACAATTGATCAAAGTGCTGAGAATAAGTGACTACTGAGCGAGGCACAGCCCTAAGCAGTGGTTCCAAATCACTGCTCTCCTGCTTCCAGGGCCCAGGGAACATCATGAAAGATGGAGCAGAAACAGTGTGAGAGCCAGAAGATGGGGGAGTACCGCAGAAGATGGGGGAAGTACCCCAGAAGATGGGGGGAGTACCACAGAAGATAGGGGAAGTACCGCAGGAGATGGGGAAGTACCGCAGAAGATGGGGGAGTACCACAGAAAATGGGAGGAGTACCGCGGAAGATGGGGGAGTACCGCAGAAGATGGGGAAGTACCGCAGAAGATGGGGGAAGTACCGCAGAAGATGGGGGAAGTACCCCAGAAGATGGGGGAGTACCACAGAAGATGGGGGAAGTACCGCAGAAGATAGGGGGAGTACCGCAGAAGATGGGGGAAGTACCCCAGAAGATGGGGGGAGTACCACAGAAGATAGGGGAAGTACCGCAGGAGATGGGGAAGTACCGCAGAAGATGGGGGAGTACCGCGAAAGATGGGGGGAGTACCGCGGAAGATGGGGGAGTACCGCAGAAGATGGGGAAGTACCGCAGAAGATGGGGAAGTACCGCAGAAGATGGGGGAGTATCGCGGAAGATGGGGGGAGTACCGCGGAAGATGGGGGAGTATCGCGGAAGATGGGGGGAGTACCGCGGAAGATGGGGGGAGTACCGCGGAAGATGGGGGGAGTACCGCGGAAGATGGGGGAGTACCGCAGAAGATGGGGGAGTACCACAGAAAATGGGAGGAGTACCGCGGAAGATGGCGGAGTACCGCGGAAGATGGGGGAGTATCGCGGAAGATGGCGGAGTACCGCGGAAGATGGGGGAGTATCGCGGAAGATGGCGGAGTACCGCGGAAGATGGGGGAGTATCGCGGAAGATGGGGGGAGTACCGCGGAAGATGGGGGGAGTACCGCGGAAGATGGGGGAGTACCGCGGAAGATGGCGGAGTACCGCGGAAGATGGGGGAGTACCGCGGAAGATGGGGGAGTATCGCGGAAGATGGGGGGAGTACCGCGGAAGACTGTTTTCTGTGCGTGACAAGGACACTGCCCTTGGGAACCCACAGCGGCTGGGCTGGCCGTCGTTAGGGACTGATTGGGCCTGCCAACATTCCACCATGGGGAGGGAAGGAAGGCTCAGAGGGCTCGCTCTAACCTGAGCAGCTATTGGTAGTTAATGGCTGCTAGTTTGCCTTTGGTGGCAAATTTCTATAACTGAGCAAACAACTCAATGTTCAGGTACATGCAAATAATCCTAGTTAAACTCAATGGGTTTTCTATATATTTAAAGATAGGAAATTAGAGAGGGTGTGTCTAGAAGAAAGGGTTCAGAGGGTATAGAAGGGGGTAAGAGGGGAACGGGGGGGGGGGATAAGTGTAGCCAAAATTTGTTATTTATAAAATTGTTAAATAAATTAAAATTTATTTTAAAACATTTCTACAGTAAAATGTAAAGACAAAACAATTTAGGGTAAACAAATAGAAGTCAAGGTTCAAAAGTATCTGGAAGGGTTAGCGATAGAAGAGGAAACAGGAGACTTGTGGGTAAATGAACCAGAAATCACATGACACTCAACAGCTGAATCAATCACTGCTTCTCTTACTGTACCCACAGAATTTTCTCTGTTTGGCTTTTTCTTTTTCTTTACCTTAATTCCACTGAGAATCTCATTCATGATTTTTAAGCGCTTGTCTTTATACTTCATATTTTTGACCTGCCAAGAGAAAGAAAGACAAAACCAAACTGAACTTTTGCGAGAGAAGGTCCAGGTTTGTTACTAATGGTAGACACCAGTGGAAAGGCGGCTGCCATCTCATCAGAACTTGAGGTGCCCATGGATGGCATTTGTTTCTCTCCAACTCTTCCTGTTTCCCATCTGTTTCTTCTGTCCCTGTGTCTTTCTGCCCCTGGAAGATGCCAAGCTTACTCCTATCTGCCCTCCTTTAGCCTGTGCCTGACTGTACTCTGTCTCCAGACTGTTCTCCCCTCGCTGTTCCCAAATCTCCCCCCTCCGTTGTCAGGATGTGCCTGCCGGTCAGAGCTTGGCTGTAGATGCCCACCTTGCCGCGGACGTCTTTGACCCAACTGAAAACGTCTACCCTCCCACCATGGTTTTGTGGTCGGTTCTCTGTGTGGTACTCATCATGACTCGTGTCTTTATTGTCTTTGTTGTCTATCTCTCCACCCTGAGAGTAGGATGTTTGTTTGATTCCTTGCTGTGCTCTCGGCAAAACATGAAGTAAAGAGTTTTAGAACGATATTTGCTACTACATGAACACAAAGCAAATGAATGAATAGATCACAGACGCTAGGGAGTCCACCACTACTGCGATTCCTGGCAGAGCTAAGGACCTTGGAGGGCTCCCACCTGATAACAGCAGGGGAACAGCCAGGACATAATGGAAAGGTGGGATTACCCATGGAACTGCTATGGATGGTTGGTTTGTTTTTGCTATGGTGGAGAAGCAAGATTTTTTTTTTTTTAAATCCCTTCTGGAAGAAGCTCAGCAGAGCGGGGCGAGGAGGGGATGGGACTATAAACTAAGCGGTCGGAGACCAAAGGGGAAGATAGAAAAAGCCAAACACATTTGGGATGTCAGAAAGTCTTCCATAAGCTTTTCCCTTCTCCAGTTCCCTCTAAGAATTAGTGTAAATCAGAGTTTAGATGTTGAAAAGGCACATGCGCACAGGCGACTCTTTCTTTACCTGAATCTTCCTGTTCTTGGTAGCCAGCACTGCATTGACTGGGATCAGGAGAACCATTACCCCAACACCTGCTAAGACTGAGGGTCCCAACTCTCTCCACAGGAAGAAGATGGATAGGACAATCTGTAAAATGGTTGACCATGTCAACTGAAAGTAGTTGGTCACATCCATCAGTTTCTGGGCATCGACAGACATCAAGTTCACAGTTTCTCCAACGGTGTACTGCCTCCTGGCCAAGTTAGATTGCTTCAGAGCCTAAAAATAAAGAACAGGACGGGGGTCAGCAGATAAGACAGAGAGAATGGGGAGCAGAGGGGGACCTCAGGAAAGGAGGAAATAACAGAATGGGCTCCATATGGACACACCTTGGGCCACAGCTTCCCATTCAAATCTTAACACATGGTGTTAACCTCATTTTTGACCGCTTGTTCGTCTGTTTTCACCTTCATTCAACTCCCACCCACCTATACACTTCTTTGCCCAGAAAATGCCCATCTATCTTTTGCTATCAACTTAAATGCAACTTTTGAAAGGACTTCCCAGACTTCCCAATTTACAAGAGTTACCTCTTTTTGTAACCTCTAACAGTCTGTAGGTAACTCTTTCTTTACCTTAGGTATATATTTTTATATTTCTTTTTACATATTTTTATATTTCTTTACCTTAGGTATATATTTTCTATTTATTTCTCAGATGTAACTGTGGTGAGTGACAAGGTCTATATCTATCCATTTCACTATTGTATCATAGGCATTTCAATATTGGAGAATGGGAGAAAATGAGGAAATTAAAGACGCAGAAAGAGAAGGAGTAAAGACAGCATTGTTGATTCTTGCCTTATAGACTTAACAATTTTGTTTTATTTATTTATTGTATATGTGTAATAGGCGGGTCCCATCATCATCCGCCTGATAACAGGCATCTTTACCAGCTGAGCAATCTCACCAGCCCGTCGTGGTTGGTTTTTGTTCTTTTGGCTTTTGGGGGGTCCCAACACACAGCTCCCAGATAAATCACATACAGAGGCTTACTCTTAGTTATAAATGCCCAGCCTTAGCTTGGCTTGTGTCTTCCTGCTTTTTTTAAACTTAAACTAACCGTCTACCTTTTGCCTCTGGGCTTTCATCTTTCTTCTCTGTATCTCACTTTCACTCTTACTCTGTGGCTCCTGGGTGCCTGGGTGGCTGGGCCCTGGCGTCCCCCTTCCCTGCTTCTCTCATTGCTCCTCCCTACAACCTCCTGCCAGCTAGTTGTGGACGTATCCTGACCACAGGTGAATTTTATATAATCAAACATATCTTTGCATCATCAAACAAATGCTCCAGAGCATAAACAAAAGTATCACACCTAAAGATGATATTCTACAACACCAGCCCCCTTGTAGGCTTTTGAGATAGCTAACCTATATTCAGCCACAGTCTTAGAAAATTCAAGCATTATCAAGGAAGACAAGAATTCTTAGAATGGAGAAGAAAACTGCAGAGGTCACACATCTGAATTTACGAGCTTTCTCTGCTGTTCACAGACAAGTTCTACATGCCTGTACCTCACAGTATAGGCTTTCTGCTTTCATGTTAGGGAGAGCAAGAGACTAATACTCACACCACTGTTCCTTACTATGCCTTACAGAAGTAGCCGGAGTAGCTTACATCAGCACTCGGGAAGCTGAGGCAGGAGGATGGCTGGAAGTTCATAGTCAGACTGGGCTACATACTAAGTTCCAGGCCATCCTGAACTACAGTGTGAGATGCTATGTATTATGGTTGTTTTCAGTGTCAACTTGTCACGAATCAGAATTTTAAAAAGTAGAGAGCATGTTCTGAAGAACTGTCCTGGTTGTTTAACTGATTGATATCAGATCCAGAGAGATGACTTAGCAGGTAATAACACTTATTACCTGGCCACCAAGGTGACAGGCCACCAAGCCTGTCAACCTGGGCTTGATCCTTAGAACTCACCCTTGCAAGTTGCTCTCTCACCTACACATATCTACATACATACCTCCCCACACATCCCTATACACACACATATACCAACACATTCTTACACACACAACACACAATAATGCATATACCTACACACAAATATATACACACATACACATAAATGTGATTTAAAAATTTTAACCATGTATCAGAGAAAGATGAGCAAAATCATCTCAAGCAAATAGAACACCACCCAAACCTACAGAACTCAGTAATGAAAGAATGTAATTGAAATAAGTAAGTAAGTAAATAGACAAAGAAAGGTTTAGTACCTGCTAAGGATAGAAAAAGGAACTGCTAGGCTGGAGGTAGCTCAGTGGTAGCACATTTGTGTAGCATATAGAAGATCCCGAATTTGATCATCAGCGCCCCCAAAACAAAACCATAAACACAAAGAGAAGAAAGAACCGGAAAAAGAAATTTCTGGGAAAATATATTCTAGGGTGATGGGGCCGTGACCCACACAGCACTCTAATGTCGCTGGTAAGATCTGCTGTGGGACAGATAGACCAGGTCTGTGAACTCATGCTAGTAAGTATTTGAATTAAGGTTGATGGTCAGGGGCTGGGGAGAGATGGCTCAGTGGTTAAGGGCACTGGCTGCTTGAGGACTTAGATTCAATTCTCACTCTCCATATGGAGGCTTACAAACGTCTGTAACCCCAGCTCAGAGGGATCCGATGCTCTCTACTTGCTCCCACAAGCACCAGACACACATATGGTGAACACACATTCAAACAAAACATCCATGCACACAAAATAAAATAAAACGAAAACACTTTAAAAATTAAATATTGGTGGTTTTAAGAGCGTGACCCTCACTCCTTCTTCTCTGACTTTACCTTATTTCCCAAGGCTTTCCATTTTGTGAGGACAGGCAATAAGAATTGGTGTCTGAGCCGTCAGGGCCGAGTGGGTAGACCCTAGGCAGCTTGCTAGCTTCTCCCCAGGATGATCAGTATCATGAACACACTTCATTTTTTAATTTCCAAACAAGGATTTAGGGGAACCTTATAACTATTCAAAATTAAGTTTTGACATTAATTTTCATTTCCATCAACTTTTTCTTAATCTTGGAATAAATGTTCATATTTATTGTTTTTTCTTGGGTTTGATTTTTTTTTTCTTTTCTTTTCTTTTTTTTTTTTTGGCTATACTTGACATTATCACTTACCTTCTTATATACAGAAGCCATGACAGTTGTCCGTACACTCATTCCCAACACGAAACACAACTGAAAGTAACTCTGAAGGCAGAAAGACTGGATGAGACTCACAATAAACATCAGGATTGCAGAGACAAATCCAACCCACGCGTATGTGCCAGGGTCGCTCACAAAGGCAATGAGAAATCTGCAGGAACAAAACCAAACAAAACCAAACACTCACTCATCAGATCCCCAAGGGCTCCTTCTTCTATTCACGTCCAGCCAAAGTCTCACTCTTGCGCTGCAGGTAACAGCACAGCCAGAACTGTCCCTGACACACGCTAAAGCCACCTGACAGGAGGAACCTTAATTAAAATGACCAGGCTCTAAGTGGGTGTAGGAAAATTTCCTTTCCTTTCCTTTAATTTCCTTTCCCTCCCTCCCACCCTCCCTCCTTCCTTCTTCCTTCCCTTCCTTCCTCCTTCCCTCCCTCCCTCTCTCTCTCTCTCTCTCTCTCTCTCTCTCTCTCTCTCTCTTTCCTTCTTTCTTTCTTTCTTTTTGTTTTTTCAAGACAGGGCTTCTGTGTATAACAACCATGGCTTTCCTGGAACTCACTTTGTAGACCAGGCTGGTCTCGAACTCACAGAGACCTGCCTGTCTGCTTCCCAACTGCTGGGATTAAAGGCGTGTGCCACAATGCCTGTCTGGAAATTTTACTTAATTAGCGATTGATGGGGGAGGGTTCAGTCCACGGTGGGTGGTTCCACCCCTGGACTGGCGGTCTTGGGCTCTATAGGAAAGCAGGCTGAGCCAGCTACGGGAAGCATCGCTCCTCCGTGGCCTCTGCATCAGCATCTGCCTCATCATCCTTGTCCTGCTTGAGTTCTGGTCTTGACTTCTTCACTGTTGGAGTGTGGTGTGGAAGTGTAGCCAAATGAACCCTTTTCTCTACAACTTGCTTGGTCATGATGTTTCATCAAAATAATAGTAACCCTAAAATATGCATTCCCAGTACTCGGGGGCTAAGGTAAGAGAACTAAGAATTTAATGTCAGCCAGCCTAGGCTACATAGAGAGACTCCAAAAAGGCGGGGAAAAAGATCTTTAGAGAAATCTCTCTCTCTCTCTCTCTCTCTCTCTCTCTCTCTCTCTCTCTCACACACACACACACACACACACACACACACGTCACTGTAATGTTTCAGCCCTGTCATAGGGAGTGGCATTAATCCAGTCATTTTTAGACAATGCAAGCTCATACCCGGATGAGGTAAAGGGCTCTCTGGTTGGTCATTCACTCTGAACAGTGGCAGATTGCAAAGCCCCATCACGAGCACCCTGGACCTCTAAGAAAGGGGCTGGCTATGAAGAGATGAAGTTAGTTACTCTTCTACTCTTCTGAAGCACACTGCCCACCTCTTATATGTGGCTCAGTTCGTACTTATTCAACTTAACAACAAAGAAGTCTAACGAGTATGTGGCCTCCTCTTAGGAGAGGCACACAGAAAAGAGAGAGGTTGAAGTGTCATCTGAGAGCTCGAAAGCAGCCTTGTGCTTTTCATGTATACGAAGCCGGAAAGTGATGTGTGTTTCCCCTCTGTATGCTGGGAATACCATTGGTTAATAAAGAAACTGTCTTGGGCCTGCACAGGGAATAGACATAGGAGGGGAAAACTAAATGGAATGCTGGGAGAAAGAAGGAGGAGTTAGAGAGAAACCATGTAGCCCCGCTGGAGACAGACACTGGAAGTTTACCCAGCAAGCCACTGCTACATGGCGATATACAGATTACTAGAAATGGGTTAAATTAAGATATAAGTGTTAGCCAGTAAGGAGCTAGAGCTAATGGGCCAAGCCGTGTTTTAAATAATATAATTTCTGTGTGATTATTTCGGGTCTGAACTGCCAGGCAGCTGGGAAGCAAACAAGCAGCCTCACTGCAACAGGAAAGGGGAGAAAAGTAGGGGTATTTTCCAAACAGGAGCCCAGTGAATACTCTTGCCTGCATACACAAAGGGCAGGGGAAGGTAGCAGCGAAGGTCTAGAAAGGACAGCAAGTCCTGGGCACTCACTTCAGTAACTGAGGATTCAGAAACATCAGAATATCATGTATAAATTTCAATATAAATGATTTCAGGGTCACCACATAGAAGGTTTTGAAGAGGGACTTCATCAGCCAGGACTTGGGGAAGTCTTTTGTGGTCTCAGACTTCTTTTTCTTCTTTTTAGCTTCTTCCTGTGTATAAAACCAAAAACAACTAAGTCCATAGAATTATGCAGTGAAAGCCTTCTAGACTGTGCTCTGAATGGCTTCAGGCTCCAGCAGGGCCTATGAGCCCACTACCCTGTACAGCTGTAACCTTCTCTTCACCTCCTTATTGCTGCCCACCTTCTGACTTTTCTCTTCCCCACCCAACTCATATCTTTAGGATTGAAAAAGCAGACAACCAAACAAGAAAGAATACATTATAAAGATAAGCATTGACAGACATTAGGAATGCCCATACTCAGGAGGCTAGGACAGAAGGATCATTAATTTGAGGCCAGCCTGAGCTACACAGTGAGTTGAAGACCAGTCCTAACTACATAAAAAAGACTGTTTCAAAAACTGAAGGTCTGAAGTTGTAGCTCAGTATGTAAAAGGGCCCCAGACCTTAGCACAACTGACTCCATGACGAAAGTACCATTCAGTCCCTAAAACTCAGCATGTAGGCTGTATCATCCGCCAAAACAAAAACAAAGACCTAATTCATCAAAGCCCATAGTTCTGGGAAAGTCTCTAAATGTCCTAACCGTACATTTTAGCATCTATAGTTCCACTTCGGGCTACATTTTCTTGTTAACTGAAGTGTGTCAACCCAAAACATGGTTTTTGTGCTTAAAATATCATGCTGAGAAAGGCTCACGACTACATTGGGATTATGATAGATAGATGATAGATAGATAGATAGATAGATAGATAGATAGATAGATAGATAGAGATTCATACTCTAGAGAACCCCAAGTAATACAAAGTCCCTCTCTCAGTATCTTAGAATGTGCCCTTCTTTGGAACTAGGATCTGTATGAGTGTAAGCAAACTGCTCTTTAAGGTAGATTGTAACTCAGCATGACTGATACCCTTATAAAGGAAAAGAGACAGGGCTAAGAATGGCTGTGTGACTATTGAGACAGTGAGAGGGATGGTGTACCCACTAGCCAAGGAATGCCTAGGATTTCTAGCCTAAAACAGAAGTAGGAAAGACAAAAAACATTCTCTCCTCCATGTTTCAGGGAGAAAATGACCCTGTTGGTGACCTGAATTCAGACTTCTAGCTTCCAGTGCTCGGGGATGGTGCATTTCCCCCTTCCTCTCCCTGCTCTGACACTATCCTCCTCCTCTTTCCTTCTCTGTGTGTTTGTGGTCCTGGGAATCAGCAACCACTCTATCATCCTCCCTTCTCCTCTGCCCTTCCCTCCCACTTCCTTCTCTTCTCACTATGCTGCCCAAGCTGCTCTCAAACTTATGATCCTCCTGCCTGAGCTTCCTGAGCAATCACTGTGCCGTGCTTGTTTTTGTTTTGTTAAGAGCGTTTCTTACTCTCAGCATGTGCACTGGCTTCTTGCTTTTCCCTGGTTCTCTGAAGATGAGCTTCCTATCAGACTTGTTTGCTGTACCCATCACCCCAAATCGACACACAGCTGTACTCAGGAAATGTTTGAATAAATGAGTCAATATGTTAGCTAATGAGCACTTCCAATACGGTGCAGTTTCTAGTAATGATTGTGTGTGTGTGTGTGTGTGTGTGTGTGTGTGTGTAGAGAGAATGTTTGTGTGCCGGTCACAGGTGTGCTAAAGTGTGCACCTGGGTGTCAGGATTACCTTCATGTGTTGGTCTTGGCCTTCTTATCTTGTTTGAGATATGATCCCTTCCCTGCCGCTTACACCTGGCTAGCTGGCCTCAGAGAATCTGCATATTTTTCTGTCCCCATTTCCTGTAGGTACCTAGAATTACAGATGCATGGTCTGCTGTGGCTAGCTTTCACGTAGGTTCTAGGTATTCAAACTCAGGTCACCAGGCTCGTGTGGAAAGTGCCTTTACCCCCTAAGCCATCCGTCTCCCTAGTCCTAGTGACGTTTTCATTATTAATAGTAATTACTAGTATTATCACTGTTACACTATGACAAATTTCGGATTTATCCAAAAGGAATTACATACCCATTCATCTTGCTAGCTGTGTACATCACTAACAGAACGTGCAGTGAGAAGTGTAGGGTGGTATGAAAACATGAAAAATCAGAAGTGACACCACTTCCTGCCTGAGACACACAGCACATTCACACAGACATTGTGTTAAAGTTACCAGGACAAGAACATCTTGGCTTTGACTCTGGTTCTTGTTCAAACCGTGCGGTGTGGCCTCGGGGTTCTTCCGGGACTTCTTCTGCTGCCGCCTCTGAAGAGCCTGTTTGGCTTTCTGCAGGTCCTTTGTCATGAACACTTCAAACTTGCTTACCATTCCCTTTGCTTTAAACTCTTCGTCAACATCCAAGACATCTTCTAGTGTCAACGGATGCTTGTAGCCTTTCAGAACAGTGCTGGAACAAGAATGACCCACAGGCTGAGACCCTAAGTGCTGTGTCGGTCTGCCTCTACCGAGCCTATCCTCGATCTGAGCTAGAGGGATGACGTTTGGGGCTTCTCTACTGTTCCACTATATCCATCTCCTGGCCTTTAATCTAACAGAAGAGCGGGGGAGAACACAGGGACAACAGAATGTGCTAGAAGACCATATGGAAGAGAGAAGGGGAGAGGCTCTACTGGGTCAAAAGTCAAAGGCATCACCTTCTGCTCTCATTCCTTCTCCTTTAAGTGACAACTATCTCTCTACACTCTGGCATCCCCTTGAGGGACCTCCATGATGCCCTTAGCAAATGCAGCAGATCTCACAGCTGCCTTCATACTGCATCTGTAGACTGGGCCTCCCCAACTCAGGGCTTGAGAAGATGAATGGAAAATTGATTACGTCTTTCTTTGCAACAACTCATAACTGAAATCTAGCTTTTTCTCCTAATATGAACATTGTTACTTTCAAATTAGGATCTTTATGAGATCTATCATTAGATATTTAAATTTAATGAATTGATTTTAGAGTACATTCATTACTATATCACAAATTTGCTTTTCTATTTTGTTTTTAATTATGAGTACGTGCACATGTGTGCAGGTGCCTGTATACGCTGGAGGCGTGAGATCTGTTGGAGCCAGAGTTACAAACAGCAAGTGAGCCTCTTAACATGAGTGCTGGGAACTGAATTCGGGTCCTCTGAAAGAACAGCAAGAATCTTAGCTGCTGAGCCGTCTCTCCAGCCCCGCAAACTTGCCTTTTAGACATTCTGACTATCTTTATAGTCTGTATCCAGTGTGCATAAGACACATACGGACCTCACCAGCCTGTTAGAGGGTTCATGGACTACAAAGACCAAGGATACCTGTTCTAGACCTCTGGTAGCTCAGGCTGGAGTGTTTTCTTTTCCCTCCAAGCCCATACACATCACATGCCTCCACATTCTCCTGTTTCTCCCGTGGAACTCTGAGACTACCAAAAATGATTACCTCCCAGTTTCTCTTCCTTGTCCTAATCAGTCCAATAAAGGGGCTGAATTAAACTGACCTAAACTCTCTAAGGAGAAGAGAAATGGAGGCCACAGGAGGCACCTTAAAAAAAATTGAGCTTGTCTTCACTTTCAGAGAAGTGAGTGTATAAGGATACAAGTAACCCATAATCCGGGCACTTCCTACCTGTCATACCAACTAAACGTAATGCTACTCAGAAATGAAGCCGTGGATGATGGATTCTGAAAAATAGAAAACATTGAAAAGTGAATCAATTGGAAATAGGAACTCTATGGGACTCTAAAATCAGAAACTGATTTTCTAGACCGGCTTTAGAGACTAGCTGTTACGCTGACGTTGGCTGGTCAGCGTGCATTCAAGAGCCAGGTTTTCTGGCATAGGTATATGAGGTAGCCACCTGTGTGGAACAGGTGTTTACAGGTGAACATGGATGTTGCTATTTCCACAGACTTAGCAGTCTCCTCTCTCTAAAACATTCTATAGTGCAAGCTAAGCAACCCTTCTCTAAAATCCAGGACCAATGGTATTTCAGGCTTTGAACTTCTTCCAGTTTGCAATATTGTACAAACTTTTTTGAAAGTTTCAAATTTAGGGAGTTTTGGACCAGTGATATTCAGTCTGTCCCTTATTATGGGCTCATGAGACCTCATAAAACCCAGACATCTCCAAGCTACATAGGCTTGGGCACCCGCCAGCTAAATATTGTATGAAATGAAAGTAATTAGAGTCTCACATATGAGGTGTCACTTGAGTCTGAAAAGGCTGACAGAATGAGGACGATAATCTGGAACCCGTAGGAGACAAAGAACAGGTAGGAATAGGCCGTGTTAGACTCGCTGTCCTGTGGGTGGGAGGCAAAACAAATGAGTTGTTTTCTATAATCACAGTCTAATCAATCCATGTGTACCAATGCTTATGATTAAAGACTATTACTAAGCCCTTTGATAGAATTCTATCCTGGAACTCAGCATGTCTTATAGACACCCGCTTTCCTCCTTACCTGCATGAGCGCTCGTATCAGAGTCTGAAATTGGAACGTGCTGCAGACGATGGAGAGAATCCAGAACATGGACAGGAACCAAGAGTTCTTCTGTATGCACCCTTGCCTGCTGTGTTGAATCACTAAAACCAGGATCTAGAGGAAAATGCACAGGAAACGTTGAAGCACAATGTCACCACCAAGGATGGAGGAGGAAGGGTGGCGGGGAACGTGGAAGAGAGGGGGCTTGAAACTAATCTGGCCAGGCAGAGAATACATGAATGTCAGGCTTACATTTCTTCCTTGATGCTATTGAACCCTCTTTCCAGCTTCATCTCTACACTTCGGTGAGAAGTTAGTAAGAAAGTAGAGTGTTCCAATTGAATCTTAGTAGAGTTACTTTAAGAATCATGGAAACCTTTTCAGAACACAAGGAAATCCATCGCAGGCAGTGGTTAGGTCGAGAAGGCAGATTCTGATGAATATATAGTTGATTGTATCTTGATCCTATAATATTGGTCTAAGAAACTCGTTTTTCTTTAAAAAAAAAAAAAAAAAACCCCAAGCCTTGTCTTGTATCATCTCACTGAAACATGCTGGCTCCTATACCTAGGGTTATGCTAGCAAACCACTGTTCCGAAGGAAGAAAAGCCACGATGGGTAGAAATTGTCCATTTTCCTGGTGTAAACAGTGCTGCTGTCGCAGATTCAATTTCCAAAGTAATGTCACTGAATGAAGAGTTGGGAGAAAAACCAACCCAGTCAGTTCTGTTAGCTAGATCCAGGACACCACTGTCTGAGCAGTGGTCACAAAGAAAGATTCCTGGGAAGAACTGTTGGATCAAGGTACTGAATGAAGGCAGGGCAAGGGGCTCCAAGATTATAGTAAACACAGGAAAATCAAAGCTTCTCATTTTTTGAGAAAGTTTGTAAATACAAATAGTTTTGCGACAATTTCCTCTTTTAATTTAAAAAAAAATACTGTATGCGCCTCTCCCTAAATAAAACATGCCTGCAGGAAAGATAGTAGTTTCTTCTTTTCTTTTTTCTTCTTTCCCGTCTCTGTTTTGAGAGAGGCTGGAGTAGAACTCACCACCCTCTGGGACTGCAGGTGTGTGTCATCCGGTTTAGCAGTTTCTGGTATCAAACTTACATAGCTTTAGACTAAGCGATCTGATAAGCCATCAGCCAGTTAAAAATAATGCTTACAGCATTTAAAAGTTATTTGGCATCATGGAAGTTAGATCTCATCTGTGGTTCTTAGATGGCAAGAAATGAGGGAGTAAGAGTAGAGAAGGCTCTATAGATTAGAGTGCAAAACCAGAAGAAATCTGTTTCACTTTTTGAGAAGCAAGCAATATTGCTCTGTAAATTCTTGTAAAAGACAGGTGAAACTGGAACTAATTCAACAGTCAAAGAGTGCATTTCAGCTCTTTATGGGTTACGAGAAGATAGCACGGTGGGAGTGGTACTGGTCCTTACCCATGTGCATATGTAGAGGATTGGATTAGTATATCTGACAGGAGGAATTGCGGCTTGTCCAGTATCTTCTGTGAGTGCCAGACCCAAGTCTATGGCTGCTAAAATGAGAAGAAACACAACGAGCACCTGAAAAGAGACAGGACATGCCACTGCTGAGAAGGCTTTCAGAACCTCGGAATGGCTTGCAGTAATGGTTTGCAGCAACGGTGCACAGCAAGTCAGATAACACACTTAATAAATAAATAAGTAAGTAAAAATAAAGTTCAAAGTTTGACACGATAACTATAATCCCAGCGCATGGGAAGCTGGGGGAGAAAGATTATGAGTTCGAAGCCAGACTGTGATACAGTGAGAACATGTTTTAAAACAGGTTACGTAAGCCATGATAAGCATTTTTTGATGTGATGGTTTTGATGCCCTCTGCTGGCCTCCTAAGATACCTACAGCATGTGGCACCATCGGAGCCCGTGTGGGTCCAACACAGATTCCCTAACCCGGCTGGAACGGAGTCGCGAGGAATAAAACCGACACAGTTTACATGGTCATCTTGGGAAAAGCCAGAATCACTCTTTATTCTCCAAACATCTTATAACCCCCCTGAATTGAGTGGGGGAAAACACGTTAGGCTGTCCCCTAGGCAACCAGGTGCCTGGGTTTAGGTCATGTCTGCATCTAGCAGTCAGGTAGGCCATGAATTAGCATCTCTATAAGACATCCTCCAAATTACAAAGGAAGGGAAGCACCAAACCTCTAAACTATTAAGTCACCAGCTTCAGTCAACATCTCTTCTCAGGTAATCTACATTTTAACAAAAAAAAAAAAAAAAAAAAAAAAACTAGGAACAGCACATCCTGGCTTTTGTTAAGGCAGAGACAGCTTGTCTGCAGAGCTGTGTGACCAGCTCAGACCGGGCTAATGGCTTCTGTGCCAAATCGAAATATGGGCCCACATGGCACACATACAGAGACACTTAGACACATTTAAAGAAATCTTAAGAAGAAAGAAAACTTTAAAAGTAATAGTGTGTGGCGTCCATGGCAAAGTCCTAGAAATCCACACAGCTGCTCCGTCTTGGCTCCCCTCTCACAGCAATCAGTCCCCAGAAGCTCGCTAGCCCTGTCCTGGAGATGCTCAAAGTGCTCCAGGAAAGGACCACTTGATTAGGAAGTAGACTGGTGTGCAATAGCCAATGAGAGACAAGCAATCGTTCCCCAGAAGCTCGCTAGCCCTGTCATGAAGATGCTCAAAGCGCTCCAGGGAAAGGACCGCTTGACTAGGAAGGAGACTGGTGTGCAATAGTCAGTGAGAGACTGAGGACTTCTGCTACCACTTAAGTGGATGAACGGCTTAGGAGCAGCTCTTCTAACCAAGAACCTCATGAGAGTTAAGCAAGTAACTCATAATTACTGATCCATGGAAAATATAAGGTAAAATTGTTTATTCTTGGTAGGAATCTGTTCAATATACAATATTTTTTTAATTTAAAAAAGTAGAAGAAAAATCTCCATACTAAAAAAAAATGTTGAGGGAGCTGGGAGATAGCTTAGTCAGCAAAGTGCTTGCTCCCATTCCTGAGAACTTGAGTTTGATACTCAGTACTCAAGTAAAAAAGATAGGCACAGACAGTCACGGTGGTGCACACCTTTAATCCCAGCACCGCAGAGGGTCTCCGTGAGTTTGAAGCCAGCCTGGTCTATGGTCTACATAGTGAGTTCCAGAACAGCCAGGGATTCATAGGGAAATCCTGTCTCAAAAAAACAAACTACAAAACCAAAAAAAAAAAAAAAAAAAAAAAACCCACATAGGCTTCATAGTACATGCTTGTAATCCCAGCACTGGGAAGGTAGAAACAGGAGGATCCCTGGGGTTTATCAGACAGCCAATTTAGCCCAATTGAAAAGCCCCACATCCCAGTGAGAGACTCTTTCTGAAAGAAACAATGTGGATGGCTCAAGGAAGGACACTAAAGGTTGACCTCCGGCCTCCACATGAACACCTATACATGCTGATATGTACCCATACAAAGATGAACACAATTTCATGCACATGCGCGCATGTGAGCGCACACACACATGCACACACACACAATCTATTCTTTAAACTGTTAATCTGGGAAGCAACTTGTTGTACAGAAACAGAAAATTCTGTTTTTAAGTTTAAAAGGAGAATTCAAACCTAGAAGGAGCCTGTAATCTCAGCACCCAGAAACTGGGGAGTTTCAAACAGCCCAGGCTACAGAGGATCAGATTCCAACTTGAAAAAAAATCCATTTCAACATTTCAACCTTTCTGATACTCTTCCCGTTGGTTATGGGCCCCAACCTTGACCTCATAAAACCTTTGAAGTTAATATTGCAAACAGCTGCAATTATTTCACCACAGGTGCTTTCCCGTCCCATGAGCTCATAAAACGTTATTCACAGCTACTAAAGACCCTGGCACCAACGGGGGGTGGATCGCTGCTTGTTCTGAGAAAGCGGTATCAGTATCCCCCCCCCCAGATGAGGACCTTCTCTGCTGTTATCTGTCCTCCCATCATCCCTTTCGCTCCTACCCCCCACATACATAGTAAACAGTTCATCCTGGCCTTGTTTCTAACGGGAAACCACTTGTGTAAACAATGTGTATTTATACAAATGTGAACACAAATGATACAAACACAAATGCACCCATCACTCTCAGCTTTGGGGCTGTAGACTCATTGTAACCAGCTGTCTGAAGCTCCTGAGACCAGGAGTTCCCGGCCATGGTCAACTTGACCCTTGAATACAAAATTCTCTTCCTTCCTTAAGTTGCTTTTTCAGGCTCTTTTGTGGCAGCAATGGCAGCAATAGTAAAAGTAAGGAAGACGTCAGCAGGTCAGGCCGGCTTAGAAGGTGACAACAAAGTACTGATAGTGACAGACACAGCAGCTGTTGCGGCATAGTCATGTTGTACACTGTGGAGATGTGTCTCTGCCTGGGCACCTTCTGATTGGTTTAATAAAGAACTAAATGGCCAATGGCTAAGCAGGAGAGAATAGGTGGGAATTCCAGGGAAAGAGAGGAGCCCAAGGAGATGAATTTAGGTGTGCCAAGATGCCAGTAAGATGCAGACCAAGTTGGACATACAGAATGGAAGAGAGGTTAAAATGAAAAAAAAAAAAAAAGCAATGTGGAAGAGCATAGATCGATAAAAGCAGGTTAATTTAAGGTATAAGAGCTAGTGGGGGACAAGCCTAAAGCTAAGGCCGAGTTTTCATAATTAATAAGAAGTCTCTGTCATTATTTGGGTTTGGTAGCCAACAAGAAAGTCTGACTACAAATGAGCAAAGAAACGAGCGATTAAAAGTCACCTTTTAAGGCAGCGTTGAGTCTGAGCAAGACCTAAGCGCTGCTGTGCCTGGCATCTCTGTCTGTCCCGCTAGGCCCTCCATACACCTCATTTCTTCAGGCCTACAGTGTGGTCATGGCTTACAGATATGAAACCCCTTGGTGGACGTGTGGGCCTGTAACCCCATCCCTAGGTGGGCATGGGAGGGAGAGGCAAGAGGATTGGTGGGGACTTCTGAGTGCCAGTCTAGGTCCAGCCACAGTGAGAGACCTCGTCTCAAGGGAATGAGGTAGTCCCAGAGCAGAGACCCCAGCTGGCCCCTCTGGCCTCCGGACTTGCATACACCTGTCCACAGACCCTCACTTTCTCTCTGCCATGTACGGAATTAATAGAACACAAAACTGCAATGAGATAACATTTTATCTAGCTAAAATGAGAAAGATAGATAGTAATAAGTTCTGGTGAAAATTAGAATTACAAACTTCCTACATTGCTAATAAAACACAAAAGGGTATGGGTGCCTTAGAATTTTTAAGTTCCTCAAAAGATGACCTAACAATTCTATTTGTAAGTATGTACCTAAGAAATTGGAAACCTCTGTCCACTAAAAACCTAATGCATAAATATCCCTGACAGCATCATTAATAGAGACAAAAGTAAAAACAACCCAAAAGTCTATCAACTGATGAATGAATAAAAAATGCGGTCTAGCCATGTAATATTTTTCAGTCATAAGAATGAGTGAAATGCCGGGCAGTGGTGGCGCACGCCTTTAATCCCAGCACTTGGGAGGCAGAGGCAGGCGGATCTATGTGAGTTCGAGACCAGCCTGGTCTACAAGAGCTAGTTCCAGGACGGGCACCAAAAAGCTACAGAAAACCCTGTTTCAAAAAACCAAAAACCAAGAAGAAAAGAAAAAGAGTGAAATGTTGATGTATATTATAACATGGATGATAAGTCTTTCAAATGTTATGCTATACCAAAGAAGTCATATACAAAAGGGTACATATTCTAAGTCACATATATATGTAATTACATTTATATAGGATATAAACAAACCAAGTACATTTAGAGATTAGAAGTAGATTTGTTGTTGTCAGGGGCTAGGACAGGAGATAGCAAGAAAAAACTGCTTGAGTTTCTATTTGGGGGCGATGAAAACGTTCTAGAGTAGCTAGTAATAATGAATAGTAACCTTATATCTACTATAATAAAAATAATTATAAAAAGAAGTGAAATATTAACTCAAGCTGCAACATAGATAAACCTAAAATACTTTGTTAAGCAAAATATTAGACATGAAAGGCTACCTATTATATAACTTTTCATGAATAAAAAGTCCTGAGTAGGGAACTATAAACAGAAAACAGGTTGGGGGTAAGATGGGAGTGGGGGAGACATGAAGAGCTACACCTTGGGTTCAGGGTTGGGTTTAGAGCGACAAATCATCCTGGAACTAGACTGTGACGGTGGTCACATAATTTTGGAAATACTCCAAAAGTCACCGAATTTCACACCTTAATTAGAGAGTTTTCTAGCACATGAACTATAATCTCAGTAATGTTTTATAAATGATGCATAAGAGGGTCTAATACCCAGCCTCTGGATTCTGACTTGATGGCGTGCGCGAATGTATTGCTGCCATTTTTCAACCATACGATAGCTTAAGCGGCTTGATACCCTGAGATCACAAGAAAACTGACAAAGCAGTCATCTGCTGATGTTTCTGGAGTTGTTATATATAATAACAAATTGCTTACTGACTAATTCAGCAGAGATGCTGTGCTGAAAAGCCCTAACTGACGTAAATATGTTCTTTGTAGTCAGCTCTGATAGCATATTGGTCAGCTTTTCATCCCCATGATAAAATACCTAAGACGAACATCTTATAAGATGAAAGGTTTCTCTTAGCTCCTGGTTTGAGTTTGTGCTCATTTGGGCTCATGGCAGCGAGGAACATACAGTATAAGCACGTGGTAGGAGAGGTCTGATCCCGCTGCGACAACTAAGAAGCAGAGAGGAAGGGCCAACATCCCTATATCTCTTTCAAGGGTATGCCTTTAAAGATCAGGTCTTGCTGGGCGGTGGTGGCGCACGCCTTTAATCCCAGCACTCGGGAGGCAGAGGCAGGCGGATCTCTGTGAGTTCGAGACCAGCCTGGTCTACAAGAGCTAGTTCCAGGACAGGCTCCAAAACCACAGAGAAACCCTGTCTCGAAAAACCAAAAATAAATAAATAAATAAATAAATAAATAAATAAATAAATAAATAAATAAAGATCAGGTCTTCTTACATTACCTCCTGATGGTTCTGCCAGCTCGCAAGAACAGCACAAGTTGATGATTAAGCCTTTAACACTCAAGATCCAAACCACAGCATGTAAGTCAAATGCTTAACTGACATCCCATGTTCACAGCTGGCCCAGTCATACCAGCTGCTTCCTTCTTCCCATATTCCCATTCCATGGCTTAGAGCCCACTACACACACCCACCACTAAAGCAAGTAAAGTGCGCTCTAAAGAATGTGAATGCTATCCTGGGGAGGCCTGGGACATAGCAGGGGCTACTGGTACCCAGAGTAAATTAATCTTCATTGCCTATACGTGGGGTAGAGGTACAGTCGAGGCTGTTTCTCCCCCTGGGGGAGCTGGTGAGGGAACCCAGACAGTCGTCAAGGGTTTAGAGCTTCTCATCAGGGAGAGGCCAGCTGTGGAAATAACACACAAAAAGAAGAGGTCTACCCCAGCTATCTATACCAATTAAGACTTTTATTAATAAATACAAATGAAAGTAGGAGTTGCTAGGAAACTGAGAAAAACAATGTAAGCAAAGAAGATGTTCAAGATAATTAAATAGAACAATTGGTTCTCAGCTCAAACAGAAAATAGTAAGTGAAAAGAACTTTAAAATTAATATTCTAAAGCAGATTTGAGAAGACATCGTATCTTTTTTCTTTGTTTGTTTTTTTGTCTTTTTCCAGACAGGGTTTTTCTGTAGCTTTGGAGCCTGTCCTGGAACTAGCTCTTGTAGACCAGGCTGGTCTCAAACTCACAGAAATCTGCTTGCCTCTGCCTCACAAGGACATCATATCTTTTAAACAATGACTTTTAAAGAAAAAAGCATATTCAGAAATTAAGAAAAATCTTAATAATTGCTGAATAGTAAAATAAAGATTCTAAGACAACTGGAGGAAATCATTGGGAAAATCTCCTAGCAAATAGAGCAAAAGAGAAAAAGTATTTGAAAAGGAGAAATAGAGACAGAAAGAGTGACAGAGAGAAAGAGAGAGAGAAATTGGGGAGAAAAAAAATCCATCAGGGATCTTCAACATCTATCTAAAAGAAATCTGAAGACACAGAATTTCCAAGTTAGAAGAAAGGAACTAAGAGTAACATAAAAATTTCTCAGCAATAAGAAAGCTACGAGTCTTTAGGTTGGATGGCACAGGTAAAGACGTATGAAGTCAGACTCATGAGATTTATAAAGAATGAAAAGCAGCCAGCGAGGATCCCAGAAATAAGAATTCTTAGTAACACAAGATTCGAAGGGAAAATACAGCAAAATCTCCAGTGCTAAAAATGGTGGAGCTAGAGTTTTATAAGCACATGAGCACCTTAAAGATGCAACAATTTAGAGACTTTTTCTAAAAGCTTCATTTGACAACGTTCTCCTGTAGAGGGAGCTAAGAAATTTGACAGCTCTAATGCTTTCCAAAAGTGCATCAGGAGGTAGAGTTTAAATCTAAGCACGAAAGTCACAAGTAGAAGGATTGTTTGAGGGGGGTAAATCCAAAATAAGAAGACTGGAAACGTAAGAAGAAATAGGACAGGACAGAACTGGAAGACTTGACTGAACCTTAGTGTTCAGCCTGTGTGCACGGGCGTGTGTGCGTGTGTCTGTGGTCCTGTGGGGGAATAGAAGCTCTACCAGTTATTTTTTCCTCCCCAGCCCCTGCCACAGCACCACATCCATTTCCTGGGCAGAAGTACATCAATTACTACTTGATAGATGAAATACACATACATGTAAGTGCACCCCTGGCAGATACAGATATTGTTGTGCCCAGATTACGACTCCCAGAGAGAGAGACCACCAGAGAGGCCCAGACTGTAATAAGCAAGGTTGAATCAGCATAATATAAACTCATCTCCATCCCCGTTGTAGTGAGGTAGAGAGGAGTTGTATCTCCTGTGGGGTAAGCTTTTAAAGGCATAACGACAAAGAGACTCTTTGAAGCTGCTTTGGCACAGGTGCAAGGACTTTTGCTCCCTCCCATTTTGCTAAGTCAGCTTTTTCCTTGTTCTTAGAGCAAGGCCACTGTTCCTGAGTTAGGCCATCTTTATCAGCCTGTGGCTGGGCTGATCTAAGTGACCTTGTGCTTGGAATCTCCCGGGTGGGAGAGGGGAAGGCTACTATTTTCCTGGGAAAACATTCTGCTAGGAAATTTCTTTTTGCCCCTTTGAGAATAAGGGGCGAGGGTCCTACAATATAACTATCAAAATCATTC
This sequence comes from Chionomys nivalis, assembly GCF_950005125.1. Lineage (NCBI taxonomy): Eukaryota > Metazoa > Chordata > Mammalia > Rodentia > Cricetidae > Chionomys > Chionomys nivalis. The sequence goes on from NC_080093.1 coordinate 16,770,734, forward strand.
TAACTGAAGCCTCTACAGAGCAGGACTTCAAAGTAGAGGGACGAAGAAGAAATTTTTGCTTTTGATTTTTCATCTTTGCCTCTTAAAAAAAGAAAAGATGATAGTATATGGCGGTGTGGATCTGGCCTGTATTAGAGTGATATAATTATTGTGTGCAACAGGAAAACACACAATTGTTTAGTGATTCACTAAATACCTAATATTCTTTGATGCTGATCTCTGATTTATCAGAATTCAGACAAGGACTTTAAAACTTTCTAGAACTCAACTTCCTTTTTTTGTTGTTGCTTATCTTTGAGAATATAAAGACAACACTTCTCCCTTCCCTTCCTTCCCTCCAAACTCTCCCATATGCCCCTCCCCACTCTCCTTCAAAGCCAAGGTCTTTTTTAATCATTAATTGTTATTACATACATATATCTATTTGTATATACACTCATATTATATACACTCAACTCATAACTTGTTGAGTTCATATAATGTTACTTGTATGCATGTAAACTGCAACTTTCTATAAAGCAATGTATCTCATTGGTATTAAAGAAGAGGAGAATATTATTCATTCATATTTAATACTTCCCCCAATGCAAGATCCTCTTTTTTTCTCAGTGCTCTGAATTATGAATGACGAGGCTCTCCAGCTAAGTCTACCCATTACTGAGGGTGTCTATTTCTACCACTTCATGAACAGACAGAACACCTAATGTAGGCTTCAACACTTCCAGGCATTATATCCCTTAGAAGCCCTTTTCTATTATGAGACAGCCATTTTTGCTAGATTTTTTTTCCCTGTTTACTTAGATAAACTCCTCCACCCTGGAATAAACTCCATTCTCTTATCTAGCTCTTGCCTGCTGGAACTTTTGAGGACAAGTTGGGCAATGTTTTATCTTATACTTCTGTAATTAAACCCCGTGTCTTACTGGGTAAACTTGTTTGTTTCTGCCATACCGCTGGAACCTACTTCTGCATTTCCACAGCTACTGCTATCAATTTGTTACCTACTGTTTTCTGTGTCCTTCAGTGAAAATGAATCTTTAAACAAACAACCCCGGGGAGTCCGCTGGTTACACGTTGCTCAAGCAGACTAAGTCCAGATGAGATAGCACCAGCCCAATGGGCGAACAGCCAGAGCGGCAGCAGCTCAGAATGTCTAGGAACAAACCAGCCCAAAGGCAGGGAGAAGAGAGACTGAGAAGAAAAGCACGCTGAAGTCTGAGTAGAGATGGTCACAGAAACAGTGAATCATGCTTTTGCTGTTTGAAAGGAGGCGCCAATTCTGAAATTTAGTTTTTAAGATTTATTTATTTATTTATTTACTATATATACAGTATTCTCAGTATTCTGTCTGCATACAGAAGAGGGCACCAGATCTCACTACAGATGACTGTGAGCCACCATGTGGTTGCTGGGAATTGAACTCAGGACCTTTAAAAGAACAAGCAGTGCTCTTAACCACTGAGCCATCTCTCCAGCCCCCAATTCTGAAATTTTTAAGAAGTTAAATCTATGCCTGCAACTCTCGGAATAAGGAGCAAAAAACTTAAAGCATAAATTTTAAATGGTTCTCCAGAGACTGGATTCAGATGGGCAGACTAGGAGTATGGGTATGGGGTAACACATTGGTTTTTCTTCTCTATAGAGATTTGCGCTTTCGAGTTAAACAGTGTTTAAACTGAGCGTGAACCCCACTTTCTTCCCCGTTATGTCCCAGGATGCAATAGGCTACAGGTACAGAAGCTTACTAAGCAAAGGAATCGAATTTGCCTTTCTAAAATCCTCTTTAGAAATGAGGACAGAAGAAGAAAGAGATAAAAAGCAGTGTAAGCAACAGACGGTCAGTTTTATACAGCGTCACAGCATTCCCAAGACCACTCTCTGGGTTCCTTCTGGGAGCTGCGCTACAGCCCACGCTCTTCCCATCTCTGCCCTGCTCCGGCTTGTCTCCACACGCACTAGCCCCTCTTCCCACCACGCTGGTCACCCTGACTGGGGAAACACGTTGGAAAAACGTAAAAACCCATTTCAGATCTAAGTTTTGGGCAAGAAGTGATGGTTAGATTGGCGCAAAAGATAACGTAATATAGTTCGTCCACATCTCGTAGCAGGTGTCAACTGAGCTACAGCTCCGATTTATCACAGCAGCTTAAAGATGGCTGACCCATTGCTCACATCAGAAATGCATAAAGGTGATGCTAATTTGACCCCTCATTTGTGCTTAGGGAACCTAATATCCACAAGAACTCAGAGCCACTCTTCTTATACAAAAACCAAAGCTACTAAGAAATACGGCCAGTGAGACATAGGCAGGGTGACAGCGAGGCTCTGCTTGAAATAGCATCACCCAGCAAACTGGTGAGAGACCGGGACAAAGACCCTGACCCAAAAGAGAAAGTGCCTCACCTCTGCACCAAGGAGCTAGAGTGTGAAAACAGTGGCATTACTGTACCTGCTTAGCGATGTAGAATTTAGTTATAGATGACTTCTTCGTCCTGGATCTGCATACACTGAAAAGCTGCCAAGGGGCCAAGAGCCAAAGAAAGCCCAAGGGAATCCACACGAAAACAGTTTGTTCAAAGCAGAGTGTCAGGTCTGCATCTGGTCTGTTCAGTAATGAGTCATTCTGGGGACCAAAGGGAAAACATGGTTGGATGCATATTCACACTTTTTAAAAGATGTCCATTCTCCCAGAGTTCTCCACAGGCTTCCAAACAACTGAATTCAGCTCCATGTCTATAGCAAGACTTAACTTTTAACCACCTGTAATATTGTGTTTACCATTAATATAGTACATTACATTCAAACAAATTTATCAATTAATGATATTTGGGGCTTTCCTGGCAATCCCACCTCTAAAAACTTACCTTCATGTGATTTTAAGTGACTTTCTACATTGACTAGTCTGTGTAAAACTCATTAAACTATTTATCAAATTATAGGAAGAAGAAGCCTATTCCTCTATCCAAAGGGGAGACTAGTTCCCCAGGGGTAAGAACATGTAAGTAGGTGGTAGGTAATGTACCATGCAGGTACCAGACAGAGTATTTAGTCATATTATTATGGCTGAGAAGGCTTATATCAAATCCAAGGGGACCTAGTATATTTCAGTACAGGAATGACAATGAACTCTTGGATACTTTGCATGTAATAAAGAAAGAGTCTTTGGGGATGGCTTCGTAGGGAGGTATCAGCTCCTGTATTGGAATCAGGAGAAGGTAGATTTTTCTTTTCTCCATCAATTCTTTCAAATGATTTTGCAGATCTGTTGATACTGATGCTTTAAAGGGAGAAGTTAAAGTGCATGCCAAGATGATTTGCTGAATAATTCTCAGAGGGGGTTCTCAAGGGATGACTTGCTACCTTCTAATAGACCTCACGCCCTGGCCATGGAAGTCTGTGGCTTGAGTTCTTCCTAACGGATTAAGGGCTGTCTGTAATGTCATTCCTGCTCCTCTCATCACCATGGAAGGTCACCAAACTTTAGAATTCAGAAAACTCACCTAGCCTATTTGAGCGTGATGTTAAGAGTGTGCAGGCAACACTCAAAGTCTCACTCTCCATCCACTAAGCCATTTGGTAATGTGTCTGTCTTGAAAATCCCAGCTCTCCATGACTCTCCAAGGGCAGCTATTCTTGTTTAACCCCCCTCCCCAAACACCTGAACATTTCTCCAGTGCGTCTTCTTTCTCTAAAGACAGCGTTACCCAATTCTAACAGCTAGGAGACGATCTCAGCCCAGGGATGCTGACACACCACAAGCACACCTTTAAGCCTAGCAGTCCAGAGGCAGGTGGATCTCTGTGAGTTTAAGACCAACCTGGTCTACATAGAGCGTTCCAGGCCAGCCGGTACTATAGAGACCTTGTCTCAAAAAGACAAATCAAGGTTATTTCAGTGCTCATAATGCACAAATTTATAATTCCAGCCTCCACTCATAATCCACACCCTCTAGACCACACTATCATCAGCTCAACATCGAAACATCCCAAAAAGGCTCAGACATGCTTCTCCTTTCCCTCCCACCCCACAACTGTAATTAACAATTCCATTCCCAGTACAGAAGAAACCGCAGGTTCCTTCATTTCTCTGATAGAAGTGCTTCTGCAGCTACTCAGTCTATGAAAATCATCTGCAGACAATAAACAGCTTAAGAATAAACTGTAATATCTTTCCTAGATGGTGCGATCAGGTGGAGAAATTAAGAATTATTTTTCTTCAACAAACTAAACTTTAGGCCAAATACACTTCTAAATTTACTGGTTCATACTGATGGCCATGTTTGCCCGAGTTGGAGAAGAGAAAACATAAGAATAAACGAGATTCCTCACCCAAAAAGTAGAGTTGCAGAACGCCTCCATTCTGGTTTCCAGAGCACCTCTGTGATGAAGCCTTTCTTTGTGCTGCTGCTTATTTACCCGTTTCCTCGAGGAAGGCGGATGACAAGGGGCGATGCGCTCTTCCCATTCTCAGGCCTCAGCTAAAGGCAGGGCGACTGACCTTTCATCCTAACCACTTAATAGTTAACTTTGCTGAAAGTATGCTGATATCATCCCAGTGGATAAACATGTGGCAGGGATCTCCAGGTACAGGGAGACGTACCGGCTCCCCAAAGGCCCTGTAGTGTGGCCGTATACAGAAGGAACACATCGAAGATGTCAGTACAGCTGGAAGGCAGGAACCCAGGAAGCTTTTCTTCTCCTGAGTTAGTTACCTACCCAAGGTCAACAGAAGGACATGCATCCCTACATGTGGAGTTTCACTCCTCTTTGAGCTCTGTTAAAGAGTTCGCAGAAATGCTAAATATGTATTCCTCTGAATTTTCAATTAAGAACATATAGTAAAAATAAAACATGGTTTAAAATAATATAAACTTTATTTGAAAAGGTCAAGTTATATAAAAAGAGCAAAAAGCATTGTACAACAAATACAATTTGGGCAATAAAATGTTAATCTTGCTGGTAGGACTGTAGGTAGCTTTTCATTTCTATTTGTATAATAACACTTAAAGGTACATACCAAAATTTATCATCTTTACCGGTTCTAAGTATATAATTCAACAGTGCTAAGTGGACTCACAGAGTTAACCAATTTCTAGAACTTCCTGCCTTGCAGAACTGACATTCTATGCCAACCCTGCATTGTCCTCTTTCTCCATGTGAAACACACGTTGTTTTGATGATAATATAAACCAAGTTAACCTTAATATATCTTGGTTTTTGTTTTGTTTTCGGGACAGGGTCTCACTGTGTAGCCTTGACTGACCTGGAATTCACTTTGTAGGTCAGGCTGGCCTGGAACTCAGAGATCTGCCTGCCTCTGCCTCCTGAGCCCACTACACCTAGCTCATATTCTTGTTTACTGAAATAAGATGTTATAAATGAGTTCTGCTATTCAGCTTCAGACCATGCTTGCATGTGTGTTGATAACAAACATAGTTCTATATAATCCTCTAAATTATGGCATTTACCACGTCAGTAAGTATGTCTTGGTATTCTTGATTTAGAATGTTCTGTAAAAAAAAAATCTTTATACATAGCTTACAAAGCAAAATGTCTAAATTTTTATAATATATCCCGTTTTTATTTTCTTCTAGCAAAATACAACACAAAAATGGAATTTTTTTTTTTTTCTGAAACTGAGGGCTTTGCTACACTTGCTATCATCCTGAGTCAAAAACAACCGTGGTACTGACCAGAAGCAGCAGCTAAACTCAGCAGACATTGTGATAACCAACAAGGACCCGGCGGGTATCCAGAGATGGTCCCACTGCAGCGAGAACAATGGCTGCCACTCTTCAGAAGGTGCTAATTTCTAAAGGAATGGATGGCATTTGGTTAAAAAAACTGAGTATGCCAAGAAATACCTGACTGGTGGTGATAAATTTTGGCTATGGAATTTTTACAATTCTTCCAATAATAAGAAGAATTGGCATTCCCCTTTTCTGAGTGTCTGGGTTTGCTCTCATCAGGAAAACGTGGCGGAAGTGATGCTGGGTGAGTCATGAAGACCCAGCCCCGGAGCTCGTGAGCCTCTCTCACTTGCACTTCACTTTGTGAAATGTTAAACTACAACAAGAATGGAAATACCAAAAGATTAGATGCCACGCAGAAAAGAGATCAGATAGAGAGATTAGGTAATTCATCTTGACTGCTCTGGCTGGAGTCCAACACTGATTGACAGTTCCCAGGACCATCCGCCTCTCAGCTGGACGCGGACTCAAGGGTAATTCCAGAAGAAAGAATCAGAAGAATCACCCAGTCAGAGCACAGAATTATGAGGAGAGTGAATTGTTTTAAGCCACTAATTAAGCTGATTTTTCACACTGATATTTTAAATATCTTATTATAGTTTTTTTTTTAATGCTGGTCATTGACCCTCTAGATCATTTAAATGACCAGCAGGCATATATGATGAGTTCAACAAGGAATTTGAAAAAATATATCATGATTTCTGAACAGTTTAAGATTAGACGACATGGATCTTTAGTTGAACAATTACATATTCAAAGACATGAACAATGAAGTAACAGGTATCCTGCGAGGCTCTAATAAAAGCTCTCCTCATCTTCGTCATTTTAAGCTTTTTATTAATCAGTATTACTGTTTGTGAGAGGGATGCACTGTGCATATGTGAGCTGTGTGTTGTGTGTGAGAAGTGTTGGCAGTGTAAACCACTGCACACATATAGCAGAGGTCAGGGGACTTTTAGGAGTCTGTTCTCTCCTTTCCTTGTGAGTTCCGAGACTTGAACTCAGGTCATCAGGCTTGTGTGCCGCTTTCTCCTCGGAGCCATCTTGCCAGCCCACCTTCATTTTTTTCGAATGGCTGGCAGGAATTAAGAAAACTTGTATTTAATGGATATCTATAACATGTCAGCATCATTACAATGTTTTTTTTTCTATGATCTTTGGACAGTTTCTCTGGGTAGCTAGACATGGCCTCCTGCCTCAGCCTGCTGAGTGCTGAAATGACAGGTATGCTCCATACGTCTGGCCATTACAGACTTCATAAACAATAAATGCATCTTTATACGAGGCACCCCTTTTTGTTTCATTTATTTCTTTCAACAATCCTATAAGGGAGATATTTTTATTCTTGTTTTATCAATTAGGAATCTGAGATTCAGAAAGCCTAAGAGAATTATTCTACATCCAACAAGTTACAAAGAATAATGTTTCATATCTATATACAGAATAATGTTTCATATCTATATACAGAATAATGTTTCATATCTATATACAGAATAATGTTTCATATCTATATACAGAATAATGTTTCATATCTATATACAGAATAATGTTTCATATCTATATACAGAATAATGTTTCATATCTATATACAGAATAATGTTTCATATCTATCTACAGAATAATGTCTCATATCTATATACAGAATAATGTTTCATATCTATATACAGAATAATGTCTCATATCTATCTACAGAATAATGTTTCATATCTATATACAGAATAATGTCTCATATCTATCTACAGAATAATGTTTCATATCTATATACAGAATAATGTTTCATATCTATATACAGAATAATGTTTCATATCTATATACAGAATAATGTTTCATATCTATCTACAGAATAATGTCTCATATCTATATACAGAATAATGTCTCATATCTATATACAGAATAATGTTTCATATCTATATACAGAATAATGTCTCATATCTATCTACAGAAATACCAACTAGTCTTCCACTGTCAAACGAGATAGGAGACCCAAGAAAGGGCGTCTACTCTGGGGACAAGGTTCAACTAGAAAATCTGTAAGGCTTTGAGATTCAGTGAATACAAAATTCACACAAAAGACAAAAATCGTGCTACAATTCCCTTTTCCTAAAGACAAACAACAGGATTTCTTTAAATTACAAACTCTCCTAGGACCTTGAAGGTGTGATCTAAGTCCAACATATGCAGAATTTTAGGAACGCTCCAATTCTATCAAGTAAGGCTTTTTACTTAATGAATTTTCTCCTTTTAAGGGCTCCTCATATTTAAAGGCTGCACTACAAAGGGCTGCAAGACACAGGAAAGGAGTCAGAAAGTTAGTCTTATGTTAGAGGATTTCTCTTCATTTCTTTTCTTCTTCAGTGGTAGAAATGTAACCTAGGACTTTATTCAGGACAAGCAAGAGCTCTCTACCATCCAGTTATAACCCCAGCCACCAAATCTCTTTTATGTGTCTCCAAAAAAGCCTTTGCACAGCCCAGGGTGTGCATGTAAAAAGAGCCTTTACCGCATGATACTGCAGTCAGCACAGCGATGTATACAGCAATAGTGACCTCGGCAGGCTCTGTGTCCACTGGCAGAGCGATCCTAGTTTGTGTGACTTTGAAGAATGAAATTTCATCATGACACATCCTTGTTTGCTGACGCACCACTATAACTAATCATGAAGACATAACTGAGTGACAGATAGTGTTAATCATAATGACTCAGGAGAAAAATGTACTATATTATTGGTACGTAGCAATCAAAGTCTGACTAATAAGTTATTAATTGAGTAAGTCAGTAAAGAACTTTTTAAAAATTTACAGAAGTTCAGTGACAAAGATAATGTGAGAGCTGTGCACTTTGGTTAATGATTAGAGATGTGTCTAAGGAAGGCTGTCTTTCCTGTGTGATGCTCACACACCCTGAGTAAAGAGGCAACAGTAAAAAGACTGCTTTTACTGTCATAATTTAAAATTTAGCATAGTAATCTTTTACCTAGACGAAAATTAAAAATTTTTACTATGAAAAAATTTTGAGTATGAAATAACAAAATAATTTCTCCCATAAAAGGTAATACTTTCATACTGATAAAATGACAGCGATTTTTTGTTATTGTTTGTTGGAGAATATCCAGGAACCAAGGGCCAGGGTGTCGTTCAGTGGTAGAGCACTTACCTATGTGCAAGACCCTGAGTTTTAAGTATAGCACTTAAAACAACAAACAAACACATCCAAGGATCAGAGAAAGATACACAGGTAACAATTAGCATCATTTTAATATTTTTACTGTGAAATTATTTTCCTTTCAATTACTAAAATCTAGAATATAGTGAAATTCTTCCCGAGGGATAAATTACAGAGAACGTATTTAAATAACAAATAAACTCACTAAATTAGACTTAAAGCCTGCCCCCCAAATAGGGTAATTACTAAAAGAAAGTTTATGTGGTCTTTAAGTTCATACTTTTAAAAATCATAAAAGTTGCAAGTGGGCCAAGGTGCTGACAACCTGAGTTCACTCCCTGGAACCCACGTAACGGGGGAAGGTGAGAACCAACTCCACAAAGTTGCCCTCTGCTCTGCAGAGCCCTGCCCTGGCACACTGGTATATGCACACACACAAAATGAAAACAATAAAAATTATAAAAGTTATCGATGGCACAGAATCATATTCCTAGTAGATTCAAAGAATACATCTTTGTTTAGAGGTTGTGCATTTTGGGGGGAGGGGTTGTTGTTTGTTTGAGACAGGGTCTTACTGTGCAACCCCAGCTAGCTGGAACTTTCGATCTTCAAGCTTTAGGCTCCTGTCAGTGCTGAGATCACAAGCAGCTTTTAGCCTTGACACACTAGACAGAATGGAATGTCCTACACAGTGTTCTTTGGAAAGCAAGACATCAACATATGAAAGATTTCTTAGATCTTGACTTCACACATCCCACAAAATATAGTCGTGACAAATCATAACACAACAGAAGCAAACAGACTAGATTCAGAAGATAAGCCATAGAAGGGAAGATACCCTCTGGGTTCTGAAAAACAGAAGGTAATGTAGGGAGTGGGAAAACACGGTTTATCATTTTTCAAAAGGAAATTTCTAAGTCAAATACTGCTAAGAAGTAGCAGATGGAAATTTTATCTGACATAATTAACATACACACAGAGGGTGGGTTATGGAGAAACATATAACTGCACGAGCATTAAGTGCAAGTAAATTGTATAATTTTTCTTGAGAAAAGGTCTCACTATATTGCCCAGACTGACCTCAAATTCCTGGGTTCATGCAACCTCATGCCTTTTCCCCAAGTATATGGGAATACAAGCACGAGTCATTGCCTAGCAGGAAATTAATATCCATTGCTTTCAGAACTAGACAACTGAAGGAAGTGACAGGATTTGAAGAGGGTAGAACATTCACTCCCCAAGTCATCATCAGTGTGACCTGGTAAGCAAAATACTTGTTAGACAAAAGAGGATAAATCCCAGCAAAAAGCACTGCCTGAACATATGTCTCCTATGAACACTATCAAATGCACCCCCCCACACACCCAGACAGGGTTTCTCTGTAGCTTTGGAGCCTGTCCTGGAACTTGCTTTCTAGACCAGGCTGGCCTTGAACTCACAGATCTGCCTGCCTCTGCCTCCCAAGTGCTGGCATTAAAGGTGTGCGCCACCACCGCCCAGCATGAAATAATATTCTTACAGCTGATGACTACTAGACTTACTGTAGACAGTAATGTGAATTGACAACATGAAAATGGCCAAATTGGTGTGCTCAGGGAAGTTTGCTAGACAAGTCTTTGTGAGCCTACTGCCAAGTCTACAAAACACGTGTTTATATACGCCCCACACGTAGACATCCGCAAGTACTTTGTTAGAAATTTGCTTTTATTTGCTTGAAGCCACCTTTGGCGGTCTAGCACCAGAATTTTAAGGAGTTTGAACTAAGAGGCCCATATTTTATATAAATGATACCTTAAAAACCTAAAATTGAATTTTTAAATCTTTTACTATGGAGGCTGCATCTACAGAGTGAGCAGCAGGTACAGTGGGGGCATACATATTCAGGCTAAAAATGCTGTTCTCAAGATCATGACTTTGACATGAGAGACAACTGTGTTATATCATCATTGACTTAAGAGATTTTGTTTCCCTGTGGCCTCTAGAGACAGGAAGGACTACCTTCTCAGTATCTTGTGATTAGACTCTCGGGTATGAGTTACAAAATCGGCAACCTTGATGACGTATGGAACAGAGTCCTGTCTTCACAGAAACAACAGACTTCTGAGCAATCTCGGGTATAGAGTGCATTTTCTGAGAAACAGGCTTAAACTCAGAGTGGCTCTATAGAACTTCTGAGGCCTTTGAACTCAGTCAAACCAAGAGACTTACCTTACTGTTAAGATTGCATTTCCAAAGATAAGCTATATATCTTGCAAATTATTGACATACTACATAGCTTTAGTTTTCCCAACCCTTAGCAACAGCTGGACTTGGAGTGGATTGTTTCTTCCAATAATTTAGGGCCCCTTGCAAAGGTTATGACTAAACCAAAGTGGCTTGAATATTTGTTTTATGTAACTAACTAAATAATTAAACCCTGAGAAATTACAGCTCACTGAATTCCAGTGGCTCTATTTCATACCCCTCTCTGATTTTGAGCTTTATTCTTTTTAAAAAATATATTTTGTATATATAAGCATTCTACTTGCATGTTTGCCTGGGTGACAGAAGAGGGCCACCATGTGATTGCTAGGAACTGAAATTGGGACCTCTGGAAGAGCAGCCAGGGCTCTTAAACTGCTGAGCCATCTCTCCAGCCCCCAGCTTTATTCTTACATATGTGTGAGATGACCGATCTCTAGATATAACATATACTAAGAGAAAGAAACACTCTCAGAAGGGCTTCCAGAAGTAGAAGCAAACTTTCTGACATCTCAAATGATACAAGTTCCTCCTTGATAAGGCCCATCCTGAATCCGTGGCTGAAGATGGCCTTCTCTAAGCACTGACGCTCATGAAAGCATTGAGAGTTTTGTTTTAGTACAGACTCAAGATAACACAGGAACAAACTTTATTTACTTTCATATCAGAAAGCAATTTAAAATAGTTTTAAAAATACATAAAATAGCCAGGCAGTGGTGGCGCACACCTTTAATCCCAGCACTTGGGAGGCAGAGGCAGGCGGATCTCTGTGAGTTCGAGACCAGCCTGGTCTACAAGAGCTAGTTCCAGGACAGGCTCCAAAACCACAGAGAAACCCTGTCTCGAAAAACCAAAAAAAAAAAAAACAACAAAAAACATAAAATATGACAAAAATACAAATGAAAAGGATAGAAAAGATTTAAGCAAGGGACAAGCCATCTGTGCAAAATTCACTCGCTTCATCTACATAAATGCTGCAAATTTGACTGCTGTTCTCATCAGCCAATGAAGAGAGGGCAACTTAGTAATTCAGTCAAGCTTTGTTTGGTTCCAAGTCACAGAGATCCATATCAAACTGGAGTTATTTTCCTTTAAGTTCTCAATCTAATAGAAAGTTGATGAAAGGATCTAGGTTTAGCTAGGTCAAGAGACTCGAACAATGCCTTCATAACTTGTTTCTTCCAGTTTTACTTTCTGCGCTTTTCTCATTAATTTATGAGACCAAAAAAAAAAAAAAAAAAAAAAAAGCCACAACTGATGAGCTTTTAGGCTTTAAGAGGAAACTTAACTACTACAGCTGTTCAGCTAACATGACATGGCACCAGACTGACTTTTAAACATTTTATGTTTATACCCTTAGACCACTCCTATGCCAGGCAGGCCTTAACTAGAGAGGTTTCTCTTTGCAGTGAACTGCACTAATGCAGACTCAGGGCTGCTCAAGGCACTGGGCATTAAGTGGTGGCTGAGAACTCAGTCCTAAACAGGAAATTTATACCATCAAGGGAGAGAAAGCGGAAAGAGTGTAAGATCTGGAGAGAGGGAGAAGGCTTGTAAAATGGTACCTTCTGGGCATCACAGTTACTACAGTCATCTCACAGCAACTGGAGTTGCTTCTACCAGGCCTTCACAAAACTGGGCCTGTCACTAGCCAGTCATGGCCGGAGGAAGTACCCATAGGACCGCACTTCTTCTGCAGAACAAGTGGGTGGAGCCTGGAGGCAAGGTAGTCATTTTCTTCAGTCACACAGCCACAAGCTGAGCTCACTGGGCCCCAATGGATAGCGCAAAACCTGTGGTCACACAGATATTCTTGGTTAAAATCAGTGAGTCACAAGACAAAACAAAGACAAGAATGTAAGATCTACAAAGAGGCAGGGGCTAAACAAATGTGGGAAGGAAATGAGAGGGAAGTAACCAGATGTGTCATATACACATATGAAGTTATCAAAGAAAACAGGTTATATTTAAATGTGAAAAAATATAGAACACACACAAAAGCAGATGAGCACTGGGTACATAGCTCAGCGACAGAGTGCTTGCCTGCATCAAGAAGGTTCTAGGTTCAACTATCTGTGATATTATCCAAGGTTATATTGAATGATTCCGAGGGGAAGGAAGGGTTGAATATTCTTAGTGTTTTGTAATCCAGATACAAATTAGAGAATGAGAAACAGATTTTGCTTTCACTGGTGTTTTCACGTGTTATCCATTCCTTTACTCCTATCTCAGGCAGATACTATTACTTTTTGGTGTTGTAGGTATGAAATGTTCTAGACCAATTTAAGAAAAAAATCCTCACGTCTTTTAAAAATTTCAACTTTATTGTAATATACAACTCAATCACTTTGTGAGGAAATTACTTTAATCTATTCAGAGTTGTACAATAACCATCTCCTAAATTTAAAATAAAATAAAATAAAATAAAACCCCCAAAGAAAAAAAAGAAACCTCATATCCAATTCAGAGCTCCTTGTTTCTGGAACCAGCCAACCCTGAGGAACAAGTGGAAATCTTGTTATCATTTTTCCTTGCTTGTCAAGGCCTCCTGCACCAGTTCCAGGATTGAAGCAGACAGGCGAGGACCAGAAGAAAAGGTACAAAGATCATTTTACTGAGCTGGAGAGCATCACATATTTTGTTTCAAGGATGTGGTACTTTGAAGGGCTAAAACTGAAGAAAAAAAAACCCTCTAAAATGAGATAGTTGTCATTCTATGAGCTGATGCTAATACTTCATTAGTGTATATATTTGTATAAAATAATGAAATGCACAATTCAGCTTTGTTTGGCCAATGGGCATCCTCTACACACTTAATTACAGTTGCCTTCCAGGTGTCTAACTCTTCAGATCCTGCCTCCAGAAGTCTTCTTTAGCTCAATGCAGGTATTTGCCAGTATGTGCAAAAAAGCAGTTCCTTCCACAATCTTCCACTACTTGTAACTTAAGTCTGGTTGATGAGTTATGGTGGTTTAGAACTAAATAGTGGAATATAAGGTCAGGTTTTCATTCTAATAACTAGCAAATCTGTAAATCAACATTTTAGTACCATGTAGAAAATTAAGCTACCAATCAACATTTTACCTAAAGATTTTAACAAAACTCATCCTTAACTCTTATTTCAGTAGGAGCTGCAAAATGATTATTTTCTAAAGGATAAATAATATTACCATGAATATCCATGTATCAAGTTTTTGCAGACACTCATGTACTTTTAGTTCTTTGGGTATATAATTGCTGAGTCATACTGTATCTCTGTGTTTAATGTTCTAATGAATTCCCAGACTGTTCTACAAAAACAGTTGCATCATTTTACACTCCCATCATCGGTATACGAAGGTTCTAGTTGCTCCACACCTTTCCCAGCACTTGGAGTGCAGTCATCCTTGTGCATATAAAGGGGGAATTTATTGTGATTTTGATTTGCAGTTCCCTAGCGACTAAAAAAGATGGCAACCATTTGTAACTTTCATTTAGAAATTTCTATTTAAATCATTTGCTATTTAAAATTAGATTGTTTTTCATGATTGAGTTTTAAATGTTTTTTATATATTCTAGCTACTATGCACTATCAGATATGATTGTAAAGATTTTCTCCCATTCTATGTCAGTGTTCTTCTAGTTTATTGATGTTATCCTTTAGAGCATAAGTTTTTATTTTTATAAAGTCCAATTTATTCCTATTTTATGTTCACCACATGTACTCTTTGCCTCGTCTATGGTCACAGACTTACTACTGCTTTTTTCTAAAAGGTTTGTGCTATTGGTCTTATATTTAGGGCTAGAATTCCTTTTACTTTTGTACATGGTATAAAGATCTAGCTCCAATCTTGTGCATGTGGATATCCAGTTTTTCCAGTGTCATTTGTCAAGACTCTTTTAACCAAATAAATTTCCCAGAGAATTCTTTTTTTAAATATTTATTTATTTATTATGTATACAATATTCTGTCTGTGTGTACGTCTGCAGGCCAGAAGAGGGCACCAGACCTCATTACAGATAATTGTGAGCCACCATGTGGTTGCTGGGAATTGAACTCAGGACCTTTGGAAGAGCAGGCAATGCTCTTAACCACTGAGCCATCTCTCCAGCCCCTCCCAGAGAATTCTTAAAACTCTATTACTTTTCTATTGCTGTGACAAAACATGACGACCAAGACAAGATGTATTTATTTATTTATTTACTGGTTTTTCAAGACAGGGTTTCTCTGTGTAGCCCTGGCTGTCCTGGAACTCACTCTATAAACCAGGCTGGCCCCAAACTCACAGAGAACCGCCTGCCTCTGCCTCCTGAGTGATGGAATTAAAGGCGTGCACCACCACTGCCTGGCAACAAAAAGTATTTTAAAACAGGACTAAAATGTAGAAAACCAAGGAAAGAACTACCTTATTTTATTATACTCATATAGTGGAGTATACCAAATGAGTGCTGGCTTTAAAACGCTGTGCCTCCTGGAGAGGTCTGAAACACACAGGTCCTAGAAAGCTAACACGGGAGGAAAGAATGAACAGCGAGTGCCTGGTGCTTTCATACATCATCTAGCCAGAAACGATAGTTTAGTGTTTAATGCCTTGTTTAGGAATGAGGGATTTAAGGTTCAAAATATTAGCTTTCTTCTGACTAAATTGTGAGATATGGTTTGATCCCTGGTACGTCTCATTTGCCCAGGATTGTCCTTTGTGCAACACCCACAAATCAAAGCATCTCAAAGATGACAACTTGATTTGGGGTTAGGAGACCAATGTCCAGGTCTTATAAACAAGCTGAATTTGTTATTAAATCTCAAGGAATTCACATGGCCTCTTAGCTCCTTTGTTAACTTAAACAAATAAAGAGACGACAGAACAGTTCTTATCTCTGGAGGATCCGACAGTCCACGCACAGGAGAGGGTCAGCCTGAAGCACTACATTGCATTTCTTTGCAAGTATATATGGTACCAAGTCTAGAAATTTGGTTTTGCCTTTTTGTATTTTATGTGTACGAGTGTTTTCCCTGAATGTAAGTCTGTGTGCCACATGCATGCCTGGTGTCTGAGGAGGCCCCAGGAAGGCCCGGGAACTCCCGGACCTCTAGTTACAGGTGACTGTGAGCCATCGTGTGGTGCTGGGGATTGAATCTGGGTCCTCTGGAAGAGCAGTCAGTGCTCTAAATTGTTGTTCCCTCTCCAGCCCTGCTATTTGTTCTTTTGAGATAAGGTCTCAGTTTGTAGCCTGGGTTAATTTCAAACTCACGGCAATCCTCCTATCTCAGTCTCCTAAGTGCTGGGATTATTGGTTAACTCCAGGAACTTTTAAATGCGGCTTTCGAGGTCTGTGAATTTAACAAAATCCCCAGAACCATGCTATTCTACCTGCATAGCCCGCAACCCTGAACCACAAATCTGCAAACTTCTTTGCAACTGATCCTGTAATGGCAGAACCTTCATCTCGCCTTTATTATTTACCACAGCCCTGCATTATCTTTAAAGTGATAAGACTTTGGACCTTGACTGATTCATCCCTCTTTAGGCACCCAGGGGTCGCCTGATTGCTAGAGGTCACCATATAGTGCAGATAACTGAGTGGTAAAGTACACTACAGCCCAGAACTCCGGAACTCAAGCCATCCCCCTGCTTCAGCCTCTCTAGCAGTTGAAATTACAGGCACACACCACTGTACCTGACTCTAGTACAACACTTACTGCCAAATTACCACTATGTTGGATGTACTTTCTTTTTGAGCTCTGGTTTGCCTTTAACTGTGGTCATCACTCTGTCATCCAACACCTTGAGCCCCTTCAGATAGAAATATAGATTTTTGTCTCCTGTGTTGTTATCAGCACCGATTTTCATTGTGGCTACTGGAAGACCCAAAGAAATAAAAACTTTCACATTGGAAGACACAACTTGACTCAATTTGGATATCAGGATGTAGTTCAAAGAAAAAAGTCCAAGTCTGGGAATTTTTACACTATACCATTTTACTGCAACCTATACATCCTGTCCTGAGCAACAAATCCAACGAGTACATGATAGAAAGGAAAACTACAAGAAATATAAAAGCAAAACAATCTTCTTTCATAATAAACTACTGAAAATATTAAGTAAAAGAATATGAGACTATAACACAACAGAATGAGGATTTTTATTTTACAAATGAAAATGCAAAAAAAGTGGACTAAACTGACTCTCCACCAAATCTGATTTCATACCTTAGAGTTGACCTTTGCCAGTTTATCAGTGGATTCCCTGAGGAAGAAGCACAGGCTAAATTTAGCCACCATGACAGCAATGACTGGCAGAGAAAAGGATTACATTGCTGTTCCAATTTCTTTTTCTTCTTGGAAACACACTCCATGGCCATGTGGAGAATTGAAGGTTCTGCTTCAGTCTTCACAGTGTGATTCCACGTCTCTGGGAGAAGTTAAGCTAGGATATCCCTTGCAATAGCATACAAAGTCCTTACTTTTGTCACATCTGTTACCTTTAGAGAATATTCTGAATGAGCAAGTGAAGCTCCCATTGCAACAGAGGAATTTCTGCAATAGAAACAACAAAGACCAGATAGATAACCGCATCAGTTGTGAAATACACCCCTCCTTAACTTTACAGACTCATTCATGGCTCAAGAACAGGTGAAGGTCAAGGATGCTGGACTACCATACTTGAAATTTTCATTAATTAATGACTTGAAAAATCTAGTAGCTAAATCTACCAGGCAGGAAATTGGATTTTATATCTGAAAATGTACATGCTAAGGTCTTCCTTTTTTTATGTTGAATCCCTGCTCACCCACCAGTAAATGAGATGACTCAATTAAGTTGTAGGAATTCCCTAGGGTATTGAAAAAAACATAGTAGTTTAAAGTCCTTAATGGTAATAAAATTTCAAAACAACTGCAAGTAAAGAGCAAAGGTAAATGGAGACTATTTACAGTAGGAGAGATAAAGTGGTCCTGAAGCTGCCCTGTACCAATTATTAACTTAGTAAAGGGCACGTAGAGAACTAGTACATGTGAGTAGATGACTCACTGGATACTTTACTGCTGAGTTAATTTACAAAGTTCTTACGCCCAGCAATGCTTGAATTAGGAAATCACTTCCACTGAACTAAGTGTCTCTTAGTAGGCCCGCAGACTAGATATAGCCATAAAAATGGTGACGGCCAGCATGACTCAGCAAAGGCTATGAAGGTTCACTTATATTCCCAAGTTACTGTTTATTTCTGGCAGAACAACAATCATTTTAGAAATATTTTTCACCTGAAAAACACAATACTTACTAATCACAGCAATTTATTATTTAATAATGACATTAACTAAGGTTTTCTTATTTAAGCAACCAAAGATTCCATCCTCTCCTGTATGTAAAGAATATATTTGTACCGGAACTTCATTCCTGAGTCTCGAGAAGATCGAGCAGAACAGTGGAATTCTGTAGCACCTGAACCCTCAAGAATCCTCTGCAGATTTTTATCTGTTATGCCACCTCCTGTTACAAAGAAAAAGTAATACATTAAGTGGAACAGAATATCACATGAAAGTTAAATATATATAAATTCTTATTTTACACAAAATATTCATTCTAAATATTTCCACATTTCAAAAATTACTGTCTCTAAGCTAATATGGGGTCAGAAGACAAGTGAACAAGATCTACGCTACAGACTCAGGAGAACTTGTGAGGACGGAGCTTATAAAGAAAACCCACTTACCCCTTGGCTTACGTCACAATGCTCTATACATTACTGAGTTTGGATTTTAAAATCTATCTGGACAAGGAAAATCTTCAGCACTCCATCATTACTTTCCCCTCAGTGTATACACAGAAAGTTCAAGATAGGTGTAAGGGAAAAGCTACAAAGGCATCAGAAACATATCCCTAACAGAGGACCTGTAGCACTTTGCTCCAGTCCAGGGTTTTTTTTTTGTTTGATTTTTGCTTTTTGAGACAGGGTTTCTCTGTGGCTTTGGAGCCTGTCCTGGAACTAGCTCTTGTAGACCAGGCTGGTCTCGAACTCACAGAGATCCGCCTGCCTCTGCCTCCCGAGTGCTGGGATTAAAGGCGTGCGCCACCATCGCCTGGCTCAGCCCAGGGTTTGAAGAACATATTGACTCTACTGGAAATGAGACTAAGCAAACTATTTACAGCTTGTTCATCCTAAGATTAACTCTGTTTCATTTCACTGACAAATTTAACTTTTTAAAAAAATATCACCGGGCGGTGGTGGTGCACGCCTTTAATCCCAGCACTCGGGAGGCAGAGGCAGGTGGATCTCTGTGAGTTCGAGGCCAGCCTGGTCTACAAGAGCTAGTTCCAGGACAGGAACCAAAAGCTACGGAGAAACCCTGTCTCGAAAATAAAAAAAAAAAAAAAAAAATGTAGCCATGGGGGCTGGAGAGATGGCTCAGAGGTTAATAGACTGCTATTCCGGAGGTCCTGAGTTCGATTCCCAGCAACCACATGGTGGCTCACAACCATCTGTAATGAGATCTGGTGCCCTCTTCTGGCCTGAGGGCATACATGGAGGCTGAACACTGTGTACATAATAAATAAATAAATCTCAAAAAAAAGTAGCCAAATATTTTATGACATTCATTTAATAATCTTTAATATATATAACAGCCATACTCTGAACTCATTTCGGTAATTATAAATATGAAATTATTTATTTTCATATTCTGATAAAGAAAATATATTCAAAACATTTAAGATGGTATTAGCTAGGTACTTTGTACTTTAAGCTGTGTTTTTACTACACTTCTTCAGACTCATTAGCTTGGCTTTTTGTTGTTGTTGTTGTTGTTAGTGCTATCCATGTTGCTGAACCCTTAAAAAGTGGAAAGAACAAGTCAGGCACAGTGGTGAACATCTCTAATCTCAGCACTTGAGGCTATGGCAGGATGATATAAAGTTTGACCAGCCTGGGCTATATAACAATACCCTGTCTGTGTATCTGTCTCCTTCGGCAGCTATATGGCATCTCTTTGACTCTGCCTACTCTTTTATCTCTGTTCGGATATTCCACATGGCTTTGCTCTGCTAAGTCATTGGCCAAAACAGCTTTATTCATCAACCAATAAAGCAGCACATATACAGAAGGACATCCCACATCATCTCCCCTTTTCTGTCTCATTAAAAAGGAAAGTTTTAACTTTAACATAGTAAAATTATATAAACACAACACTTATTAATCAAGAATTATAGTTATAATATTTAGTTATTAACATTTAGCAAATTAAGGAAAATATTCTATCATATATCCCATCTTTGTAGGTCTAAAGTTTTATATCTAATTTATCTTTTATCATAACTAAGGAAAACTAACTATCTGTCTTTAACTCTTCAAAGACCCCAGAAGGACATAATATTACCTAAGTTAACAGGAAGTGCATTGTAAGAAACTTACAAAACTCTAGAATTGGTAGAGACATTTCATTGCCTGGACAGTCGCCCAAAGTTCTTCTGTAACGTTGGAGCATTCATCTTCAGCCTGCAGGCCCATACTATCCAGCAGATTTTAACATGAAACAGGAAATTTAAGATCTGTCTGCCTTATAATGGCAAAGTTCACTAGATGCTTTCTTCTGTGTCCTGGCATTTTTTTCTGTGAAGCAGCAACACCTTCTTTAGGCAAGCCCAGCAGTGATTTTTTTTATGGGTCCTACATGTCCAGTTTATACAGCATACCATCAAGCAGTCCATACAAGAAACTGAATGGCTAACAAACTCCATAAGGAGCCTCTCTGATGCCAATCATCCTCTTGAAAAAAAACTGGTGCTGCCAGGAGATGTGTCTCATTGTCATGAAAAAAAATCTAAGTTCTTAAAACATTGTAAATGCCATATTCTATAAGTCTTTGAAGTATTGAAGATTATATAATTGAAATATATGTCTGTATATCTAGAAAACCTATCTAACATGACTACAGGTTTGACTATTATAAATGACTACCTATTTATCTGAAATTTTTAATTATACATTACATTTTTAAATGAGCTGTCTAAACATAAATCTTAACCAGGAGCAGAAATATATATACACAGTGTAACAAAATTAGCCTTAAATATGTATCAATAGACCAAGATCCATACCAATGCAAAGTATCCAACTATATATCATATCCCCCCCCCTTTTTTTTTAGAAATTTATTGTGACCATTAATCACTTATAATCAACCCCCTTCAAATGAAAACAAATATTTATAAACAATAATTTTGGGAATTGGGGTGTAGTTTTCTTCAAACTTCTTCCTGCTATTTGTTGGGCGAAGTATTTTTAGGGTTCACAGAGAACTTTCAGGAGGTCTTATTTCATCAAACCACATTAGCCTGGAAAGAATTTATAGGTTCTCATCTTCTGAGGAAACAAAAACAGAACCTCTTTTCCAAAGCAACATATCCTTAGACACAAATTTTGAAGTTAAGATACCTTTATGTTGGTTTAGCTTAGCAGCCCCCAGTATCTGCAGTCAAAAAATTCAAAGAAAACATAATAATATGCATAATCCAGACTCTCTGTGTATTTTCCATCTTTACGTGGCTTATTTTTCTTTACGCCTTTAATTCATGACTGTCCGTACTCTTCTTTTTTTTTTTTTTTCCTTTTAAATTGCAATACTGTTTGGCCAATAGCTTAAGCATAATTCTGGCTAACTCTTATATCTTAAATTAACCCATTTCTACTAATCTGGGCACTACCTACCACAAGGTGGTGGCCTACTGGTAAAGTTTCAGACAGTTCCAGCAGTCTCCTTTGGCAGCTGCATGTCTTCTCCCTGACTCTGCCTACTCTCTCTCTATCTCTTTCAGCCTGGCACAGAGGACTATTTGTACTCTTCTATGTCACTTCTACTGTCTCTTTAAAGACTTTATTTTTAGTTTTTAAAAACTATTTCTTTCTCTTTATAACTGTCTATACTCTATTTCCTCGCTCTCCCAAGCCTATGTACATTTCTAACACACTGTCTAGAATTCTCCCCAAGCTCTCTGTTTTTAAGTGGATGTAGGTGCCCACACTGGCACACCACTCATTTGCTCTTTCAACACGCTATTTCCATATTAGCAGAAAAAACAGAGAGATAAATACCTGGCATCACCACAATCCTGCCTTTTGCCTGAAAAGGGGGAAAAAGTAAATTTTAGTATCTTTCTCTCAATTGAGATTAATAAGTATATTTTAAAAATGTAAGTTACTACTAATAATTTTTCAATAGTTTTCTCTCTCTTAGGGAAAAGATAGTGGGCAAGAAATATGTTCAGTATTATAAGCTTTTTCTAGAAAGATTTTTATTCTATTGCCTTAAAATGTATAGTATTATAAACATAAAAATAAACTTTATAATCACACCACCTTAAGAAAAATCTTACTGGAAAAATCACAGAAAGTTTGGTATGCAGAAGAATGAAAATAGGTGCATATAAAATTTTAGCAGAAAGGACAATATAACATAATTGAAGTTATGGTAGTGAGAGTGGAAAGAGGGGAATCCACTCAAATATTGCCTCATTAACTAAATATCAACAGAATAAAGCCATACATTCATTTAATTGAAAATATACGAATTAATTTAATTTCTGACATTATCATATGGCTTATCCATCCTCCTACGTCTTTCCAGAAAATCCTTCTTCTCCCATAGCTGCCCTTCTAAAGCCTTCTCACCTATTAAAATCATATGTAAGCCCCTCATTCTAACTATCTCTTTGAGTTATATTTCTTTGCTAACACACACACAAGAATATGGTTATGTGCACATTTTTTTGTTGGCTTATTTGCCCCAGGAACTAAATGTAAGAGAGAAGAGAGGAATTTATCCCTTTGACATGGTAAACAAAGAAAGTTCCTATTGGCATGGAACTTTAAACATTAAAAGAAGATGAAACAGATAAACAATATTTGTATAATAAAATTTCAGATAGCGAGTACAATGGAGGTAAAATATAGTCAGGTAATAAAATAGGGACGGAGAGGAAGGGGTGATTTCACAAAATTACTAACTGTTAGAAAAATTAACTGGAGCAAAGATGTATCATGTTCTCAAATACATGAGAGCAAAGCATCCATAAAACATTGACTATCTAAGAAGTTGAAATGATCTTAGAAGGAGGAAAAGTCACATTTATTTGTTTCTTACAAATGAAAGCTTTCTAAAATAAAGACAAATATTTTTAAGAGATAAAGATTATCATACTTTTTGTCCTTCTATAAAAGATTACTTAGAATAATATATTTACCTAACACTATCAGAGGTGGTTAAAAAAATACACAAAACACTGAGCATCAGTAATAATCTGAAAAACAAAACCTTATGGTATAGTTTGAACATGAAATGACCCCCACGGGCTTGGCTGCCACCTAAAAGACTTTGGGGAAATGACTGTATCGTGAGGACTCTAACTTCACGAATGGAATAATCCTCTGATGGATTAAAAATCTGGATAGACGCCCAGACTGCACCCCTCCTTGGGCTTCATATTCTGGCCTACAACTTTGGAAGAAGGCGCTGGCTTTACGGGAGGCCATGACCAGCAGAAAACTTCTGCTGCACTAGGTGCCATGCTGTACCAGGAATCCCAGATGCCAAGCACTTCCCCAGAACTTCAGAGACTACACAGGCACTTGGAATAGAAAAGGCAACGTTGGCACCCAAAACTTCATAAGTTTAGCAGACCACAAAAACACCAGCAGAGATACCCTACTGGAACTGAAGACTTGCTAGTCACTAGAACCCTTGGACACTTAGACCAGAAGATCAGGGAAGAAACAAAAACCAAGTGTTGGGACTTTGGACCCCCAGACCCTGAATTTTCTATGACCCTTTGCCTGCCAGGGTAGACAGATTGCTTTCCTGTGCTAGCAGCTGCTCTGAGCAACCAATGCTTGCAGCTGCTGAGCACGTGACCCTGAGGCAGGAGAGTGGTTTCTGGTGGCTTGCAGCTGAAGGATTCTGAGAGCTAGGGCGTGGACAATGGTCAGGGAAGGCACTATAATAAGCTGCCCAGGAACACAATAAAGTTGGCATTCTTGGCGTTCTTGTTTCAAGAATGACCCGTGTCTCTGTCTATATGTGTGTATTTTAATCGCCAGGTGGTTCCCCCAACTCAGACACCACCTTCCCTACTGCAGTACACGTAGTACAGGCACTACAGGACCATAGCAGTACGGACATTACACCAAGGAACAAAACAGCCATCCAATAAAGGCAGACACAGGCATTGACACCTAGACCTATAATCAACCCAAACCCAGATGCCCAAATGCCAGTGTAATAATGTATTTATTGCCTGTATATATTTTATATAGTTATTATACTTATTCTATATAGCTTTTTTATATAACCTTTATTTTACTTACTTACTTACTTATTTATTTATTTATTTAGGTTTTTCGGGACAGGGTTTCTCTGTGGTTTTTGGAGCCTGTCCTGGAACTAGCTCTTGTAGACCAGGCTGGTCTCGAACTCACAGAGATCCGCCTGCCTCTGCCTCCCAAGTGCTGGGATTAAAGGTGTGCGCCACCACCGCCCGGCCCCTTCTTTATTTTAGACAAAAAAAAGGAGGGGGGAATGCAGTAACATTTTGTTTATACTATAACAAAGTTTGCCTCAAGATCAGAGGGTGGAGCTAGCCACTAGTTAACCATAGAGGTCTGAAGGTCTGTACAGACAGATATGAAGTGATGTGGCTGCATAGAGAGAGGAATATTAGGTGGGAGGAGAAAGAGGTCGGTCCCCTTTCAGATGAGGAGTTAACAAGGTAAGAGTTGGCTGTGGCTTGCTCCTTTCTCTCTCTGACCTTTCAGCATTTGCACTAATATCTGGCTCCAGGTTTTTATTATTTGATGTGGGAGGTCCATCTGTCTGTGTGTTGCTTTTCCTAGTTAATGAATAAAGAAACTGCCTTGGCCTGTTGATAGGGCAGAACTTAGGAAAGCGGGGAGAAAGAACTGAATGCTAGGAGAAAGAAGGGCAAAGCCAGAGAGAAGTCACGGATTCTCCGCCTGAGACAGACACCGGTTAGAATCTTTGCCAGTAAGCCACTGTCATGTGGTGATATACAAACGAATGGAAATGGGCTAAATTAATATAAGAGTTATCCAACAAGAAGCTAGAGCTAATGGGCCAAGAAGTGTTTTAATTAATATAGGTTCTGTGTGGTTATTTTGGTTCTGGGTGGTTGGGACAAACAAGCGGTCCCAGGCCCTCTTCCTCTTCCTACAATTATCAATACCAATTAGAACTCATGCAGCACCTGGCTCACCAACTATGTTTTCTATTCCAAAACATTTTGGGCTTCCCCATAGTCAAAAATTAAACATAAAATGTTGTTTAGCAAGGTTTTCAAAGTTCTACATACTCTTTTCTTCACTTCAAATTCTGTTCATTCTTTAGTACCTTAAGTCATGCCTGCAGAAATAATGCCCAACCCTGACAAGACCTACATGGTGAACAGAGAAACTCTTGCAAACTGTCCTCTGAGCTCCACAGACATGCCATGTGCATGCACACACTAACAAATGTAAAAAGATTTCCAAGAGCAATCTCTGACTGCTCTACAAATCTAGTTTACTCACATCAGAAAACAATCCTAATATATTGATAGTTGGAAAGAATTAAAAAGAACATAAGTTTTAGGATATATATACAGAGATGACAACTGTAAATTTAACAGGGATTCCCCTGCATATACATAGATTGACAGTAAAAAGATGTGGTGTAAAACTCGACAAGACTAATGACAGAGAAAAGGTAAAACTTGCTGTCTATGATTTGATCTGAAGTGCCCTGGTTATTTAAAATACCCATGCAATAAATAAATAAATAAAAATCATATAAATATGTCTCTGGCTCTACTTTTCTTCCATAATCACCAAGTCAGTAATATTCATTTTTATAAACTAGCTGAATAGAACAGAATATTACACTGATAATATATATAGTAAATAGAATGTTCAGAGTAACCACAACCCTCTTGTACCTCATCTATGAGTTGCTTTATTAGAGGCAGTCCTTCAAGTGCTGAACTGTCACATCCGCTGGTCAAAACACGTTCAAATCCCAAAGTCAGGAGGGTCTCCAGAGCTGCCATTGGATCATGAACCATATCAAAGGCTAAAATAAGTAAAACTCATTTGAATTTTGAACTGAAATATCCTCTAATTCAATAGGTTCCAAAATGTAGTGTGTATATATACATAGTATAATATATATTATGTATAATGGTATGCTAGATTTATATTGCCTTACAATAGATAATTATGAAATATTCATAATTTTTATTTAAAATTAGTCAAGGTAAAGTGTTGCGGCTCTACCTCGTCCCACAAGGAAGACGCGCGACACACCGCAGCTCTTCTTGCTAAGCAGTTTTATTCAGGACCTTTTTACAATTATCTCTCTCTTTCTTTCTCTGTCTCTCACTCACTCACTCTCACTCTCCCTTTTCCTCTCTCCTCGGGCAAAACTCTCCCAGCCCTTAAGTAGGCATGGGCAACCAACCCCAGATTGCCAGGTGGGCACTGCCCATAGGACCACGCATAAGCAAGCAGCTGACAATCATTGCGTGATAATAGCATAAGTCAGGCCTAGTTGATATTAGGAGTTGATTATCACAGAGAGCGCTCGCTTTCGGGATCGCAGAGGGCGGAAGCCAGCACCATCAGGGGCGACTCCATGCAGCTCTCTACACATAGCCATCGGGTGTGACTCCACACGGCTCTCTACAGTAAAGCATTTAAACCACAGAAACAAGAAAATGCTACAAATCAGAGTTTCTTCCTTCTTTTCTTTTTGAGACAGGATCTCATCATGTAACTATAAGTATCCTGGAACTCACTATGTAGACCAGGCTAGCCTCAAACTCATAGTGACCCATCCGCCTCTGCCACTAGGGTTCCGGGATTAAGGACATGCACCACCAGGCCTGCTCTAAGAGTTCTTTTTTTCATTTCTAAGGGTTCTTTTTATTTTTTAAGAGTCAGAGTTTGCCAGTACAAAACTCTGCATGCCACCGGTAATAGGCACGGCCATTTTATCAGCACACATTTCAATAGGAGCATTTACTTGGACAAAGAGAAGACGTGACAAGTTTCAAATTTTCAGTAATCACAAGTGTTTCTCTTTAAAATGAAACTTAAAATTTTAATTTTAAAGTAACTATTAAGTTTCTACAGGTAACATTTAGCTATGACAATGCTGTAAATGTGGTCACATCTGGAAAAGTGTTCAAAGGCCGCAGACAAACTATACTGCAGAAACGGCACATTATACTCGCCTGTCCCAGGAGAAACCTGGCCTCACTCTCACAATCACTGAGTGGTTTGTACTAGATCATTTGCCTGATACACTCAAGACTCATAGCTGATTGTTTTCAACAGACAACACGAGGTTTCGATTCTCTTCTACTAAGATACTTCCTTTCTTGAGTCAGGCATGGAGGCACAGGCTTGTAATTCTAGCACTCAGGAGACAAGGCAGGAGGATTCCAAGTTCAGGAGAAGGGAGGAAGGAGAGAGGAAAGGTTAAATGGAGAGGAAAGGGATGGGTCTTCTCTCTTCAGAACAATAAGAGAAGTGGCCTAGGAACCTTAAAAAAGAAAACCTACTTCTGCTTTGGTGCTCGGCACTAGTATAAGATACAGAATTCTAGTCTATGGAGATGAGGTACTATGGGTCCTGGGGACACCCTTTACTGGACATAGGCAGCTGCTGTAGTTCACAGGTTTTCCTGCTTTGGTGCCATCACTTTCCCAACAGTGGTTATACTGCCTTATTAAATAAACAAGCGGGCAAAAAGTGGAACCAAGAACACTATTAAAACACAATTTTTATTTCTATAAATCGTGAAAATATTTCTGTTAGACTTATTAGAGAAAGATTAAGAAATAGAAATTTGAAGTCATCTTTTAAAAGTTTAAATTTTTTAAATATATTCTATGTGACTGCTTCATTTTTTAAAACTATTAAGAATGACAAAATTTAAACTACTTTTTCAGATAAATGTTCACTAATTTAAAAATCTTTTTGGTGTGCCTGGCATCAAGATACTGACAGAATAATGTCTTTTATTGCCTTTATTTTTTTTTTAAAGAAACATTGCTAATACCAAATCAAGACAAAAGTTTCTGGTACTGTCATAAATTTCAAAGGGCAATAAATACTTTAATCTTAATTTCTATACATGGAGACAGATACTGGCAATTCCCTCTAAGCCTATTTAAAAAGAAGAAAAGCATTTAACACTTTCTCAAGTATCACTGTTTGGACTGAAGGCTTCTTTCTTCTCATCTGCAGTGGCAGTGTCTTCTAAACACAGTGACACTTGTCTCTCGGTTTTGCCAAGGCTCAGCAGGACTCAGCCAGATACGGGGGTCATAGCTATTAGCATCTATTCTTCGTGGAAAGTCTGATTCTTGTTCACACATCTACTTTGTCTTCCCACAAGAAGTCTCTATTTGACAAAGCTGACCACACCGCTAGCTCTAGGAATGGTTTTACCTGGCACAAATAAGCCAGGAGGTACACTTCATTTCAATGGCCATGATTTGCTCCTTTTAGGGCTGTATATGATCTAGGGTGATCTAATAAATAGTGAATCTCAGGATTGCTACTAGGTTGGACACATACACTTGCAGGCAATGCTTACTCTCTCCTCAAGTATATGCTACCACCACCTTCTTAACAAGGTTTCATAACAGAGTTTTCAAGTTTTCTAGGCACCGAACACCATTTCCTCATCTATAACTAACTAGTATCACTGTGACACTACAGAAGGGTGGTGCCATCTGGTAAGATCTGAAAACTGACAGCATCTAACAAACCTATCAGAGCAGAAATGACTCACCTCGGTGAAAAGTGACTGGCAGAGGACGGCAGAGAGCTATAAAAGACAGGCATGCAACAGGAGGAGGCTCATTATCATTTGTGGAATTCTCCTTGGGTAAAACTTTTATATTCTCTTCTGCTAAGATAGTGAACTAAAACAGTAACAAAACGGCAGTCTTATAAATTCAAAAATCCTATCTTTCCTCTAAACTCTGACTTTCATATGAAATATAACTATCTATACCTTAGGGTACCAAACAAAAATTACATGAACTACAAAGACAACATTAAATCAATTACTTGGATACTCTAAGGATCGTCAAGAAAAACTCTGGCCTCATAATGTAGATATTTTGCATTTATCCTCTCCACTTTCTCTCCTCATTATTGACTAGAATACCTTCTCAAGTTTCGGTGTATTGGTTAATGCAATCAATGTAAATTTCTCTTAAACTCTGCAAGAGCAGAACCTGATCTACAACAACAAAGGAGTACCAAGAGGGCTTTGCCACGTATACCCTCTACCCCAAATAGCTAAACAACTTTTTTTTTAAAGATAGGTTAGTTTAAGTATATGCAGGTACGTCTGAAAAATCAATTTTGTATTTTTTTTCTGCATCAGGAGAGTGTGTATATGTGCTAGAGGCTTTTACACCTCAGCTACAAATTCTTACCCACAAGAGACATGCACAGCTCTTTGTCAATGTGTCCATCTTCAGTCAATGCCCCAAATACCAAGCCATCAGCACCATAAAGCTTGGCAAGACGAATGTCAGCCTTCATCACTTCAATTTCACGATCTGAATATAAAAAATCACCTCCCCGTGGTCGAATCATGACAAAAACTGGAATCTGGACACTTTGTTTTACTACTTGAAGAATACCTTTAAGAAAGAAGCAGACTAAAGTTCAACTATAAGCTAAGAAATCTGGAGAAGTTATTAAACTATTATTGGTCATATATAGTTATTCTTATCTATCATTTCCAAAGGAAAAGAGCTGAAGAATCAGAGGATGATACAAAGGGAAGGAGGCCTATGGGGAATGGAGGCAGCCTTGAGTGAATGTGTAAAGAACGATGAAGTTCTTAGTGAATGTGTGTTATTAACAAGGACCAAAGCTTCAGACCCATGGCAATTGACAAAGCCTTCCTCTGGGTGAGGCTCAGAGGCATGGCAAAGCCCTCCTCTGGTTCAAGTTGAGCATTTACAAATGACTGACCAATGAGTGTAAAAACTAGCAACTGCAGCTTCCTCCTCCCAGATGATTGCACCCTAAGACTGCTCCCTACAGAGACACAAGGGGAGACCAGCTCACTCCTCTAGCTGCGCTGTACCCAAGGAACACGCTGAGGCTCCAGGATGCTGCACTGTAGGTACCACTCCACCAGAATAAGCACGATTCATCCATCCCAGCTTCTCTGTGTGTGCGCGCGCGCGCGCGCAAGCCAAGGGATAGAAAGCAAAGCAGAAGGGCTGAAGATACTTAAAAGCACTTGTCAGCTGATATAATAAAAACAATTTACCTTCCAATCTCTTGAGGTTGAGGACAAAAATATGTTTAACTAAAAATATGTTTAATTAAAACCTTTGATGATGTGATTTACAACTATAAGTATTTCTACTTGGTAGCATGGTCTTCATTTACTTAACATAACATTAAATAATCAGTTGTTGCTATCTCTGTACGAGAAATTTGGTGGAAAGAAAAGATTCTTACCCATGCTGGGTGTGGTTCCTCCCTCCAATAAGCCAGCACATAGTTCAATCCGACCAGCACCTTTTTAAAAAACATATTTATTTAAAGTTCCTATGATAAGACAACTGTTTATCTAAATATAAAAAGAACCTGAGAGCTTAACAAAGAAATCAAAATATAAAATTAGAGTAAAAATATTTTAAAACTCAATTGTATTCTACAACCCTCATTGTGTTACTGATAGCCAAATAAAGAGTTAACTCAAGTTAAGCCAGTTCTCTTAAAATTTGTATTAGAGGCCGGGCGATGGTGGCGCACGCCTTTAATCCCAGCACTCGGGAGGCAGAGGCAGGTGGATCTCTGTGAGTTCGAGACCAGCCTGGTCTACAGAGCTAGTTCCAGGACAGGCTCCAAAGCCACAGAGAAACCCTGTCTCGAAAAACCAAAAAAAAAAAAAAAAAAAAAAAAAAAAAATTTGTATTAGAGTTGCCGTGCACAAGGAACAAAGACATTATTGGATAGAAAATAGTAGGATGTTAACTCTCAACCAATAAGAAAGTAACATCAATTTTTGAAAACATTCCTTATTACTCTAAGTTTTAAAACAAAACAAAGCAGTTAATTTGTAGTAGCTATCAAGATAATTTCAAGATGAGGTGAATACTGATAGCAAAAAAAAAAAACAAAACCTGTCAAACTATTGGGGTCATGTTACAAAAAAGGTCTCAGGGACAAGGCTCTCACTAACCAAAGACAGGATATTTTAAGCATTAACAAACAAAATAACTATGATAAATTAAAACACACGTCTAAATCTAGTTTTATAATGTTAAAACAACTCATTGGAGGGTAGCAAACAGATGTGTTATTCTGGAAATCAGAGAACAAAGAAGGCAGTCTTTCTCCCTTCCTCTCATACTAACAAAATTTCAACACAACCAAATGATAAAAAAGCTGTTCTTTCTAATTGTATACTAGACACTAAATAAATAAATAAATAAATAAATATTAAGCAGGGCGTGATGGTATACACCTGTAATTCTAGGGCAGAAAGATTGTCATGAGTCAAGGTCAGCCTCAACTACAAGTTTGTAGTGGTATCCTATGTCCCTTCAAAAACAAAAGAACAAACAAAATTCAACCAAATATATATATATTTATGAATATACACACATATTATATTAACAAATGACTGGAAAACTTATAAAGATAGATCAGTTTGGTAACACCTGAATCCACTGAACAATCTTAACATTATACCCATGCACACACACAAAGAAAAACACAAGATGTCCTCCTAATGTAATACAACAGGATACTGCCTATAAAGCAATTTTTAAAAATTATTTTTATTTCTAAATTTTTATTTTAATTTTGATGTTTTGAAACAGGGTCTCTCTCTATAGCCCTGGCAATTCTAGAATTTGCTGTGTAGAGTAGACTTGCCTCAAACTCATAGAGATCTGCTTGTCTTCATCTCCTGAGTGCTGGGGTTAAAGACATGTACCACCTTGCCCAGCTTATTTAATTTTATATGTATGAGTATTTTGCCTGAACGTCTGTGTACCATGTGTATGTATGCCTGCTGCACAGAGGCCAGAAGAGGACATCGGATTCCCTGGAACTGAACCACCACGAGGGTGTAGGAACTGAACCCATAGCCTCTGAAAAAGCACCCAGTGTGTGTAACCAATGAGCCATCTCTCCAGCCCTATGAAACAATTGTATTAAAGCTCAATTCTGAATTGGACTTTAAACTCAACAGGGAATAGAGAGATTAGAAAAGAATATCAAATGGCACCACTTACATAGTCAGCAAAATTGGGACTGTGGTGCTCTGAGTGATGAACATCACAGTGCATCTAACAAATAACTATGGGAAAAGAGAAAAAGAAACCTTTTTAAAAAAAACGAGGAAATCATAAAGTATGGTAGTACATGTCTGCAATCCTAGCACTTGAAAAGCTTAGGCAAGATGATCACAGTTCGAGGTCACCCTGGGTTACACAAAGACTCTCAAAACAGCCAAGAATAAGAGATGTAGCTTTAGTAATACAGCACCCAGCATGTACAAAGCCCTGGGTTCAATTCCCCCAGGGCAAGGGGGATTACCTGTTACAGCAATGATCAGCCCTTCATTCCTTTTTATTGCCATGAAGGGATTTTACATTTTCAAAGGTTTCCAGAAATCAGCAAGGACTGACAATAATCAAATGTGTCCAGAAAAACTGAAAACACGTAAATTGCTCCCTACCAAAAACGTCTGCTGAAAACTACTGACCATGACTTAAAAATGGTTGAAGTTTATAATGATTATCTTTCATTGTCAATTTGATTAGATTTGGAGTCATCTCTGAGGGAGCTTCCAGAGCAGCTTGACTGAGGAGGAAAGACCCACACTGAACATGGGTGGCACTAATTCATGGCCGGAATCCCAGAACCAAAACAGAAAGAGGAAGCCAACTGAGCATTAGCGTCCACTTGTCTGCTTCCTGGCTGCAGACACAATGGGATCAGCTGCCCCAAGCTCTGCGCCATGCCTTCAGAGCCACGATGGACTGAATCCCTCTAACTGTGAGCCAACATAAACTCTTCCTTCTTTAAGTTTCTTTTGCCCGGTAATCTGTCACAGCAAATTTTAACTACCAAAAAGTTGTTAAAATTATTTTTCTGATCTTGAGATGATGGAAATGCTTATGCTTCTCACAAAAAAACAAAATTAGAACACAAAACAAAACAGCACCTATGGTAAAAAGATAAGACCTCTAAAACCATCTAGAATTTTCATTCTTCAGCACTGGGGATTGATTACACATGCTACAGTGCTTTGCCACTGAACTACTTGCTCAGTCCCCTGTATTTTAAACTATTTTAAATTCTTAAATTTGTGTCAAGTTCAATAAAAAAAATCATGTTAATGAGTAAGGAGGATTATAGATGCTTGCCATAAAATGTGACCTCCTTGGGGAAATGAGGATATTAGACAGTAATCTTCCAATAAATTTTTGGTTTTGCCTTACTTTCTAAAGCCAAGGTTTCCCCATCTAGCTCAAGCTGGTCTCCAACTTTCAACCCTCATGACCTCAAGCTTCTCTGTGCTAGGATCATAAGCACGTGTCGCCACGCCACGCTCTTCAGTAGGTTTTCTAGTTAGTTGCTTCTGAAAGGACTGTTACTGTCCAAGGGATGACAAGGGCTTTATTTTTTTTAATGATGTTTCACTCTATAGCCAGAACTGACTTCACAGCGATCCCATCAGTCTCAGCCTCCCAAGTGCCCAGCTTGGCCAGGGGATTTTGGAGGTCAGTTCATAGGACTCATTCTCAGACCCTAAAAAGGTTGTCAACCACTGTTCATTATCTAGTCTCCCTTACCTCCTCTTTCTGCATTCATGGCCGACTCCACCGAGTCTACACACACTTCCATAAGAAATCCATTTGGTGCTCCTAAAGGGTACAAACAACAGAAATTCTTGAAGGAACTAGCGATTCATGCCAATTTTCCACTAACACTTCTGTTTTTGTGCCTGAATGTGCAACAGAGAAACAAACACACGTACTAAGACCCATCCACGTGGTAAAATGCCACACTCATTCAAATCGGTGAGTCCATACTATGAAACAGATATACAGACATACGCAAAAGAAGCCAAAGTGAAACAATTTTTAGTATATAGTAAATGTGAAATTAAATCTTCCTAAACCACAGATCTCATCATTGTGTCCCAGCTCAGACTCTCAGAACGTTTCTCAATGCTAACAGTTAAAAAGACTACATATTTAAAATGACTTCGAATCCTGATGCCACCATTTTATTCACTGTGTGGCCCTAGACAAGTTACTTTTCTATAAAGTAGAGGTTTCAATTCCTGACCTCAGAGTAATCACTGAGATAATTTACATAAAGTGTACACCCACTAAACATTATATACACATATATATATGAGACAGGATTTTTCTATGCAATAGTCATAGCTGTCCTGAAACTAGCTCTTGTAGACAGGCTGACCTTGAATTCACAGAGATCCACCTGCCTCATCATTAACATTAATAAACTATATCTTATTTCTTCTTTATGACTTCAGTGTTCCTCAGTCTCCATCTTTGCCAATGAATATACTATCCCAATGATAAAATTCTTCTAGTTTCATCTTCAAATGCTAAACTTCTCCAAGGATCATATCAAGTCACATTTCCATGTTTTTTTCTCCCAAAGTAGAAAGATCTATCTCCTTCTGTATCAAATAACTTATATAATAACTTATATCTCATTCAAACCCTAGTTTCACCTCTTTCGAGATACATATCTGATCTCTACTGGTTGACTTAGTAAGGTCATTATTTAAGAGTTTTGTCTTCCTCTCTCAGCAAGCACAGGAGCTACCATGCTAACAAGTCACCCAAATATACCCTAAAACCTGAATTGCAAATTTACATGTTAATATGAAAAAGAATGGTGTAAACAGCTTTGAGTTTTTCCTGTAAGTTATTTTTAATTAAAGATTTGAATGCTGGAGCCTAGGAAACGGCTCAGTGGGTACAGCCATTTACTGTGCAAGCCTGACAACCCAAGTTCATCCCGATGTATTTAAAATTGGAAGAGCTACCACCTCTGTGCTCCACACACTCACTATGCCACATGTACCCACCCCACACAATAACGATCAATACACTCATACTTCATGTATTGCTCTCTTTAAAAATAGTCACCATATTGTGGTACTGGTTACTAATGGGCAGTGAATTTGTAATTGTTTTTACTTTTCTGTATTGCTTGACTTTTTCGACCTAACATTGCTTTAACGATGAAAAATTACTTTGAAAAACACAAATCTGTCACCTCCTAAAATGAAGTTACAATTGTCGTTTATTTAATAAAAGACTATCAGTCCCAAGATTGGGACTCAAATGTTAGCCTATGGCCTTAAATAACAACGCACTAACTCCACAAATCTGATAGCCACATCAACAGTCACACTCACAGGAAAGGACAGGAATGGCTACAAAGACTACAAAAGGGCCCGGGCAACAACGTGTTTCGTAGGGATCAGAAAAGACGTTTGAGGCAGTAGCGCTCAAAGCAAGATACTCCAGGTGGCTTTGGGGACTCTGAGTCTGCGGCTTTACTTGCCTTTTTATACCTTAGCCTCTCACCAATGGAAACGTGTCGGATGGAAGTGTAGGTATGAGAAACCAGCTATCTTCCATTATTAAAGAGATCTGCAAAATCTTCCACATTAAAGAGATTTGCAAAACACAGAGCATTGCCACTTATACCACTTTATTTAGGAATATTTATCCTTCATAAAAGTTATACGTGTTAATATATAATAGGTATATTACGGCTATTTTTTAACTTATCAGTCAATACATACTTTTTAGGACAGTAAGTCCTAAGAAAAACAAACGTGAGAACCGCTGGTTTGGAGAACCAAGAGTTCACTGAGTGGGAAGAGATTTGCCGCGATAGCCAGACCTGGAGGACTCCCGCAGGAAGCAACGAGTCCCGCGTAACCAACCCAAAGGCTGGGCAAACAGACCCCACTAGTCACCGCACGTTTATTATCCACCGCAGCGACAGGGAGGTGGCAGGCGATGGTGCCCTCTTGTGGCCCAAGGGGTTTCGGGGAGTTGGGGGGAACTTGCGGGAAAGCGTGACCCGCCGGGACCCCCAAGAAGCGTGGGGACTCGCGGGAAGCGTCACTGCCTGGGACCCACGAGGAGCTGAGGAACCCACCCGGGGTCGACCCGCACACCACCCCCTGCCTCGTCGCCTTCCGCACCCGCCTTCCCCGACGGCATCCA
This sequence comes from Chionomys nivalis, assembly GCF_950005125.1. NCBI lineage: Eukaryota > Metazoa > Chordata > Mammalia > Rodentia > Cricetidae > Chionomys > Chionomys nivalis. The sequence continues at coordinate 16,807,189 of NC_080093.1, forward strand.
CGCCGGTTTCCGCTCGCAGGAAGCCCCTTTCTTCATGCCTCCCGCCTTCCTCCCTCGCTCGCCTACGGTTTCCACGGAGTCCCCGCGGCTGCGCGAGCCACGGAGGAGGCGCGTTCCCGACGCCCGCGCCCCGTAGAGTCGTAGGCGCAAGTGCAGTGGCCAGCCTCGCGGGGGGGGGGGGGGGAGGGCGGGGCGCACGCTTGCGGTGTCTGACCCGGAAGTGTTGCTCCTTTCCGGGGAGGAGAAGGGGAGCGCACATCGCTGGGCCGTTCCGGCGGAGGCGGTGCACCGTCGGTATGCAACGGTTGCTCCTTCCGTCCCTGAAGGCCTTCACGGGGAGCCGCAGTGTCGGGCTCCTAGTCCCTAGGGCGGCATCCAGAGCACAGGTACCCACTGTAGCTGGCTCCCATCACGGAAGCCCGGCTGGGGTGAAAAAGGCTAGAATAAAGTTAACGAACCGCCCCGCCGGTTTTATCTCCCTGTCATTTCACGACACGTTTTTTTCCTCGTGTCCAGACAGCCCCCTGAATGCGGATCCAGAAATACTGCCCCCTGTTTGTGTATTACTGGCCAATTTATCTAGCTTTTATGTTTCAATGTCCCAGTCTGTCGAATGGGGTAACTACTACCTCACAAGGTGTTGGTGAGGATTAATTTTTTTTAGTATACATCAAATCTTCAGCACATGATAAAAGCTCAGTATTTTTTGCACATTTGGTGTTTTGCTAAAAGTGTCATGAACTACTGTATAACCCCATTCTACAGAGAAGGGAATTGAGGCTTATTTTAAGTTGCTTGTCTAAGTTACACTGTTAATTAGAAGTAGGAAACTGTGCATATATCTTACTGGTAGGCTTAGACCCAAAGAGGACATGTATTCTCGTATCTGATAATTATTAGTAAAAGGTGAAAGATTTGGGGGAATGGGAAGAGAAAGCAGAGAATTCTATTTATTATCATTGTGTAATGATCAAGGAAGAGAAAAATAAATGCTCACATGGCCCCTGCCTTGGAGGAGTCAGTTTTATTCATTGTTGGCTCACTTGTTAAATATGTATTGGGTCTTGCTATGTAAGGGGCCAGTGCCATAAACAGGCAACAAGAGAGAGGAGAAAGAGTGGGGAAGAGAGAAAGAACAAGATCGAGCAGAACCTGCCATGCAGACCCAAAGACAGATCACCTGAAGACACATGGCAGTGTGTTAAGAGTTGTGGTTGGGGGCCGGGCGGTGGTGGCGCACGCCTTTAATCCCAGCACTCGGGAGGCAGAGGCAGGCGGATCTCTGTGAGTTCGAGACCAGCCTGGTCTACAAGAGCTAGTTCCAGGACAGGCTCCAAAACCACAGAGAAACCCTGTCTCGAAAAACCAAAAAAAAAAAAAAAAAAAAAAAAAAAAAAAGAGTTGTGGTTGGGGAGGTCCTGCTGAAAGAAACCCATTGGGAAAAGGGCTCTGGTGGTCCAGTTGAGAGATAGCAGTCAGCCATAGTGGGAGCCGTGGAAATGCCGCCTTTGTGAGGCACTTTTCTCCAGGCAAATTGAGGCCGAGTGTGGGAAGCAGTCTTTCCCCGATTCTTTGGTTATAATTTTCTTTCTTGCTCCTCAGTGTGGTTGCAGCTTTGGCAGCAGGCATCCTCTGAGGCCAGGGCAATATGGCACCGTCACTGAAGTGGCTTTGCAATCCGGAAAAGGTGCAGTGCTCCTTCCCTCGAAGGCAGCCGAGCAGGCAGTGGGCCGATGGCTCCTGGTCTGCAGCGGAACCGTCGCTGGAGCCGTTATTCTCGGAGGAGTAACTCGGTGAGTCATTTGCTCTGGACGAACCAGGTTGTCCGTGGGAAAGGGGCTCTGGGCATCCTACGTTTACAGTTGGAGAAGCTCGCTTGCTTTGTCTTAGAACAGCCCAGTGTTTTATTGGTAGGAGCCTGTCAGAAGGGCAGGGTTCCGTCTTCACTGGTAGCTGGGCATTGTTCCTGTATGGTTAACCTCGCCAGTGTTCAGATTGAGCTCACTTTTCCCCCTGCAGTTTGTTTGCTTAAATTAAACACGTATGTTCATATACCACAATTGCTTCAAATACTCTTAGGTTATCTTTATGTCTGTAAACAAACTTAATGGATTTAGGCGTTCCCTTCTCCCACATCTTTGAAGTTTTGTTGCTTTTGAACAAGGCCAAGTTTTTGTCCGCGTCTGTCCTGGAAATGAGTAGTTTCTTACTAGATTCTGATTGGTAATGGGGGGTGAGATACTGTATAGGTGACTGGAACATTCATTCTAGAACCTATCGGGGACATCAACTCTCTTTATTATTGCCTAGATCCATTATTTCATTAGAATTCCAAAACAGTAATATTTTATTTACTATAAAAGAGAAACGTTCCCTCATTAGCAGTGTCATTAGCCCAGGATACAGTCTTCATATGAAAGGCAAGATTTGATTCATTCTCTTCATTTACTAATTTTCAATAATAAATCTGTTCCCAAGATCCTCCAAAGGCTACAAATAAAGGATTTGGGGTTTAAAGTTTTGCTATGAGTTCATACATTTAAAGACATTTGATGTATCTCAGTCCACTGCTTAAATTCTTCCATCTTAATTGGTGGGAATCTCTTGAAATTGGTCCCAGCATCTTTTTTTTTTTTTTTTTAAAGATTTATTTATTTATTATGTACACAGTGTTCAGCCTCCATGTATACCTGCAGGCCAGAAGAGGGCACTAGATCTCATTACAGATGGTTGTGAGCCACCATGTGGTTGCTGGGAATTGAACTCAGGACCTCTGGAAGAGCAGTCAGTGCTCTTAACCTCTGAGCCATCTCTCCAGCCCGGTCCCAGCGTCTTTTGACAAGGCCCTTTGATGGCATCTTTGCTTTGTGGTACATTAAGGTTTTCCAGGCTTATTTTGTACATTTCTCCTACCTTTAGATTAGGAACCCCAGTTCCTTTTTGGTGAAAGTACTTTTTAGTGTGTGTGTCTGTGTGTGCGTGTACATCTGCATACATGTGGAAGTCGGATGACTTCATGCTTCATTCCTAGGTGATGCCCACCTTTTTCGTTGTTGTTGTTGTTGTTTGTTTGTTTGTTTGAGACAAGGCCTGTCACTGACCTTGAATTTGTCTCTGCCTGTCCAGAACTGGGATTACAAGCTCTATTGTGCTATTGTACCTGTTTTTTTGTTTGTTTGTTTGTTTGTCGGTCTGTTTAGGCATAGGTTGGGGCTTGTGTTCAGGCAGATGTTTATTGGATGAACTACCCCTCCAGCCCCTACTTTTTAATTTTAATGAAGTATGTGTGTTTATCTTCATATTTGTTACGCTCTGTTTCAAAATATGGTGTTATTTATCCTCAGCTGTTATGGCACATTGCAACAAATTTAATATTCTTTTGTACCTATACTTCTGCAATAAGTCTCTTTTCCTGATGTGGAGAATGTAGTTTTAGCTAGTGTTATGTATAATTCAATAGTTGAATGAATACTTAGTGTGTGCAAGGCCCTGGGTTCAGTCCTTAGCACCAAAATAATGAGAATGTTGTTTATGTGTTATTACACATTTCTTTAGTGTAAACATTGTTTTTGCCTGTATCGAAATGCTAGTGAAAGAATTGGGTGGGACCAAGTCATGGTGGCACATGCCTGTAATATCAGCACTTGGGAGGTGAAGGAGGCTAGCCTATTCTACCTCATAGACCCTGTTTCAGGAAAGAAAAAACCAGCAAACAATAAATGGGGTGGGGTTGAATAAAAGACTTGGGAGAATAAACTAAAAGTGTAAAGAAAAAAAAGGCTGGCATGCAGGGCTTGGTTTGTGTAAGAACCTGGATTCCATATCCAGCGATGCAAAGAAAAAAGGAAGAGGAAAGGAACTCATACCCATGGGTTAAATTCACATCTTCTTGTTGCCATAGGCTATTTATAAGTAATGTAGAATCATGCACTCACATTTTCTATCCTAAGGCTGACGGAGTCTGGCCTCTCAATGGTAGACTGGCATTTAATAAAGGAGATGAAGCCACCCACAAGCCAGGAAGAATGGGAAGCAGAATTCCAGAAATACCAGCAATTTCCAGAATTTAAAATGTAAGTGTTAGAAAAGAGTCAGGTAAATGTCTGTGTGTGATGAAGCCATGTGTGTGTGGCAGGACTGGAGACGTCGTTTCTCACTGAACCTGGAGCTAAGCTCACTGCTGGCAAGTCTCATTGCTTCTCCTGTCTCTGCCCCACAGCACTAGAGCTGCAGGAACACACGGCCACACCAGCTTTTTATATGGGTGCTGGGGATTTGAACTCAACTCCTTATGCTTGTGCCGTGAGCATTCTTACTCACTGAGCCATCTCCAAAGTCCCTCACGTAAATCCCTGTCTTAGGGTTATACTGCTGTGATGACAGTATGATCACAGGCAGCGTGGGGAGGACGGGTTATTTCACAGTTCCCTGTGACAGTTCATCATCACAGCAGTGAGGGCAGGAACTGGGAGGCAGGAGCAGTTGCAGAGGCCCTGGAGGATGTTTACCACTCTAAAGGCAGCGGAACCTGGGAGAGTGGAGCCTCAAAAATGAGGTGGACCGAAGTGTCATGCAATAACCAACTTTATTCAGAGCATCAGGCAGTTTGTACTTCTAGGGTTAAGAAGAATCACGTGAGTAAGGTATTCAGTCAAAGGACAAACCACACAGGGCAGAAACACGTTTTTCCATAGAGGCACTCCTATCTGCCACACCTGGGAGGAGCGTGGAAACATATTCTAAGAATAATTCTGTGTTTTGAAGAAACTGAGGTTATAAGTCTCTTGTCTTTTTTCTCACACAGCTCCATTCTTGGATTGTGTTCCGACAGGGGGTGCTGCTTACTGACCTGTTCCCCATGGCTTGTTCAGCCTACTTTCTTTCTTTTTTTTCATTTCAATTACAGTTTATTTCAAAGACCTCACTACTGAACATGCATATTCTCTCTCTCTCTTTCTGGATTGTTGGGTTCTAAGTATTTAAATATTTTAACAACTTCATTCAGTATAACTGGTATGTAATAGATCATACATATTTAACACGTACAGTTGATGTCTGTGCCTGCCCATGAACCCTTACAATCAATATGAGTCGATCAGTCAGACCAGGTTTCTCATGCTTCTTTCATTGTTTCAGCTTGACAGTCCTTACCCTGCCCACCCCCAGACACAACTGACCTGTGCCCTTTCATCATACAGATTTGGGAATTTCATATAAATAAATAAAATCATGTCAGGCATAAACTCTGTTGTCTGACATTTTTTCAACCCAGCAACATGGTTTTGAGGATGCTGCCCACGGGAGAATGTACCGGTGTGCAGTCCTTTCCATTGTGGGACTGGTCCCATCGGGAGGATGTGCCATACACTGTCCACCACGTGCTGGTTCCTAGTTTTTCCTTGTCGTTTTCAGCCTGCTTTCTTATAAAACTCAGAACCATCAGCCCAGGAATGGCACCACCGTCAATGGGCTGGGCCCTCGCACATCAATCACTAATCAAGAAAATGCTCAACATGCTGGGTGGTGGTCGCACATGCCTTTAATCCCAGCACTGAAGAGATAGAAGAAGGTGGATCTTAGTGAGTTCAAAGCTAGTCTGGTCTACAGAGTGAGTTCCAGGACAGCCAGGGCTGTTACACAGAGAAACCTTGTCTCAAAAAAACAGGGGGGAGGAGGGGGAGAAAAACCCAATAGCGGTTGCCTCTCTTTTCATTTTCGACTCCCATTTCACCTAGCCTGAATCATGACATGACACTGGCAGAATTCAAGTTCATCTGGTACATGGAATACTCGCACCGAATGTGGGGCCGAGCTGTAGGCCTTGCATACATCCTGCCCGCTGCCTACTTCTGGAGAAAGGGTTGGCTCAGCCGTGGCATGAAAGGACGTGTTCTTGCCCTCTGTGGCTTAGTCTGTTTCCAGGTAAGATTTATTCAAGGTTGGGAAACCTGAGATGCTCGAAGAGCTTCCTGGTGGGCATTATTTAAGGACATCATCTTTGAAGCTCTACAATAGCATTTTAGTGCCATAGCCTTGGCTTTAAGTCCCAGTTCTGCCACTTAGGGCAAGCTATCTGACTTGTCATATATTTTCTTTCTTATTCTGGGTAGAGACAGTACTAGAACCACTTAGGGAGTACAGATATTAAATGAGATAATACCTATAAAGCAGTTAGTTGGGTGTCTAAAATCAGTAAGGTCTCAATAAGTGTATTTTCTCGTGCCACTGGAAGTAAAGTTCGTGTCCCCACTATGATTCTCTTCCGGGTTCTCTTCCATTCTTTTCTAACTTGTCTGCTGTCTTAGAGTGATCCCTACTGTAGAGTGACTACAAAGGCAAACAGGAAAACTCCAAAAGAAATAGTTCAGGGATGAGAGCTGGGATACAGATGAAGCTGATGTTCAAGTTTAAGCGGTATTTGAAATCGTGTAAGCTGGACTTTTCTTACGGAAGAGAGCTTCAGGAGAGTCTCAAAGTTAACGCCAAGAACCAATGAAAGGAATCAGAGGAGACACCTGCAAGTATTTGGGACAAAATGTAAAGGTCCTGATGGTGTCACAGCATCAAAGGAACATCAACATTTGACCAGTAGGAAAACTAGTAGTTAATTTAACTCAGAAGTGGTAAGGAGATAAGCTAATGAAGCGATTAACAAGCCATTAGAAACTACAGTAAATACTTAGACACTAATAAAAGTTACTTTATAGAAGTTTATTATAAAAGTTAACTTTTATTATGTTTTTTAACTAAGAAAATTAGATGAAATAAAATATAAGTTTAATTTTATAATTAAACATTAAAAATGAAGGTAGAAATTTAAGTTGTCAGGGTTGTGGGAGGAAGTAAGTTAGGCTAGAGAATTGTATAGCTGCCATTTCTCCAGGGTCCCTGAAGATGAAGGTAATTATAATAGCCAGGCTGGTCATGAAAGGGAAGGAAATATCCCCAGTGGGTTACCTGAAGAAGCAGTAGAAACTCACCCCTTTGGCCTGATTCTGTGGATTGGAGGCAGTGGGTGGAATGATTGTATCTTATCTGATAAGACTGGAATTGATGTAGTTGGGTTATTTGCTCGTTAAAGCAGAGGACCATGGAATGTGATGCATTCTGTGAGCTTTCTAAACATAAACATGCATTTTGATGGGGAATGGTGAGATCTCTTGTTATTGTTTGGTCTCCCGCACTCTCCTCCTTTCCTTCTAAGAGCTGAAGTCTTTCTTTGACTGAATTTGGAATTTGGAGTTGAAGTTTAAATTTCTTCATCTCCACTTCCATTTTTCTTAGAGAGTAGAAATACATTTTTGCAAAGCAATCCACATGCAAAATCTTACATATTTGTGTGCCTCCCCCAGGCTTTTTTGTTTGTCTTATACCCACCTATCTTGACTGTAATTGTTTTTAAACAGTTAACCTTTATTAAGCTTTTTCCAAATATAATCTAGTTTTCATAGACCAAAATATTGTGTTTCATGGTTTACATGTTAAATTATATCAAGTATTTGTAAAGTTTTGAGTGCAGATAAACTCTTGTGTGATTTCATATATCTGAACTATACAAAACAGAAGTCTAAACAGTGATCAAGCACTAATACTATTAATACGGAATCGCCAGCAGTTCACACTTCCTGAACACTGGCTATGCACACTAGAAGGGTGTGGAAACAGGTTGGGAGGGTGTTCTTTTTGATAATGTACTTTCTCAATAGAACCTAATATGTCAAACCTTGTTTGATTTCCCCCTCTCTTCTTGAATTCTAGGGTCTCTTGGGTTGGTATATGGTGAAAAGTGGGCTAGAAGAAAAACCAGAGTCCTATGATATTCCTCGGGTCAGTCAGTACCGCCTCGCAGCCCACCTGGGGTCAGCACTTGTTCTTTACTGTGCCAGCCTGTGGACCTCACTGTCCCTGCTGCTCCCTCAGCACAAGGTAAGCGCCCGTCGGCCTCGCTGCACAGCTGCCCAGGTGCTGACGGGCAGGGAGATGGAAATCTGGTTCTAATACAAAGTTAGTAAGTCAGAGATTCCCTCTAACAGCTGCTGCTCCATTTTGGCTAGTGTAAAGAATGTGTCTGTGAGCATGCGTGCACAGCTAGCTCTTTGAGACACAAGTTTCAATTCTTTGGGATGGATACATATGTATCTATCTCCAGAAATGAAGCTTCTCCATAATATAGAGACTAGATATCTTGTCAGCATTGTCTAATGAGGAATGTGCAAACACAGGAACTGCCAGTAAGGATAGCCCCACCACTTTAGCCCTGGCTCCCCGGTGGAGACTGAAGAGCCAGACAGGAAGTTCAGAGCCAGAGCTGTGGCTGCACTTGTGCTGTGGCACCGTCTCAAGCTACCAAACTCATTTCCCCTTTCTTTCTGTCCTTGTTTCTTTTTCAGTTTTTCAGTTCAAAGTTTCTCTTTGTAACAGTCCTGGCTGTCCTTGAAATTGCTTTGTAGACCAGGCTGACCTCAAACTCCCAGAGATCCACCTGCCTCTGCCTTCCCCATGCTGGCATTAAAGGTGTGCTCTACCATAGCTGGCTCACCTTTTTTCTGATATTTACAATAGTGATTGTTGGTTTGGTGAGATGGCTCAACAAGCCTGGAAACCTGAGTTCAATCCTTTAGCCCCACATGAAGGTGGGTGAGGAGAGCAGACGACACAAAGTTGTGTTTTGATGTCTACACGTGTGCTGTGGCATGAGCATGCACACACACATACAAACGCACCAGTAATTTAAAATGCTTAATTTAAAAAGTGATTATTAAATAAATATTGAAGTGTCAGTCAGCCTGGATAAACTGTTCATGGAGAACGTTTTGATGTGACATCGGATTTTTCAGTAGAATTACCTAACAGGTATTTAGAGCTAGGACTTGGGTCCCAGTAAGGATTGGAGATGTTCACAGGAAAGCCAAATATTGAAGCCTTTTCATAGTAAATAGTCCTCATCTGAAAATTCTTCCTCTGAATTCTAAGCTGAATTTATAAAATGAATTGCCTGTATCTAGAGCTGTCTGCTGACCCCCTGCTCTTATGTTCCAGCCCCTAGATCTCCCCAGTCCTTCAGTCCTCACATGTGCCCACTCTCTCGCACACCCCAACACTGGAATTGAACTGTGCTAGGCTACTTACTGATACTCTACCCAATTACAGAAAGAATTGAGATGACTATTAAGTGATACAGTGTCATGTTCTCTACTGCAGTAACACTAGCTACTGGGGACTATTTAAATTTAATTAATTGAAATATCTGGGAAGATACATAATAAATGTCTAACAATGAAACATATATTTAGAACAGTGTCTGCTGGGTACTTATCCTATGTTAGAGCAGTGTCTGCTGGGCACTTATTCTGTTTTAGAGCAGTGTCTGCTGGGTACTTATCCTATGTTAGAGCAGTGTCTGCTGGGTACTTTTCCTTGTTAGCAGACAATCTGACCTTAAATTGTCTAGATTTGGATTTGGAGATCTTCCTACCTCAGTAGTTCCTACCAAAGAGATTACCTGATTATCCTTTCCAGTTACCTGAAACCCGACAGCTGCTGTGGCTGAGACGCTTTGCTGGAGGCACAGCAGGCCTGGTGTTCCTTACGGCTCTCTCAGGTAGGCCTCCTCCCAGCACACGTGCTGCGTTTCCATCCAGCATGAAGTAGCATTTCTTACCTGATGTTCTGTTGTTCCCGCTGCCTTGGCTCCTTCACTGCCACCATCCACCCTTTGTTTTCTGCTCCCCAGGAACTGTAAGCTGTGTATAGGACAGAGATGATGACTGTAAGTGCTTAGAACAGGGCCTGGAGTGTAGCAAAAGCTGTGTTAGTTGTGTTGTGAGACCATTATTACATATTACACCAGAATGGATCAGACAGGTGACCTGTCCTCACTGATGATCAAAGATGTTCAAGTTCACTGGAGCTGGGACCAATGTAGGTCCTTCATCCTAAGAGTTTTAAACTTTTTTTTATTGATGTGTACATGTGTGTGTTTGTGTGAGTGTATGCCACGTGTGTGCAGGTCCACAAAGAGGCCAAAAGAGGGCATTGGATCCTCTGTAGGTAGAGTTACATGTAGTTGGGAGCCACCCAGCGTGGGTGTTGGGAATCGAACTCAGGTCTTCTGGAAGAGCAGCAACCGTTGAGCCGTTGCTCACCCCTAGATGTTCACCTTTACCTTCCTCACTCTGAATGCACATCTAATTCAGGAATCAGAATCCCCATGTGGTTACACTTAAGTTAAATAACATTTAGCTTTCATTCAGTCACACTAGCCACACTGAGTGATCAGCTTGCACATGTAGCTTGTGGCTAATGTATTGCAGGAAAAACAGACATAGAACAAGTCCATTTTCACAGAAAGTTTTATTGGACAGCACTGCTCCATCCTAAAAATAACATTAATTCAAACCAAAAGCCTACCCTGCTCCTGATTCTTTGCTCTTCATTTCTCTCCTATATAATGTGTATTTTGGTCTTATAAGTCATGTTTACAAAAATAATTCAAATTTCTGTGACTCTGTTGATAATAATGGATCATCCGTCCACCTCTGTTGATAATGGATCATCCGTCCACCTCTGTTGATAATAATGGATCATCCATCCACTCACACCTGCCTTCTTTTTGTGCTTTCCAGGGTTTAGTTTGTTAGTTTGTGATTTTTTTTTTTTGTATCTTCTTTGTTCTTTCAACAAATATTGATTGAATCCTTGGAAGAAAGACAGAAAATGTACACCAAAACCATGCTCAGTAACTCAGTACTGTGGGGAAAGTAAAGCAAGATGAAGGGGAGGAAGGGAACAGAAGAGCCGTGTCAGACCATAGGGGCTCCCTCTAGTAAGGTGATGTCTGAGCAGAGACTGAGGAAGTAGTTCCAAGATAGATCAGCAACAGTTAGGGACAGGAAGGACACAGAATCAAAAACAAAGGACTTTTTCCAAAGTAATAGGATCTCCTCCAGAGCTTCTGATCTCTAGCAGAGACACGCTGGAATCTTGGGGTCGGAGCAGATACGGGTTAGAGGTGTTGCTGAGTTCCTGTGGAGACTGTGATGTATCTTCTGTACCTGAGAAGCTCAATTGCCTATTTTTCTTTTGTCCTCCAAATCGTTCCTTTGTCTAGCTCTGGGGTAGGAGACTTCTGTATTCAGAGCTGCTTTTTGGTCTTTATTTTGATACATGCTTTGTATCTTGGCATGCAGGGGCTTTTGTGGCAGGGCTGGATGCTGGGCTTGTTTACAACTCCTTCCCCAAAATGGGAGACTCTTGGATCCCAGAAGATCTCCTTACCTTCTCTCCCATCCTGAAGAATGTCTTTGAGAATCCCACCATGGTACAGTTTGATCACCGGCTTCTGGTAAGTGTGCTGGTTTGTGCTGCTGGGCATCAGGACCCTCACACACGTTTTGGGAGTGCCAGGGAGGCACTGGGCATCAGGACCCTCACACAGGGTTTGGGAGTGCCAGAGAGGCACTGGGCATAGGGACCCTCACATGGGGTTTGGGAGTGCCAGGGAGGCACTGACAACTGTTAGCATGGCAGTAACTGATTGTTCTTGTGGAGGCAATTCTAGGATCAACCAGATGTCTAATCTGGCATTTTTGTCATTACACCCAAATTCTAGCTTAAAATCAGATAGGCAATTTAATACTAACCCCACTTAATCCGAATAAGCCTAAGTGTCATTTCAGGAGAGAGTGATTATTAGGGTTAGGGTTAGAACAGACTGTAGTCTGTGGTGAGCACACAGCTGTGGAAGAGCCCCAAAGGTGCCTCATTAATACTTTCCCATTTATTTAAGCCCATAGGTACTGGTGGTGTGGGAACCGTACTAAGACTGGCCTGAGTGTGCACCCAGGAGACCTAGTGTTGTTAGAGCAACAGGACAGGGTCACAGGGAACAAGGTGTAAGTGGAAGACCTTGATAGCTGGCAGATCTGAGAGGAGCTTTAAAGGAACACGAAGTTAAGATTAGCTGTTAGGAATACATGTAAAGAGAGAGCAGAGGAGACTCCACAGTTTCTCCTGAAGCATTCCTAAATCATGAGCAGCAGAAATGGAATCTCTAGAGTGAGCCTTAAGCTAAGGGCAGGATGTCATCAGATGGAGGCATGCTGAGTGTGAGATGGCAGACAAGGAGATGTAGAGAGGACTCATGTCCACGGACCAGAGTTGACATTCCCACCCCTACACAGTGTTTTAGCATAAATAAAAGTATGGTTGGATCTGTCCCTATAGCTCGCTCTGAAACAGATGTAAACATATGATAGAAAATATTCTCTCTGGCATGGATGGAGAAAAGAAACCTTATTGCCAACCCCAGACCCTTATTCTGGTATAAATGAAACCATGATTTTCATTGTTTTTACCAGCTGGAAGCACTACCATCCCTTCTACTCTCAACCCAGGAAAGTTAAATCCTTTATGTCAGCCCTGCTTTAGATAGGGGATTAGGGCTGGAGAGAGGCTCAGTAGTTAAGAGCACTTGTTGCTCTTGCAGAGGACCCAAGTTCAGTTCTCAGCACCCACGTGGGGACTCATACTAACTCTAGTTCCAGAGGCTCCAACACCCTTTTCTGGCCTCCTCAGGCGCCGCATGCACATAGTACACAGACATGCATGCGGGCAAAGCACCCATGCCCATAAGATAAAATAAATCTTTGGGGGAAAAACACAAATGTAAAATTATATATAAAATTACAGCTAAGGACATAAGGTCTGATGTAAAAGGCCAGGCTCTCACCTGAGGGAGGCTAAGGGTGTAAAGTAGTAAACACACTCAGGTGGTGCCTGGGTGACAGTGTGCCTCAGTTCCAGCAGAAGGGAACTGTGGGTGGAGCAGTGTTCCCAGGAGGTGTGCCTGCAACCCCCACATGGTGACCATCTTCCTTTCTTCTAGGGCATCACGTCAGTCACTGCCATTACAGTGCTCTATTTCCTGTCTCGGAGAATCCCCCTTCCTCGAAGGACCAAGATGGCAGCAGTGACTCTGCTCGCTTTGGCATATGCACAGGTACAAAGCCCTTCTTGATCTGATGGCATTCCCCAAACAAAGTTAATGTTAATCATAGGTTAATAATAAAAAAACTACATAAAAAGTATCAAAACACTATTGTCATAAGAGGAATGACAAATGGCTGGCTAATAAATACAACAGCATTTTAATATCAGAGAAGAGCAACTTAATGAATATCATTTTGTGCCTATCATTCTATGGAGAGCTAAATTTGGGTGTGGGGCGAGCAGGCAAAGAGATAATGTTATTAGCATGGGTACAGGAAAATGGATACATTTAGATATTCTCGATGAGACCATGAGTCTATAATAGCTTTCATCAGAAGGCAATTATACAATATAATATCTATGATATATAATGCTTTGGTCCAGAAGACTGACGGTTGTATCTGCCGTAGAAATACCCTTCTGCACTAGGAGCTTTATGTGAGGAAACCCATAATTGTGGTACTAAAATTGGAAGCGAACTAAAGCAGCCATGGCATGTCTTGCTGTGGAGCGCTGCACAGCGGTTTAGGGAAAAGCAAGTGACAGAACAACATTTTTAACAGCGCAGAACCATATGTACCTGCATATTCCAACACTCGGAAGACAGGGGCAGGTGAGTTCAAGACTAGCCCGGTTTACATAGTGAGGTCTAGGCCAGTCAGGGCTACACAGTGAAATTCTGCCTCCAACAAACAAAAATGAAAGCCTGCGTCTCTCAGTAACCACATATATGAAAGTAAGGCATATAGAAACTGGTAACCGTAACTACTGATGTAGAATAAGGCAGGTAGATGCTGGGTATGGTAGCTCGTGCCTGTAATCTTAGCACTAAGGAAGAGGGTTGCTAGCACCAAGAGTTCCAGGCCAGCATGGGCTAGAGTAAGACAAGGGAATTTTAGGTTTACCTATTCTATTTGAATTTCATTGATCTACGTATTTTATGCTTGCTTATGGGCGTTAAATACACGCTTTGTCATGCTCTGATGTGCCAGCTTGGAGGTTTGTGTATCTGGCTCACACGTGCAGTCACTTTCAGTATTACTAGCTTTCTTCTTTTTTCTACAACAGGTCACCTTGGGCATTAGCACTCTGCTTATGTATGTTCCAACTCCTCTGGCTGCCACACACCAGTCAGGCTCCTTGGCACTGCTCAGTGGTGCCCTTTGGCTCATGAATGAACTCCGAAGAGTCCCAAAATAATTCTGAGAATCACTCGCTAGGACTGAAACTATCTTGGTAATTTATCAGCAAGCACAGGAACTTAGAAGGGTGGCCTTGACATGCCACATGGCTTACACATTGGTCATGTCTCTCAAGACTGTTAGGAAATGGACACCGGATCAAGAATGTCACTAAGGTGTCCTTACACCAGAGATTTCCTTTAAAATCTGCTGTAGAAGTAAGTGTCCATCATTTGCTGCTGCTTACTAGGCAGTCTGGCTTTTCTTAGTGTTAGGAAGATCTTGGATTTCCGTGTCCTTGTGCTGCAGAATCCTGTCCACTAATCAGGCTGGTGGTGACAGTGACAGACCCAAGAACGGGTGGACCAGCCGACAGGTAACTGAATGTTGGTCTGTGATCAGCATCTAGCGTTATATCTTCTTAAGCACCTAGTGAGCTAGATTTTGAAGTGAAGATCCTCTTTTGTGTGTGTGTGTGTGTTTGTGTTAACATAAGCCATGTATGTACATAATACCATGGTGGCCAGGGAAAGTGCTGGGTCCCTTAGAGCTGGAGTTATAGGCAATTGTAAGCTGCCCGACATGGGTGCTGGTAACCAAACACAGGTCCTCGGGAAGAGCAGCAAGCACTCCTACTAGCTGAACCACCTCTCTAGTCTTGGAGTGAATAGTATTAAAATTAATTGTTAGTCGGGCAATGGTGGCACATACCTTTAATCCCAGCACTTGGGAGGCAGAGGCAGGTGGATCTCTGTGATTTTGAAGCCAGCCTGGCCTACAGTGAGTTCTAGGACAGCCAGGATTGTTACACAGAGCAACCCTGTCTCGAATATACACCCTGCAAAAAAAAAAAACAACAAAAAAACAAAAAAAAAAAAAACCCTTAAATGTTTACAATTTCTAGTTTTTAAAAATGACATGGAGGCTTAGTATGTCTGGTCTGAAGTTGCCCATTTGCAGTTTCTGAACCAGATGACCAGTCTTTCCGCTCTAGTACTCTGAGTCTGTGTCCTATAGGGCGCGCCCTCAGCTGTTCTTAGTGTTTTATTTCCTAGTCCAGTCCCTCGGGGCTTGTGCTGTTGCACGGGAGAGGTTCCCTCGATCTCAGAACTCAAGACTCGTCTTAGACCCACTCAATCCAAGCCCTTGGAACAGGAGTGTGGTGGGTTTCTGAGACAGGGTTTCTCTGTGTAGCCTGGTTTTATAGTCATTCTGAGCCCAGGGCATCCCAAGTCAGCTCAGGCTTCGGGTGTTTACTTCACTTTTCTTTGATCACAGTCTGGAAACAGAGCTGGTGTTTAGCTGTTTAACTGCACTGTGCTCTCTGCACTCCTGGTCAACAAGATCATCTTAGCTCTTTTTGTGTTTGTGTAATTTGCTGTCAGATACAAATACTGAATGAACTGGTGGAAAATAATAGTACTGAATTTACGTTCCAAATGTCTGTTTCAGAAAAAGCCATTGCACACTTCAAGGATCAAATAAATTTCCTTTAATGTTTTCAACAGTCTGTCAATTGTTTTTAAACATAAAAGTAATTAAAACATGTATTTTCAATCAGCTAACCCAGGATCTTTTTTTTTTCTTTTACGAGCCCCATTGGGTTGATCAGGACATAACTCTTATGACATCATTTAATCTTTGTAAGAATTCACTTATTATTGTGTGTGCATATGACGGGGAGTATACACTGTGTACATGCATGTGCATGCAGAGGTCAGGGGACAAGTCATGTGAGTTGGTTCTCTCCTTCCATCTTTGTGTGGGTTTTGGGAGTCACACTCAGGTTGCCAGGCTTGTGGTCTCACCTGCTGAACTGTCTCAGTGGCCCAGATTTCTGTCTTTGACCTACACTGAGATATGCTTCTACTGTGGCAGGGTTAATGACTGCCAAGAGTGAAGTTGGTCACAGAGACCAACTGGAGAATCATGATGCCAGTTTCCCTGCAGCCTTCCTTCTGGTCCTACGGTGAATGGTGGGTTATATGTGGGCATATGTGACACAGAGCTATGCCCCCACATGAGGGTGACTGAGTCACCATTCCAATGACATTGCCTATTTTCTGTTTATAAGCTTCGTGTTTATCAGAATATCCAGAACGATTCATGAAATGTAGGAATTCTACAGAATTCTTACTGAATGTGAAGCATCTGGAAAGCAGTCCCAGGCACCCGAAACAGCACGGTGCAGCACGTCCGGCTCGAGGTCACCATGGAGATGCCAGGGCCACCACAGAGACCACACTAAAGGTAGAAATCATGGAGAAGATGAGGCAGATGCTTTACAGCTTCAATAGATATAAAGTGTGGAAGGAGAACTTGAAGCAGAAATCCTAGCAGTCAGAGTACTCAGGATCCCTACTGGCCGAGCGGCCTGAAGAAGCTAAAGAGCAGACCCTGTGCTGCTAGTGGGGCCACACTTGGAATGTGCTCCATGGGGTGGGCTGCTTAGGAATCGCCACGACTGCCTTCAAATCATGCTGTAGCTTAGATTTGGGATGTCCTCCAAAGGCCCACTTGTTAAAGGCGTGGCCCCAGGGTGGCATTATTGGGAGGTGGTGGGTCCTTGTAGGCACAGCTTTATAGGTCTTTAAGTCACTGGAGGACATGTGAGACTCCCAACTCCATCCTCTCTTGCATCCTGGCCATGAGCTAAGCAATTCTGCTTTGCTACCCACGCCTGCCAAACTGCACTTCTTCATCACAGGCACAAGCAAAGGGAACACTTGACCTCTAAAACTTGTGAATCAAACAACTCTTTTCTCCTTATGAATGATCTCAGGTGTTTCATTACAGCAAACAGAGAGTAACACAACAGAGGGCGCGGACAGCAGGCTCTTGGGGGTGGGGTGTCTGTCAGCAGTTGGCCTACGTTCAGGAGGGCTCAGAAGTAGACACATCGTCAAGCTTGTCCGCCATGCATGCATGACTAAACATCCTATTACTCAGAACATTTTCAACTCTAGTTTTTATAAAAAATGGGAACAATGGTCTCATAATTGAAAAAATGGAAGCCCTTATATATGAGCAATTAATTCCACATTACTATATAAAAGGTCTCTCTATTGCTCATATTTCCAAAAGACAAATGGTCTGTTGGTGCGTGGTTTTCCTCTGTCTTTCTAATAATAGTATTAACGAACAAAAAGAATGAACTACTAGGGCAAAGGGGAATGTAAAATACTACAATGGCAGCCTATTGGGATATAAGATAAGACAAAGATGCTCAAAATAGAGCCTTAATGAGCCACCTCCAGAGACTCCAGGACTGACAGGAACCCAAGTGCAAGGGCTTTCCCAGTTAGCTCAGACCCAAGTTAGGAGCAAGGTGGCAGCCAAGGACAGAGCCACTCAGAATTCAGAACATCCTAAAAGTGTTTGAATTCAGTACATTCGTTCGTTACTCTGTTGTTAGTCACAGGTGCCAAAGCTTGGTTCTGAGCCCTCACTTTTGAACATACCAACTTTTGTGACACCGATCAAGTTCTTACAAGTTTGGCAGAAGTCCATCGTCCAGACAGCAAGGCTGAAGCTAAGCACAAACTAGGAGACTCTGAACCAGCCGCTGCTACTCCCAACTGAAATGAAGTCACACAAGTCCCATTCTGGAAACTGCCCAAGAATCACCACCAAGTTCTGTAATGAGGTAGAGAGCTCTATTAGGCATTTGTACCTTCACTCAGATTGCAATTATGTTATTGGAATGTTGTGGTTAGGGAAAAAATTGTGCAAAGTTAAGCTAATTACTTAAAAGTAAAACCTAAAGTATTTTTTAAAAGAAAAAAAAAACCACTCAAACAGATGGATTGAAAACTGGTTAACAAGATGACGTCACCCAGTGCGGGTAATGGGGAAACCCAGGACCAGTCATCAACCTTGGCTAGTGAAATGATGTCACCCAATGGGCGTGATGGGGAAACCTAGGACCAGTCAGGAGCAATGTGCTCAGTTCTCAACCATGTAACAAAGTCTTATGTTAATAAAGTCTGAATCTCATAATATTAAAACAGTAAATAGGATATAATGTACAAAACAAAAACTCAGACTAATTAAAATAAATTAAGAAATATATTTATATTGGAAAATGATAAAGATAGGCATCCTGAGATTTTTTTTTTCAACTATAAAAAGAATGTAGGGTTTATCAATCCAAAAGGCTGCATGATTAAATAATATACAAAGATCACGTAACGTTCTAAAGAGCAATACAAAGTAAGTGCTTAACAAATGGTAGGTATTGGTACCATCAGGGTGAAGAGTAAATTCGGTAAGGAGGGCTTCAAAACTGGACGGCATACCTCCTCCCTCCAGCTTCAGTCTAAGCTCATGAATCACAGCCACTGTTAACAAGGTCTCCCAAGAACACCAAAACTGGTACATAGAAACCAAGATGAAACGCAAAGTTCCCTGAGGAGGCGAATGGCTAGCAAGGACATTTTTGTCATTTTAAAGCAGCATTAAAAAGGCAAAGGCTCACTCATAGGGCATAAAAAATAGAATTAAAGAGAATCTTAAATCTGAAAAGAAATGTCAATGACATAGTCCTGATGGAAAGTAAAATATGTAAGAGTGAAAGCATCTTTGACAGACGACTACTTATCTGATGTGCACGGTGGTGCAGAGCTATAATCACAGCACTCGGGAGGCTGAGGCAGGAGGATCATTGAGTACCAGGCCAGCCTGGTTACATAATGAGACCCTGCCTCAAAAGAAAGGAAGAAAATAATTTAGAACTTGCCTAACTACTTATTTATCTTCACCTTGGCTTAGTTAGCCCTAGGGCCATCTTAGTTTTTCCCATTTCATAAAGTATTTCTTTTCTGTTCCCAGTATGGAATCTGTTTTCAAAGTCTATTTTTATTCTTTAAATTTAAATTTGTTTTCTCTATTCTAACCCTACAAATAAAAGGCTTTGGCAAAATGAAATGGAAATGAGCCAGGTCTGGTGGTGCACACCTTTAAACCCAGCACTTCGAGAGGTCTGGTGGTGCACACCTTTAAACCCAACACTTTGAGAGGTCTGGTGGTGCACACCTTTAAACCCAGCACTTCGAGGAGACAGAGGCAGGAGGATCAGGAGTTCAAGGCTAGCCTTGGCTACCTAAAAAATTGGCCTCAAGAAACTTGCCGTACTCCCAAAAAGAAATCAAGCTACTATTTCTGCCCTGGGAACCATCCCAGGCAGGCCCCTCATGGGTCTATGGGAAATAAAGAGTCCATGGGGGCAGAAGGAGCTGACACTTTGTGCATCGGAAAGGCTGGCTGCAGAGGGACCGGTTTCTGAGAGGCTGTGATGAGTACATGGTATGGCTTTCCTCTCCCCAGTAAAGGAAGTGCTATTTGTGACAGATGTCCAAACAAATGGCCAGCCTGCTCCATGGAATATTTATCTAGTTATTCCAAAGTTTAGAATTTTCTCTCTTTCAAGAATTCCAAAAATAGGTAAGAACTTTGATTTTAAGCCAGGCATGGTGGCACATGCCTTTAAACCCGGCACCTGGGAGGCAGAGGCAGTAGGATCTCTGTGAGTTTGAGTTCAGGCCAGCCTGGTCTACAGAGTGAATTCCAGAATAGCCAAAGCTACATACACAGTGAGACCCTGTCTCAAAACCGCAGCCCCCCCAAAATCCCAACTTTGATTTTACTGCCTTTGCCCACTCTCTTGATACTATTCTTCCTTAAACAAAACAAAATACATCCCATCCCAAAATACGTAAGATCTCAACAGTGAAATGAGGGAAGTTGCTTTGAATTTTCTGCACAGAAAAATATGGCTGAGACAGTAACCGGCAAACAGGCAAACCTGCCCCGGTAGTTTCTCCGTTCCATAAGCACGCGTACGGCTCAAAAGGCAACGTGGATGCCCAGCAGCCTGTGAGGCCATGGAAATGTGTTCTGTACTAGTCAGACCAAGTGCCAGATAAAATACTGTCAGGTCGTCAATGGATCATTCACTTCAAAGGGGTCCAGCCTCTCGGATCTGTATAACATAATCAGCTACTCTGTCAGGGATGTCAAGTAAGCAAAGAAGTCGTATCGTTTTGGTTGCCTTGAGATCCTGGTCCACTGAACCTCAGAGATCTTGGGTCCCTATTCAAGGCTGTGGATCTCCACATAAGGATATCTCTGTTACAGAGAAAGCAGGGGCAACTGCACTTGCTGGAATGTCTCTGGCTCTATCAGTCGATCCAAGTTGGCTTCAACCATGATTCCAGTTGCCCAATCAAAAACTTGCTTCAGCAAGAGGGGGAAATACTACATCCCAGAAACACACCGGCTTTCTGTGATAAAGGAGAAGCATGCTTCACTTGGGTTAAGCTTGGTCCCCTGTGTTAGCACCGGCCTCTCGCCACTTAGTTCCTCACAGATTACATTACGGCTTCTGAGAAAAGGTCCTGTCCTGGGCACTAAAAAAAAAAAAAAAAAAAAAAAAAAAAAAAATTAAAGAAGTAGAAATTCCCAGGCCAAAGCAGCATCTGAGGCCAGTTGATGAAAGTGGAGGAATTCAGGAAGCAGCAGTCCTAAGGTTCTGGAGTTTCTCTGGTTCTGGTCCAGCCTCACGGCTCTACTTGCACCCCAATCATCGGCACCACTTGTTCAATCCACAGCAGGTCCAATGGAGCCGCGGCTCGAGTTTGTCGGCGGTGAATTCTGTGGATGCGCAGCAGGTACAGGATGATGGCCAGCAGCACCACCAGGGTACAGGCGAAGAAGAGATAGTGGTTGTACACAAAGGAGAGACGGAACCAGCTGCCATGGGCTTGCCGGACACCTCCCTGCCGAAGGTCCCTAGGGGAGCAGAAAGAACAACTGGTTTCAGAGTGAAACATTTGCTGTGATGTGAAGGACCACCCGAGTCTATCCCACTTATCCATCCACTCAGACAGCCCAAGAAACCCGCTGAACTGACCAAGCAAAGCTTAAGGACATCCCCGGCCCAGGGCTGACTGGTGCCTCCTGTCCCTTCCTGTCCCTGGGGCTCGGGTGCTGCAGAATGTGGAGAGAAACTCAAAAGGCCAATAAAACTAAGTTTTAAAAAATAGACAAAACTGGTCACCTGCAAAATAAATCTTTTGTTGTTGTTTTTTGAAACAGGGTCTATGTAGCCCTAGCTATCCTGGAATTCATTATTGTAGATCAGATTGGCCTCCAACTCACAGAGATCCACCTGCCTCTGCCTCCTGAATGCTGGGTTTAAAGTGTGCACCACCACACCAAGCTGTAACATAAATCTTAAAATATAGTTTGTAAATACAGTACTAAGAATAGAGTATCCCTTGACTCCAAAAAATTGAATATGTCTAGCTCTAAAAAAAAAAAAAAAAGTGCACTATTTCTTAGGATCTAGCATTTATATGCATGAAGGCAGTTGTGGCCTGACCAGCTATAGTATGACCTGGAAAAACAGCATTATATAAACGGAAGAGCACTGGTCGTCTGGCCTGGCTAGGGTGCCGCTCTTGCATCATTCGGGTACTAGATCCATCTTAGTTTGTGTGACTTGCAATTATTGTGGTATGTGGTATTTTGTGTTCTGACAAAGCTTACCTGGAGATCAGAGGGCAGAACTAGCCACTAGTTAACCACTGAAGCTGGGAGGTGGCAGCTCTCGCCTTTAATCCCAGCAATCAAGGGGTGGAGACAGAGTAATTAGGAAGGGTGGAGACAGGCTCTTGGAGGAAGGGATGGAGAAAGGGAGACCAGAAGAAAGCAATTGGTGGCTGCTCCCATTCTCTGACCTTCCAGGTTTTCACCCTGGTTTACCCCCGGTTCTTGTTGATTAAGATTAATTAGATTTACATTTCATGCAATGTTTTTTTTTTAAATGTAATTCTTCAAAAGGAAAGATTTCATATAAAATATGGATTTCTGATTTCTCTGGACAAACAAGAACTGGCAAATGCTGGGACACCTGTGTGTGACAGGAATCAGTACTTTAGTTGGTGCACACTGTCTGGT
This sequence comes from Chionomys nivalis, assembly GCF_950005125.1. NCBI lineage: Eukaryota > Metazoa > Chordata > Mammalia > Rodentia > Cricetidae > Chionomys > Chionomys nivalis. The sequence continues at coordinate 16,829,319 of NC_080093.1, forward strand.
TCCTCGGGAGCCACACAGCCCACTTCCCTCACACTTGTCCCCTGTCTGCTTCCTGATCACAGAGTTTAGAGGTTCAGGCACAAGAGAGTAAAGGTAGATCTTATTTTCTCTGAACCTGTCTAGGAAAGAGGACCTAAAACCTGTCCCAAATATCTTATAGCACATAGCGGCAAGTCATGGGACCCCGCAACTGGATGAAAATGCCCATCTTAAAACCATGTCCGGCCCTTTTTCTACTGCTAGGGCTACCACACACTGTGCCAGGTCAGTGACAGCGTTTCTGGAATGGTTTACCCATGAGGAAAGAGTGCTTTGCCCACACAGCCTCCTTCAGCTCCTTGTCAAATATTTTTTCCAGTGTGTGCCACTCATGGCTCACATTTGGGTCCTCAGTGCATATCCTAGAAGCATTTAGTATGAGCCCAACCTTAGAGTGATCCCTTGGAGGAGAACAGATAAAGCTGGCAAAGGCAAGGAAGAGAGTCCAGACCAGTTCATCTCAACCTTTCTGTCTCAGATGGAAGGAACGGCGGGAGTCTCTGTGGGATGGAGGAGTTGAGGGGTTCACTGGTAAGATCTATTCTGAGGCATCGACCTAACATTCTCTGAGGTCAAGGAACCAGCCTGGTGAGTCTGATTTTACCTGAGTGGCAGGAATCGTGTTTTATATAGAATGGCTCCCAGCGTCCACTGCACCTCTCGGTCATACACAAGCTGCGCCGTCTGCAGGTTCGGATAGTCATAAGGGAAGTGGAACCCTTCATGCAGGACTTCGTACATCCAAGCTGACTTAAAACACTGATACCTGAGTAGCGAGAAGGAAGCTTTAAAAAATAAGTTTTAAAAAATAAGAAGAAAAAGATAACTAATGCATTCCTTTGTAGGAATTCCTACTTCTCTGTAGGATGTCAGGCGACAAGCAACTAGCCTCTCTTTGCTTTGCCTTCTCCCCTCTAGGGAGAGGCAAAGTTGAGGCTGTGGCTGTTGTTTTCTCTTGTTTTGAGTTTCAAGATTCCTGTCCTCAGAGAACATCCTGAAATAACTATGATGTGTTTGCACAACACCCATGATTTACATAAATGAAAACCAGACCGGCAGAAGTTACTGTCATTAGGGAGGCTGGTGACAGATATGCAGGGGTTCATTGTGCTATTTCATGTTCGTGCCTTTGAATTTGCCTTTTCTTTTGTTTGCTTGTTTGGTTTTGTTTTCTCTTTGTAGCCCTGGTCATCCTGGAACTCTATAGACCAGACTGGCCTCAAACTCAGAAATCTGCCCGCCTATGCCTCCTGAGTTCTGGGATTAAAGGCGTGAGCCACCATTCCTGGCACCTTTGAATTTTCAAAGTAAACATTTACAAATGGGAAGATCATGGATCCTTGAAAAAAATGTTGAAGCTAGGTAAATTACATTTTTATTCTTTCTACCTGTGGTGGTTTGAAAGGAAACGCAGTGACACTACTAGGTGTGGCATTGTTGGAGTGGGTGTGGTCTTGTCAGAGGAAGTGTCACTATGAAGTTGGGCTCTGAGGTCTCACATATGCTCAAGCTACACTCAGTGCCTTAGACCACTTCCTGTTACATGTGAGTCAAGATGTTAGAACAATCAGCTCTTCTCTAGCACCATGTCTGCCTACATGCTGCCTCCATTCCCGCCATGCTGAGAATGGACTAAGCCTCTGAACTGTAAGCCAGCCACCATAATTACATGTTTTCCTTTATAAGAGTTGCCATGGCATGCCTTTAATCCCAGCATTTGGGAGGCAGAAGCAGGTGGATCTCAGTGAGTTCAAGGCCAGCCTGGTCTACAAAGCGAGTTCTAGGATAGCCAGAGCTGTTACACAGAGAAACCCTGTCTCAAAAAACAAAAGCAAAACAAAACAAAACAAAAAAAAGAGTTGCCATGGTAATGGTGTCTCTTCACAGCAACAGAAACCCTAAGACACTACTTTTCACCTAATCTTCTATAATAAAATATTTAAGATAAAGAAGGCCATCACTCTTGACACTCGTCACTTGGAGAGAGTATCCTTTGGTAACTACTGGTTTCCTGCCGCAAAAAGGGGCTTACTATTTGGTCCCAATTCTCCAGAAAACCAAAATCTGAAATAATCCAATTCTCCCTTAGCCTAAAATCTGACTTGCACTGTTGGATGGTTCTCCATTATAATCTGTCTCCCACGTTCTAAGGTCGTATCTGAAGTAGACAAGAAAGTTACATACTTGAGCCGATGCTCATCTGCATGTGGAGAAAAGAGGCCATTCTTGAATCTCTGCGCGAGCACTGGCCACGCCATGCTACAGTAATCCTGGAACAGGCACGGAGAAAGGGTGACACAAAACCACAAGCAGATTCTCCAACTCCCCACGGGCACAGCTGCTCTACGTCTGGGTATGCGGAGCTACTATCTCACCAAGGAAAACAAATGGCACACTGGACCACTGGACACGACGCCATGCCTCCTGAACCACTGGACACGAGCCATGCCTCCTGAACCACTGGACACGACGCCATGCCTCCTGAACCACTGGACACGACGCCATGCCTCCTGAACCACTGGACACGACGCCATGCCTCCTGAACCACTGGACACGACGCCATGCCTCCTGAACCACTGGACACGACGCCATGCCTCCTGAACCACTGGACACGACGCCATGCCTCCTCTACTCTCATTGCTTCCACGTCTAATACGAAACAGCCCAAGCTGGCTCCTGAGCCGCTTAGGCGTCAGAGAGCCCGAGGGTTAGAAGTAAGAATAATATCAAGACTCAGGGAGCTAGCTGCCTCCCAGTCTGTGAAAACTCATATGGGCATGGGGAGCAGCCATCATCAGCCTGCCTGGGGGTCACACCTCACAAAGAACTGTTTTCAGTTGGTAAGAAAATAAAGAAATGGGTATCACAGAATGTGCAGGATGGCACGGTGTTGAGTGGAAGACAAAGCAGGAAAGGCAAGGGTAATATGAGGAGGTTAGTAACTGTGGATAGCCTATCTAGGGAAGGTGGGAAGACAACATTTGCACTGGAATTTTAAAAAATCAAGGGAACAACCTCTTTTTACCTCAGAAAACTTCCTAAGTCAACCCAGCAAGTTGGCTAAGCAGTCACTTGAGCCCTGTGTTCAAAACAACAGAATTTGAGGAATCTTTGTGACAAGAAAAGGACCCAAGTCAGGCCACTCAGGGAGCTCTCGAGGAGGTAAAGAAGAAGGGGTCCCTAGAGCTGGAGAAGGAGCAGCATGAAGCAGGAGCGCCACAGTACTCCTAGGCCTGCCTCTGGGGGTGCGACAGCAGAAACTGCAGGTGCCAGTCTGCTGGAAGCGTACCCCAAGGGATTAACTCTGGGGGTGCGACAGCAGAAGCTGCAGATGCTAGTCCTCTGGAAGTGTACCCCGAGACAACTTTAGGGAAGTAGAAACAAGAAAGAAAGCCCCAAAAATGCAAGAAGAGACATTCTTTCCTCTCCGTCTCTCAGACAGATCACAAAATTACACAAAAATCAAAGGCATGCTTTGCTGAATCTAGAATGTTTCCTAAGACTCATGCATTAGAGACTTGGGCCCCTTGGTGGCACTGTTGGGACATAGTGGGGCAGTCCTTCGTTAGGGGCGGCCCTTTACAGGACATTATGGGACCCCAACTCCCTCCACACTGTTTGCTCCCAGTCTTATGATATAAACAGTTTGGCTCTGCCATGTATTTCCACCATGTTACGTCCAAGGCAAGGGGCCAGCTGACCGTGGACTGGAACCTATAAACTGTAGGACAAAACAAACCTTTGTTCTTTAAGTTGAACACTGCAAGTATTTTGCTAAAGTGACCGTTTTATTTTTTATTTTTATTTATTTGCTTCTTTTTTTAGTGATTTTTTTAATTGACTAACAAAACCAGGTGTGATAACATACTCCTTTCAACCCAGCATTTGAGAGACAGAAGTAGGGAGGCTAGCCTGGTCTCTATAGCAAGTTCCAGGTGAGCCAGGGCAACATAGACTCTGTCTCAAAAACAATTAACAAAACCAAAAAAAATAAAAAGAGAAACAACATCCAACTTAACTAACACAGACTTTAAACTGAGGCAGGGGCTACAGAGAACAGGTCAGATTTTTAGTTGTGCTGGTAACTAAAGGTGTGAGCCTGTAAGTGTGTAAGCTCTATATATGTGCAAAGTGAATTTTTACTCTTTGGCTTAAGATATTTCTGCCATCACCGGGGTTCACAACACTTTATATCAACCTTCTATTAGACCATTCTGGCCTCTTAAAAGATTTTTTGGAGTGTATATGTGTACATATGCAAGGGGGGGTATATGTGTGCCACGAGTGTGTGGGTGCCCAAGGAGACCAGAAAACATTATCAGAGCCTGGAGCTGGATTTTTACAGCAGTTTGTTGTAAGCTACCTGATGTGGGATTTCCCTCTGTATGCTGTGAATACCATTGGTTAATAAAGAAACTGGCCTGGCCTAATAGGGTAGAACAGAGCTAAGTAGGGAAAACTAAACTGAATGCTGGGAACTGAACGCTGGTCCTCTGGAAGAGCAGCAGTAACTTAGCCACTTGGCCATCTTTGCAGCCCTGACTCTGGCTCAGATCAAGAGAGGAAAAGCAGACCTGTCCACCAAGAGCACTGTGCAAGTCAGACACCTAGCAAAGGGGAAATATGTGAAATGACACTTCGGAGCCACAAACCTCGGGGAAGTTGGAAAAAAAGCTAACTATTCACCATTAGAACAATTTTATCCCTTGGTGAAAATACACTCATGGAAAACTAAACACATCCTATCAGGAGGCAGTTTAGCAGAGATGGTCCCTCAACCTCTGAGGTCACTTTTTCCTCTATAAAGTGAGGGTTCCTGGCCCTTAGAAAGACTCAAGTGAGATCATGCATGCAAAGCCCTTTGTACACTGCCTGGCACAAAGGCGGCATCCACTAAATGGCAGCCACCAGCATGAGTCATCTTGAGTATTAATTGAGTTACCTGAGCAGCCTTGGCAAATGTTGGCCCATGGTAGCGGCCACCAATGCGCAACACATCCTCTGTACAGTAAAAGAACTCAGAGAAGCCGTAGAACTCGCTGTTGTTGAAGTCGATCGGCGACTGGTAAATGCCATTCAGCGAGGCCTGGCTGGTGTTGGAGCGGGCCAGCAGGGGGCTCAGCATCGCCCTACAAGTGGTCCAGTCGCCCTTCCCTCGGACATGCAGGACCTGGCTGTTCCTCTCCACCACATCTGTGAGTCCCACAGGCAGGCAGGGGTCCAGAAATGGGTTGTCAGGACTCAGGCCTGTCTTCTGGCCCAGCAGCCTGTCACAACGACAAAAACAGGATGTGAGGGGGGCTGGCCCTGACCTCTTCTGAGAACTAAGTTCACTTCAAAAGCACCTTCTGATTTTCAATGACAAACCTAGCAACAAGGGCTGAGTGGAGTATTTCTAGGCAGCAGCAACACATGCATGTTTAATTGAAGCAAATTAAGTTTAGAAACCAGAGAGCAGTGCACCAGTGATGGATGTCATTCCACCCTCTCATCATCGTGTATTCCCAGTGCAGAGTCAATCAGGACCTGTGACTCTGCTGTTCTCCCTCTGCCTGCCTTCCCACAAGCCTCTGAAAAGTGCAAGGGATTCCTGTTTAACACACAGCTGGGGGCTGGAGAGAGGGCTCAGTGGGTAAAGCACTCCCTGCACAAGTGTGAGAATGTGAGTTTGAATCCTCGGAACCCGTGGAACAGCCAGATGAGGCGGTGTGTGACTGCGGTCCCAGTGCCTTGCAGGGAGAGAGGAGGTAGACAGAAAACTCCCTGGAAGCTAAAGGACCGGCGAGCCCGGTGTGCACAGCCGTGGACTGTGAGGGCCAGCGAGCCTGGTTTCAGGGCCGACGAGCCTGGTGTGTGTGCACAGCCGTGGACTGTGAGGGCCGGCGAGCCCGGTGTCAGGGCCGGCGAGCCTGGTGTGTGTGCGCAGCAGTGGACTGTCAGAACACGGTCCAGGAATGGATTCATGTGAGGAGAATTACGAGTGCTTGTGAAAACACTCCAAGAGAACAAGAGTCTTGTGTCCTCAGTTTCTTGAAAACACAGACTGTTCTTGGGAAGTCCTTTCATGCTCCTCTCAGGTGCAGCGGATAGGTGTGTGATTACTTCAGACTACTTGTCATTGCTTGCTGATGGTATTCAATCAAATGTTTAAATTATCCTTTGTATGCCTCTATGGGAAACACGTTTTTGTCATGTGTGGCTTGTCCTAGTGACTGTATACAGCTTGAACTCATGTGACCTTTCTTAACCCTCAGAGTATAAATTGCCTGAGGCTCTGAATAAAGTTGACCGGTGTCTGAGACTTTAGTCTGTTTCATTATCTGCTCCATTCTCCAGGTCCCACCGTGGCTAGAGCGGTGACAGTGGACAAGAGACCCTGCTCTCAAACAAGGAGAAGGGAAAGACGGACCCAAGGCCCCAAGTGTCCCATGGCAAACACATACCCACGTTCACACATATCAATGTGTACACACACACATGCATACACGTATCTTATACACACAAAAATACACAAACACAACTGGGAAGAGACAAAAGTGGGAAGAACTCAGAGAGGAGAGCGTTCTGAAGAGGGAACCATAGCAGTGGTACCATGGCAACATCTGGCCTGGAGTGAGTGGTGCTGGGCCAGCCAGCCTCCCGGGATCACAAATCCCTCGGCTGCTAAACGGGAGGGGGACAAGACTTGACTCCTTCCATGGCCACAGCTCTACTTCTCTAGGCTCTACTTGTCTAGCAATCGTATTCTCGTTACTAAGGAGATTAACAGCAGACATGGACAAAGATAGAAAGCACATGGAGACCGCTGGTACCTGCATTAGCTGTTCATTATCAGTTCCTGAACAGGCAGCTGTGAACGAGTGGACTTTGCAGGGTGATGATGCACGAACAATTAGCAACTGAGGGACACGGGAAGGGGTAAGGCAACAGAATGTCCGGGAGTAATGGAATCTGACTATTAGCGAGAACCACCCAGGGGGATAGGCCTGTCTGGTAGACTGGCAGCTACGGGAGCCACCTAAACAATCCGAAAGTACGCTGAAACGGGTCCCTAGAGACGTGCGGGAAAGGAAGAGGCAAACTTAGCCACTGTAGCTGGATGTCACCATTTTTCCCCCACATATGCAGTCTGGTAGAAGTGAGGATTCCGTGTCAAACGTACCTGTTTCTGTTAAGTGTTTCATTCAGCACAAGGTCTTCATAGCGCTGCCGGGCAAAGTTGCCTCCAAAGCCCAGAAAGGTGGTGACGTAAACCCTGTACACATGCTCTGTGTGCTGCACGTCACAGCCCAGGTTGAACTCAGCCAACAGGATCTTGGCTGCTTCTTCCTGTCATGCAACATCAAGAGAAAAAAAAGAGGGTTTCAGTTCCTTTCTAGAAAGTGGCGGCTACTGTGAATCCACCGGGCTCCATTTCTATGACTACTCTTTAAAATGGCCTTCCAATCTCACGGCCAGGTGCAGTGATACTCTCCTGTAACTCCAGCACCCACACAGCGAGGCAGAAGGACCACAAATCCAAAGACAATCTGGGCTCATGGCAAGCCCCTGTGTGTGTCTGTGAGGTCATTTCCCAAGAGGTTTAACTGAAGAGTGAGGATTCACCCTGAACGTGGGCAGTGCGTGAGCACCGCTGGGCTCTTGACCGAATGAAGACAGAAAGGCAGCGGGGTACCTGCATTCTTCTCTCTCTGCTTCCTGACTACAGATGCCATGTGACAGCTGCCTCACTCGGGCCACGCCTCCCCCACCACGGACTGTTTCCCCTCAGAATGTAAGCCAAAATGGCCTTTCCTCTTAAGTGGTTTTTTTTTTTTTTTTTTTTTTTTTTTTTTGGTTTTTCGAGACAGGGTTTCTCTGTGGTTTTGGAGCCTGTCCTGGAACTAGCTCTTGTAGACCAGGCTGGTCTCGAACTCACAGAGATCCGCCTGCCTCTGCCTCCCGAGTGCTGGGATTAAAGGCGTGCGCCACCACCGCCCGGCTCCTCTTAAGTGGTTTTGTTGGGCATTTTGTAAGTCACGAGAAGCTGTGGACACAGGGGAAGTGGGTTCATTACAGTCAATGGCGTTTCCTGGTACGGACATCTGTGTTCTCCAGTTCTCTACAACGGAAGTGTACTATTTTCATATTAGAAAAAAATCCTTTAACAAAGAAAGGATTGTGAGATCTATTCCACGACCTTGTCTAGAGTTATTCAAAAAGCTTTTCCATGTCTTCTGACTGGCTTGGGCATTGGCAACGTTCAGTTTTATCTTCAAAATAAGGGAGGTTTTGCTGTTTGAGTGGTTTTTTTTATGTTTGTTTGTTTTTTGTTTTTTTTTGTTTCAAGCAGAGTCTCACTGTGTACCCATGGCTGGTCTAACATTCACTCTGTAGACCAGGCTGGCCTCAAACTCACAGAGATTCACCTGCCTCTGCTTCCCAAGTACAGGGATTAAAGGGGTGCACCACCAATACCCAGCCTTGATTTGGGTTTTGAACTTTAAAGGTAGAGATTAAACTAAGTCCCTGAACTCTAATCCATAGCAAAGCCCTTCCTCTGGTCTAATTACTCTTGCTCATTCTCACATCCAGTCAATCTCTAGCCCCTGCTCTGAATCACCACCCCAATGTGCTTCTTGTATTATTTATTTATTTATTTATTTATTTATTTATTATGTATACAATATTCTGTCTGTGTGTATGCCTGCTGGCCAGAAGAGGGCACCAGACCTCATTACAAATGGTTGTGAGCCACCATGTGGTTGCGGGAATTGAACTCAGGACCTTTGGAAGAACAGGCAATGTTCTTAACCTCTGAGCCATCTCTCCAGCCCCTTCTTGCGTAATTTTTTAATGTGTATGATTGCAAAATGGAAATAACTACTTGGACTGTGGGATTTTAAATTTGTGAACATATTACTGCACCTAGCAACTCTACTCCTCGATTTATACCCAGGAGACCTAATAACTTATGTCTACACAAAAGTGTGTTCATGAATGTTCCCAGCACTGCCGTCCATAATCCCTCAATGTGGAAACTACTCAGCTATGCATCAGGGATGAATGAATGAACAAAAGGTGGGCCGGTGATTCAATGGACTCGACCACCAACACCAGCAATGTACTGGTACATACCACAACATTGATTACCTCGGGAATGTTTTTCTAAGAGTCATACTACATGATTTCATTATATGAAAAGCCCAGACAGGTCCCTAGATGAGAGAAAGCGATGGAGGACTAGACAATGAGAGACAACTGCTTTTGGCAGAGCTGAAACGTTCTGAATTCCAAGCGATGCTGCATGGTCTTTGCTTTTTAACCAAACGCTAGCATCCATCGCTGAGTCACTATACTGCTGTGTCTGCATCTAATTTAGTGCTTGCAAGTACTTCCGCTGCTGCTTTCTAAATCTGTCCACACAAGTCATTTAAGACCACAAATGTGAATTCATTTTAATTCATTAAGCCTCAGGACTTCAGAACTAGAAGACCAAAAAGATGCCCTGACCCCGGCTCAGGACCTCACTGTTTGTTTGCTCTGACCCCAGCTCAGGACCCCACTGTCAGCTCTGACCCCATCTCAGTACCCCACTATCAGCTCTGACCCCAGCTCAGGACCCCACTGTCAGCTCTGACCCCATCTCGGGACCCCACTGTCAGCTCTGACCCCGGCTCAGGACCCCACTGTCAGCTCTGACCATGGCTCAGGACCCCACTGTCAGCTCTGACCCCGGCTCAGGACCCCACTGTCAGCTCTGACCATGGCTCAGGACCCTACTGTTCATTCTGACACTGGCTCAGGATCACACTATTGCCTGCCCTTCCCCTGCCTTCTCTCGCCTCTGGAATCTTCGTCTTCCTAGTTCCCCAGCCTGGACCATCAGGACTTCTGCAGATCTCATAACCATACCGGCACACTCACCTAAATATAACTAGATTTTTGCTCTAAATATTTGCTGAAATGTGTGCCCTTCCCTCCAATTCCATTTCCACTGTCTACTCTGACCTTGCAACTCCTCACTCAAGACTCTTCTCACCTACATTTCTCAAAAAAAAAAAAAAAAAAACAACACACATACACAAACAAATAAACAAACAAAAAAAAACAGGCCAGCATATAGCCAATGTGGCCACAAAACTTAACAGCTGGGAAGGACCTTCGAGTTTGTCTAACTGTGGAACCGAGGCTCACGTGACTGCCTTGCTTTGGCTGGATCCTTACAAGCGACAGAACTGAAAACCAAGCCCCTCCAACAATACTCAAGACTCCTCATGATCCAATTCCATCCTCTCTCCCCAGAACCTCCCTGAAGCTCCTAGAGTGGACAAGTCCCTGAGCACTCCTTAGACGTTCCAGAGTCTGCTGCTTTCTCTGTCCCTCTGCACACTGTGACTGTGGGAGACAGTCTCTGCTCAGCTTTAACTCTGGTCCTGCGCCCAGGTAAGCAGCTCACATTCCATGAAGGCAGCACGGTTCCTGCTCAAGCTTTCACAAATGGGGCTGACCCTGCTGGTCCCTATCTCCTCCCAGCTGTTGAGACAAGAGGGTCTCAACCACGGGTAATACTAAACATCGCAGTATATCCAGCCACACACTATTCAGCCCCAAACAACAGCACCAAGGGTGAGAAACCATCATTTAGATCAGTGTTTCTCAAGCTTCCTAATGCTGCGACCCTTTAATAAGTTCCTCATGTTGTGGTGACCCCCCACCATAAATACTTTTGTTGCTACTTCATATTTTGCTACTGTTATGAATCGTAACGTAAATAACTGATATGCAGGGTATTTGATATTTGACCCCTGGGAAAGGGTTGTTCAAACCCCCAAAGGGGTCGCAACCTATAGGTTGAGAACTACCATTTAGATCACATTACAGGACTGCTGTGGTCTGCCTGACACTTCTGACTCACTGACTTCATTACACTGGAGGCAATGTAACCAGCATGTTCTATTTCTCGTGCATACTGCATGTTAAAGAGGGATGCTTCTCTTTTCTCTCGCTAATGAATCATCTCTCTAAAAATACATTCTTGGCTGGAGATGAACCCATTGGCAAAACACTTGCCTAGCACATGCAGGGCCCTGAGATTGATCCATAGTGCCACAAAAAGAAAAACAAAAGCTAGCATCAAAATACATCCTTAAGGGGCCAGGGACTCAGTAAAGTACTTGCCACGAACAGAATGAGGGCTTGAGTTTGAGCCCTATCGCTCACACAAAAAAGTAGATGTGTACTGTCAATCTTAGATCTCACACTCACTCCGCATCCACAAGTGCCCACACCACACACACACAGTGGCAGCACATTTCTGTAATCCCAGTCTTGGGGAAGAGTGGAAGGAGGACCCCTGGAGCCTGCTGACTGGCCAGTCTCACAGGCAAGGAATGCAGGATGTCCTTCTGTCTGCTGTCAATATGTTTCTCTCACTAATTGATGAACAAAGTTGTTTTGGCCAATGGTCAGCCAGAATAGAGCCAGGCAGGAAATCCAAAGATATGGAGAGAAAGAAGGCAGAGTCAAGGAGATGCCATGTAGTCGCCAAAGGAGTAACATGCCAGGGTATCACTGGTAAGCCACGGCCATATGGCAATACACAGATTAGTAGACATGGGTTAATTAAATTTTGAGAGCTAGTCCTTAATATGCCTAAGTTTTTGGGTTTTGTTTTTGTTTTCTTTCCTGAGACAGGGTTTCTCTGTAGCTTTGGAACCTATCCTGGAACTAGCTCTTGTAGACCAGATTGGTCTCGAACTCATAGAGATCCATCTGCCTCTGCCTCCCGAGTACTGGGATTAAAGGCGTGCACCACCACTGCCCAGTTGTGCCTAAGCCTTTGGCCAAACAATTACAATTAATATTAAGCTTCTGCTTGGTTATCTTAATAAGTGGGCAGAGAGAAACCGGTCTAGTGAAACCAGGTGAGATGGAGAAAATGTATAGGCAAGTTCCACATTCAGTGAGAGACCCTGTGTCAAAGAGGAGGACACCAACCTCCACATGTTATGCACACAGATGTGAGTACACACCAACATATACGAACACATAGGTAAGCAGTATCAGAGATGAAGGAGAGGAACAGTGGGGGAAAGGGTATGTATGACCCGTATCCAAGACTGACCTGTATATTTACTCCCCAGGCAACCCCCGAAGATACATAGTATTAATTATCACTGCTAAAATGTATCAAGCACTTATCATAAGTGGGCCACTTGCTAAGTACTTGACATTCTGATATCCTTGCAGCTTTGTAAGAGAGATACTATTATGCCTTGTGGACACCCAGGACCAGGGAGGTTACCTGCTGGAGATAATGCAAGCTAGTGCCAGGGTGGTGGCAGGCACAGGTCTTTAATGAGGCAAAGGCAGGCAGATCCCAGTGAGTTTAAGGCCAGCCAGGGTCACACAGTGAGACCCACATCCTGTGGAAAAAAGGAAAAGAAGATAACGGAAGTTAGCAACTGCCTGACCGGATCTAGGACTCTGGCCCCCAGCATACAGCTTCAAACACTGACCTCCCTACTGGGATTTCTAACTGGACTTCACACAAGGCAAAATACCTGTTTGGGAGGAAGGACAGAGGTTGAGGTAGGGACTTCATAGGCAATTTGGAGAGAAGCTCCTCCCATGTCCAGTATCCCCACTGTCCTCCTGCGTCCCGCTGCTGAGTCCAGGGAAGTGTCAGCATCCGACTCTGAAACCAATGACAAGATTCAAATCATCAAACACAAAAACCAAGTCCAAAGGAAAGCACACCCCAACCCCTCCCCCAACACCACCACCCCACCTACACCCCCGCCCTCTGCAAAAAAATAAAAAAAGAAATTTGCCAAGCCAGCAAGATGGCTTACCTAATAAAAGCAACTAAAATAAATTCATCTATTGTGTACATTATACAGAGAATAATTCTTTCAAATGACTTAAATATAATGCTTCAACTCTATATGCACAGGGATAGGAGGAACCAACTCCAGCCTGTTGTCCTCCACATCTGTACCATGGCGTGTGCATGCCCACCCTCATACACACACAATAAATAATGTTCAAACAATAACAACATCGGAGGACTTTTTAAAAATGTGTTCTGTGGAACGAGAGCAGACACAAAAAAGAGCAAACTCTTCGAAGGGTTGAGACTGGGTAGGGGTTCGTCCACGTTTATTTTGTCACTTCTTTAACAGACATTTGAAGCTTCCCATAAAGACTACAACGAAGAACAGCTCCCAGCGAGCACACACACACTACCGAGAGCCTGGAGAGAAGCCGCAGCCCTTGAAGAACATCACACGGCAGAACGGACTTACCATCTTCATGGTCAAATCGTCCCAGAACAAAGTTGATTCCAATCCATGCGTAAACTCCTAAGGAAGAAACGGAAAAGGCCTCTCTATAATTCTCCACTGCTGAACCATATCCACCCACACACACCTCAAGGGCACCCTTTTTCTCCTTTCTTGGAAAAATAAAAATAAAAAGAACCACAATATTCTACTCCATACTCTTTAAAACTTGTTTTTATTTAACGTGCATTGCTGTTTTACACGCATGTATGTCTGTGTGAAGGTGTCAGATCCCCTGGAACCAGAGTTACAGACAACTGTGAGCTGCCATGTGGGTGCTGGGAACTGAATCCAGGTCCTCTGGAAGACTAGCCAGTGCTCTTAGCTGCTGAGCCACCTCTCCAGTCCCCGTCTACTCCATACTCCTGGTGCATGGACCTTAAATCTTCTCTCTCTCTCTCTCTCTCTCTCTCTCTCTCTCTCTCTCTCTCTCTCTCTCTGTCTCTCTCCCTCCCTCCCTCCCTCCCTCCCTCCCTCCCTCCCTCCCTTCCTTTCTTCCTCTCTTCATCTAGCACACTGCTTCCCACCCCCATCTCAAATAGCGCTGGGCTCATGCATGCTAGCTACCTGCATCCCCAATCACATCTTTTCTCATGTGATTTTCATTCTTTCTGCAATCATTTGTAACTTCTAATAATTCTATGAAGACTAGGAACTAATTGTAAAAAAAAAAAAAAGCTCTTAAAAAAATGTTTAAAACTGTATCAAGAGCCAGGCATGGTGCCATACGCCTGTAACCCCAGCACTCAGGAGGCAGAGGCAGGTGGATTTCTATAAATTTGAGGCCAGCCTGATCTACACTGCTTGTTCCAGGCCAACCCGGCCTACATAGTGAGACCCTGCTGAGAGGTGGGAGGGGGTCTGGGGTGCAGCTTAGTGGGAGGACACCTGTTCAGCATGACCAAGGACTTGGGGGAGAAGAGTGAGTCTTGCAACTGTGACTTCTGAGAAAAGTGGGAGGAATGCAACCACCCAGCGTCCCCACACGATGCAAGTGTAACTCTGGGGGGCGGGGGGCACACACAGGGAATGCGCCCACCCAGCGTCCCCGCCAGATGCAGGTGTAAGTCTGGATGGGATACACACAGCTTTGTAAGAACTCTGAAAGTGAAGCGAACCGTGAACACACAGAGAGACAAGAACTGAAAAATGTTCCCAAACTAGACCAAGTCTCTCATTTTTTCCCCTTGGCTTCAACTCAAAAGCAGTTGGGGATGAAGAAGAATCAGGTGTGAGGAGAGAGAACTCTCTGACCCCTTTCCAGCTCAGAGTGGAAAAACAGACTCCGAAGGTTCAGAGGCAGCAGGGGGAAGTTCAGGGCGGATTTGCTGTTGCTTGTTTGTCTGGTTGTTGTTGGTGGTGGTGTGTGTGTGTCTATGTGTGTGCCTGTGTGCCTCTGTGTGTGTCCTGTGCCTCTTTGTGTGTCCTGTGTCTGTGTGTGTGCCTGTGCCTCTGTATGTGTGCCTCTATGTATGTGTGTGCCTGTGTCTGTGGTGTGCCTGTGCCTGTGTATGTGTGTGTGCATGCCTCTCTGTGTGTGCCTGTGTGTGTATATGTGTGCGTACATGTGTGCACATGTGCATGCTAAGTGTACACGGGGATCAGACATGACACTGGATGTCTTCCTCAGTCACCCTCCACTTTATGTTTTGAAGGCAGGGTCTCTCAGCAATTCAACTAGGCTGGCTAGTCAGCAAGCCCCAGAGATTCTTGTCTCTGCCGCTCCAGCTCCGGGAATACAGGTGTGTGTCACCACACCTGGCTTTTTATGTGAGTGCTGAAGGCTCTAACTCAGGTCGTCACGCTTATGTGGTAGGCACTTTACCAAATGAGCCATCTTCCCAGCCCCACTATCACCTCTGGTCAAAAAAAAACGGGAATAGGCTGAATCTCTGAGTTTGAGGTTAAGTTGGTCTACAGAGTGAGTTCTAAGACAGCCAGGGATACACAGAGAAACCCTGACTCACAAAAAAGAAAAAAAGAAAAAAAAGGAAGGGAGGAAGAAAAAGGAAGGGAAAAAAAGAAATTGGAATAGCTGGCCATGTTGGTGCATGCCTGTAATCCCTGCACTAGGAAGCAGGGGCACGAGGATTGCTCTAAGTTTTAAGCCAGTCAGCAAGTTCTTGACAAGCAAGAGCTACACAGTGAGACCTTGTCTCAAACCTAGGAAAGAAGCGGTAGCAACCGATCATTCTGGGCACCCTGGGCCACATGAGAATATCAATGCAGTGGTGTATTAAGCGAAGTCACACCGTACAGCAATTACAATAGAAGGAAAGCCCAAAAGAGGAGAAAAGTAACTCAGCCTAATCATTCCTTGAACTAAGGTCTCCTCACACCTTAATGGAATAACTTGCTTTCACGTTTAAATTAGGAAAACTACACATAACTCCTAGAACTGTATGTTTGCAAAAGTGCAATTAACTAATCAAAGACCTGTTTGGAATCATCATTAAATACTAAGTGTGGTGCTTCGTGCTAAGTTAAAAGCAGATATAAACGTGAGACTTCCAGAAGCAGCCATCTGAAACAGATGACTAGTGTAGGAGCTACCAGTAGACTGGACAGCTGAGCCAAGTCGAAGGCGGTGCACCCAGCAATCCCAAGCACCTGCTAGGGAAGCTGAACCCTGAGCATCTCCAAGGCAACCCAGCGCTACCCCGCCAGCCCAGTACCTTCCTGCTTCCCAGAGATCACTTCAGCCTGAGACTGTGAAAAGAGGAAGTCAAACTCCAATGGCAAATCTTTCACTAAATCAGCCAAGATAGCCAACTGCTGCCTGCAGAAAAAGAACAAAAAATCCCAAAGTTAATTATTAACCATCTTAGCCGGGCGGTGGTGGCGCACGCCTTTAATCCCAGCACTCGGGAGGCAGAGGCAGGCAAACTCACAGAGGCAAACTCTCTGTGTGAGTTTGAGGCCAGTCTGGTCTACAAGAGCTAGTTCCAGGACAGGAACCAAAAAGCTACGGAGAAACCCTGTCTCGAAAATCAAAAAAAAAAAAAAATATTAACCGTCTTTTCACCTGGCACCGAAGCGGCCCAGTAAACTGTGGCAGAGGGAGTGCTGGAGCTCAGGGGCCAAGGGCTAGCCTGGGAAACATGGTGAACCCCCATCTCTTAAAGAAAACAAATAAAAACCTCTTATCACAAACTGCCCTCCCATGTAGTCTTGTCACGGTGCCTCCCCATCTACCCATCCACTTGCCTAGCGCTTATCCATTTTGGTTCCTATTTTGACTTCAGAGGCTCAAACTACAATGGAAGAACAGCCTCCTACACAAAGACAGTATTTAGGGATCAGTATCAACCCAGGACCCCCAAGGCCGAGTTCTCAGCACAAAGGAGATTGATTTGTCCCAGAGGGACAAAGGGCAAGGAATAAGAGACAAAGATGGGAGATGGCGGCCAAGGGAGAAGAGGAAGGAAATAAGGGAGAGGGAAAGGGGCAGCTGTCCCAGAAGCGAGACAAAGAACTGCCTTTGGGTAGAGAGCAGGCGGCCATGGCCCACGGGCAGATGACAGTTTACACAGGTAAAGGAGGAAACCCTGAGTTAGGATGAGGTGTTTCATTGTTACTGGGTGTGTTAATTATGTGGGCTAAAGGGGCCTTTGATTGCTGGACTTCAATACTTCCATAGTTGAACCTTGGTCTCAGGAGGAGGAAGAGGTCAAATAAGAGAATAGACCTTGGGGGCTAGTTTTAGAACTGTAATCTAATGGGTTTTATAAGGCAGGGGGAAGGGGGAGAAGGGCAAGGCCTGCCAGAGGCATGTCTGCCATGCTCAGGCTGGCTAGCGCCCCTTCACCTTAAATCATGCAGTACCTGGGTGTTACATGAGGAGCACATGGCTTTACGGCTCTAGGCGACCATGAGGAAGTCACACAAAATTCAGACACTCTTGGCTACACTGTTTCTAACTCTGGACGAGCATGAGGAAGTCACAGGAAATTCAGACACTCTTGGCTACACTGTTTCTAACTCGGAGAGGAAGATGTGAATTACAGACACAAACTCACCCTCGGGTCTTACACAATACAGCCTGCCTCACGTGACCTCACAACTAGGCAGTGAGTGCCACAAGCTCTTATATAATCTATTCAATGAGCTAACAATTAACTTTTCCATGTTTCAAGGGTTGACTTTGTTTCTTTATAAAAATCTTATCATTTGAAAAACGCAGAGGTGGTTCAGAATACAAAGGTCATTAGAATTTCCACTTCGAGGGTGACATTTGATACTTAGCATCTATGTGGGTATTTTTCCTCTGAAGTTTTAAATGTTTTTCCTAGGATTATTAGATGAAGTAAAAATAAATAAAGCAAAGGATAATAAAATGAATCCAAGGCAAATGTTAGTTAAGAATGAGACCAATGATCATTTTACATTTGCAATGTTCCCATGATTGTGTGTGTGTGTGTGTACATGTAAATATGTGGAGGCCAGACACTGGGTGTCTTCCTCAACTAATCTCTAACTTTTTTTTAAAAGTTAGATTTAATCATTTTATTTTATGTATGTTTTGCCTACATGTATGCATGTATGTGTACCACATACATGCTTGATGCCCATGGAGGTCAGAAGAGGATATCAGAGTCTCTGAGACTGGAATTACAGATGTCTGTGAACCACTCTGTGGGTGCTAGGAATTGAACCCAGGTATTCTACAAGAGCAACAACTGCTCTTGACCACTGAACCACCTCTCCAGCCCTCCATTTTATTCTTTTCCACATGGGGTTTCTTCAGGGAACTTGGAACTTCCTGGTTTGGTTAGACTGTCTGGCCAGCAGCCCAGGGACCCTCCTGTTCCTGTAGTCCCAGCACCGGATTACAGGCATGCTCCACTAGACCTGGCTGGGGATCCGAACTCAGGCCCTCATGCCTGGGAAGCAAGTACTTTCTCAGCTGAAGCCTCTCCCCAGCACGTCTTGGATTTCTAAAGTTATTCATTATAGGAATATTCTACCAGGTCAGATAACTGTCAACATGACTCAGTGAAAAATACTGCTGCCACTTAAAAGTTATACTTGAGGAACTAATTTTCCAATACAATCTCATGTACAGCGTTTTTAAATGCTGTTACACATCATAACGTTCTACAGAGTTCACAAGGGTAAGGAGGAGCTATCCATCTCTCGGAATGGGACAGGCTTCTGAGTGACACACAGATGAGGACTTGCTGTACCTGGTGGTGACAGGGAAAGATGGCCACGCACCTTCGGTGCTGTCTGTGATGTACACTACCTGTACTGCTAAAGTCTGTTTCATTCAGTCGGGACACTTTAACAAATGTTTGTTTTAGATTTGATTTCATTCCATGTATAAGTGTTCCACCTGCATATATGTGTGTGCACCACGTGTGTTCCTGGTGCCTGTGGAGGTCAGAAGAGGGCATCACAGACCCTGGAACTGGAGTTGTGGACGGCTGTGACTATCATGGGGGTGCTGGGAACTGGACCTGAGTCCTCTGTGAGAATAAGTGTTCTTGACTGTCTAGCCATCTCTCCAACCCTGAGCCACTATGCTTTAAAAAATATAATCCAAGGGCTGGAGAGATGGCTCAGTGGTTAAGAGCATTGCCTGCTCTTCCAAAGGTCCTGAGTTCAATTCCCAGCAACCCCATGGTGGCTCACAACCATCTGTAATGAGGTATGGTGACCTCTTCTGGCCTGCAGGCATAGACACAGATAGAATACTGTATACATAATGAATAAATACATATTTTAAAAATATATAATCCAAGTAATAAAGAAAAGATAACAATATTACTTATTATAATAACTTGGGGAAATAAGATGATGACAAGGGAATAAGTTAAATAATTTATGAAGCATCTATATAATGAAATTAAAACCATATTGATGTTAAAAGGAATGCAGTCCATTTATATTTTTACATAACATGAAAAGACTTTCAATATACTTTTCAATATGCTTAATTGAGTTTGTTTAAAAAACAAAAACAGCTGGGCAGTGGTGGCACACACCTTTAATCCCAGCACTCAGGAGGCAAGGGCAGGTGGATCTCTGGGAGTTCAAAGCCAGCCTGGTCTACAAGAGCTAGTTTCAGAACAGCTAGGGCCACACAGAGACACACTGTCTCAAAAAAACAAACCAAAACAAAACAAAAGTCAAGGTTGGAGATGGCTCTGAATTAGGAGGACTTGCCTTGTAACTCCTGCAGAGGACCTGAGTTCAGATCCCAGCATCACATAAAGCATCACAATCACCGTGATGCCAGCTCCTTCTGGTTCCTCACTCGTGTACACATGGATACCCACACAGGCACACATAATTAAAAATAGTAAAAAGAAAATCTTATAAGTTTTCAAAAGAAATAAAATTGTTGAAGGGAGCTGCGGGCTACGTAGTATGAAGAACGGCAGGGCTGCGTTCCGGCTGCCCCGGATCCCGCATTGGCTAGCTTTATCCGAAATAATTACATGGAAACTGTATTTTTTTTAAACACTGTCTGGCCTATTAGTTCCAGCCTCTTATTGGCTAGCTCTTACATATTGATCTAACCCATTTCTAATATTCTATGTAGCACCACGAGTTGGCTTACCAGGAAAGATCTTAACCTGCGTCTGTCTGGAGTGGGAGAATCATGGCAACTGACTTGGCTTCTTTCTCCCAGCATTCTGTTCTGTTTACTCCACCCACCTAAGGGTTGGCCTATCAAATGGGCCTAGGCAGTTTCTTTATTAATTAACCAATGAAAGCAACAGATTAGAAAGAAATCACTCCCACATCAATAAAATAAAAAAACAAAAACAAAACAAAACAAAAAAACTCATACTGTACTGGGATGAAACTTTCGTTCTCAACATTGTTCTTTTCTTTACTTTAAACTCAGTGGCGAAACTTTGAGAGCTCCTCAACAGAGCCAGGTTACATAGAAGTCTCCTGCACTGCCCCACTGTCCTCCCTCCTTCCAGAGTTTCATATCTGAAATTTCCTACAGTTAAAACAAACAAACAAACAAACAAATTCGCCAACATGACTTCCCAAACACGAACTGAACAACAGTAACACCAGTGGACATGCCAAAGGGAACAGAGGAAAGCCCATGAGACCTCAACCCTAATCAAAGAACCACAGACAGCTAGGGAAAGCAGGCAGCAGGAGAGGTGGTCTTCCCCAGGTCAGCCCTGAAAACATACACACAGGTAACATTATACACACTGAGCAGGTTATTTTTAGGAACATATATGTATATAGATATACAATAACAATTAATGAGAAAAGAGGCCATGAATTTGAAGGAGAGTGGGGAGGAGTATATGGAAGGTTTGGAGCGAGGAAAGGGAAGGGAAAAATGCTGTAATTATATTATCACCTCAAAATTTTTTTAAAAAAATTAAATGAAATAAGATCCTGTAAATACCTTTATATAATTTTATAGGTATTTCCATTATAAAATAAAGAGGAAGTAGAAAAAAATCTGCTTGATTGTTGGCAAGAAACACAACCTAGGGCAGATACATTCAAACGCAGTCCAGATGACTCATGGGCACTAGTGGCAGATACCAATGAAACAGGAAGGCATTAATCACACAACACAGGCTCTTGTAGCAACAGGCAGATGGGGATCAGCCACTGCCCTAGAGGCAGTCATGATTTCATTGAGCCCAGAGTGGACATATGCATTACTGAAAGGCAACCAGAAAAGTAGGAAGAGAAATGAAAGCCGCTTGACACAGCAGAGCCTACCATTCTGAGATTCCACATTCATACTTGTGTGACAGAGACAGTACAGGGCAATGCCAGGAGATGAACTATTTTGCTCCAGACACACATATGGCGGCTAAACCATCACCCATGTTCTTCTGCCCAGCCCTGCTGGCTGGCTCTGCCACTTTGACCTTTATTCTGGGTTTCCTCCCCAGCCTAGGTTGTGGGGCCTCAGGCAGGCCCTAGGTTGTGTGATCTGGCATCTTCACCTTCTGCCCTCACCTTCTGTTCTCTTCCCAGGGTTTCAGAAGTTCACAAACTGCCGGGCGGTGGTGGCGCACGCCTTTAATCCCAGCACTTGGGAGGCAGAGGCAGGCGGATCTCTGTGAGTTTGAGACCAGCCTGGTCTACAAGAGCTAGTTCCAGGACAGGCTCCAAAACCACAGAGAAACCCTGTCTCGAAAAACCAAAAAAAAAAAAAAGTTCACAAACAAAAGGTATTATTACTTACTTCAAAAAGCAAAAATTCTGGAGCTGAGGGGTTGGCTCAGTGATTAAGAGCAATTGCTGCTTTTGCAGAGTATTCCCAGCACCCACATGGTGGCTCACAACCATCTGCAACTCCAGTCCCAGAGGATCTGAAGCCTTCTTCTCAACTCCTTGGGCACCAGGCACACATATAAAACACATATATGCAGGTAGGCAAAACATTCATACAAATAAAATAATAAATCTAAAAAAAGAATAATTCTAGAAATGGGGAGAATGTAGCTTGGTTAGGGAAGTATTTGCTTACCATGAATAAAACCCTAGGTTCAGCCCTAGAACCACACTAAAACAAACAAACAAACAAAAAGGCAAGAAGAAATGTGTCTAGCACTAATCTCAGAACTCGGAAGGTAGAGGCAGAAAGACCTCAAATTCAAGGTCATCCTCAGCTACACAGCGAGTTAGAAACCAGACTGGACCACATAAAGCTCTATCTTGGCTGGACGTAGTGGTCCACGCCTTTAATCTCAGCACGTGGGTAGCAGAGGCAAGTGAATCTCTGTGAGTTTGAGGCTATACAGTGAGATCCTGTCTAAAATAAACAATGTAATGTAAATTATAGGATGACCTATCTTTGTAGAAATTACATATAGATATACAAAGAAAAGGCATCAACACAAAATGAAAAGGCTGGGAGGCAGAATAAACAGTTTTGTTTGGCTTGATGTATGTACTTTTAGGACTTCCTGTAATGATGTAAGGTTATAGCTTTAACATTTAAATTTGACATTTGATTTGTAAAATCAAAATGAAATTTTGTAAACACAGAGCTAGAAGGCCTCCTATGATAACAAATGACTATAAAAATAATCTGCCCCTCACCAGAAAGCCAGAGAGCTACCACTCGCTGAGTCTACAAGAGAGACAAGAACTCCACTGAGCACAGCACAGCGGGACATTACACTGCCCCGCGCACCCAGACCAAAGCGCTCATCAACAGCGAGGGTTTCCAGTATTGCAGTCTGAAGAAACACCAAGTGAGAACATTTAACTGTGTGGAAACACAAACTGCTATTTACCAAGGAAGAATATTCCCTTATTAAGGAATGCCCAATGCTTATGAGACTGGTCACTCTTGGAGGCTTAATTCCAACGTCGACGCTGGCACTGAGCTCACTGAGATGGCACCAAAAGCACAGGCAACAAAACCAAAACCCACAAGTGGGAGCACACCAAACCAAGAAGTTTCTGGAACAACCAGCAGAAGGAAAAGGCAAGCTTCCTAGGGCAGTATTTACAAACTGCATGTCTGACGAGGGATTAGTCCTCAAAACACAGGAGAAACCTTCACGGCTTGAGAGAACAGAACCTACAACCTGATTGTAAAATGGGACCGTGGACTTGATCACCTATTTCTCTAAAGACAAACAAACGGTCAGCTGGTGTATGACAACGTCTTAAGGTCTGCATGAGGGGGCTGCAAGCCAGCACTACGGGATAGACAACTTTACATCTGCTAGGGTGGCTATTACCAGAAAAATAAAGGACAGGTGTTTGCAGAGACGTGGAAGAAAAGAACTCTTGACAGTGGGAATATAAAACGGTACAAAGTTCAATCCCTGGAGCCTACATATTGAAAGGACAGAAGCAACTCCTCTAAGTTGTTCTTTGACCTCTATTCGAGCACACACACACACACACACACACACACACACACACAGTGTTAAAGAAAAAAAAACTTTAAAAGTACATATGGATGACCGGAAAGTTGGCTCTCTGGTTAAGGACTCTGGCTGCTCTTGCACAGGACCCAGTTTGTTTCTCAGTAACCACCTGTAACCTCTAGTTCCAGAGGACCCAATGCCTTCTTCCAGCATCTGTGGGCTCTACACGCATGTGGTACACATACCTACATGGAGGCAAACAGTCATACATATAAAATAAAATTTCTTTTTTTTTTTCTTTTTTTGGTTTTTTCGAGACAGGGTTTCTCTGTGGCTTTGGAGCCTGTCCTGGAACTAGCTCTGTATACCAGGCTGGTCTTGAACTCACAGAGATCCGCCTGCCTCTGCCTCCCGAGTGCTGGGATTAAAGGCGTGCGCCACCACCGCCCGGCTAAAATAAAATTTCAAAACCTGTTTTAAAAAGTGTATACGTAGCTGGGGTGAAGTCCTAGTGGCAGAGCATCTCCCTAGTTAGGTTGTGTTCAGCCCTTGCATCTTTCTTGAGGTGGTGGTGCACACCTTTGATCCCAGTACTTGGGAGGCAGAGGTAGGAAGATCTCTGTGGGTTTGAGGCCAGCCTGGTCTACGAAGAGGGTTCCAGGAACCCAGGGCTATACACAGAGAAACCCTGTATCGAAAAAAATAACAACAAAGATATCAGGCTCAATTTGGGATTCAGGTGGAAAAGATCGAACTGGTTGGAGCCGTGAAAGCATCTAAAGCGACAGAGACTGAGGTTTGTGTAGCAGGGAGAGGAAGAAGAGTCACCCATCATCATGGGACCCAGAGGTTACAGAGAAGGTCGAACTGCTGCCTTGGTCTCCCAGTAGCCCCCAGTATGACTCCCATTTTTCAGGTGACTCTTTGTGCAAATACGGTCTTACCATACCTGTTCCATGACTCAGTCACCGTCACTACCACTCCCAATTGCCACCACACCCTCAATCCAAACTCAGAACCCCTTTGTCATCATCTCACAGAGATACTGATCCAAAGCCACAAATGACAGGAAGATATGGCTGCCTGACGGTGCGGTAACTGGGTATAGGGATGGCTCCATGGTTCTGAGCAAGCAGCCTTCCCCACCTGTGAGCTCTGTGTGCCGTGCCTTCACCCTCCTCCATTCTGGCTGCAGGTGACTCACTTCCCTGAGTCCCTAACGTCCTGAATCTCACCTCTCAGGGAGCAACCTCATGCCCGCTGTGCAGAGGATGTAAAGGGGGGTCTCCTTGTGCTTCTTCACAGGCACGTGAGCAGCGGCAAAGCTCAGCAGAGGTCGCAGGTAGTCGCTGGCATGTTCTGGAGTATCTGCCATTGCAGAGATTCCTGAAGTAAAACCAAACATGTATACATATATGTATACGTATGTGTCTGTGTATTTTAATGTAGATCACATAAGACCCAGAAAACGAATTCTCGTAAGATTCTGTCCAAGGACCTACATTTATGTTTTTGAAAGAAGCTAGTTGGCAGTTAAGTGAGAGATTCCTCCCAGTGCCCAGATTCCCACAAAAACAAGGGAGCTCCCTTCCTCCCCTTTCTCTTCCTACAGTAGGTAAGAGATCAGTAGCAAATGTATTCTAATGAGTACCTGGCTTGATTTTCTTAACCACAGGCTGGCTGTTTCGGTCTCTCATCTGTTTGATGTCCAGTAAGTCATGGGGGTTCCCATTATGTCTTGGCCAGAAGTAAACAAAAATCCGGGAGCCGCTGCTACCACAGTCCACCACAAGTCCGTAATTCAGATTTGGGTCTTCGGTGTTGGTGGCTTCAAGATCTCCTACCCGAGCCAAATACCTAAGATGGAAAAAACAGAAACGAGTGGGTCCATGAAAAGGGCTAGTACTTCCGTTGATCGCTGAGCCTTCCGTGTCCCAAGCTTTCGTGTACTTGAGCTAGACCCATGTATACTTGGTATACTACAAAATAAAGTGAAAAATGTTTCAGTATTTGTTTGCTTGGTTTTTTTTGTTTGTTTGTTTGTTCGTTTGTTTTGAGACAGGGTTTCACTATGTAGCCTTGGCTAGTCTGGAGCTCTTTACATAGACCAGGCTAGTCTTGAACTCACAAAGATCCAGCTGCCTCTGCCTCCTGAGTGCTGGGATTAAAGGCATGAGCTACTAGACCCAGCAAATGTTTAAATAGTAATTCATCTGGATAACAACAATAAATTCACTCTGTATTAACACAACATATTTATACATACATACCTATGCTACGCTTTCAGAAGCAAAAACTAGAAGAGTGGTTTTGTTTCATAATTTTGCAAATGTCTTTTGCACCTTGATCAACATTCTCACGTTTGCTTTGGTATTCAATGTGCTACAGACATAGCTTCAGCTGAATGTGTGATAGTCTAGCCTTTCACACCTGCTGCAAAAGGGATGAGGTTTTCTTTCTTCCTTCTTTTTTTTTTTTTTTTTTTTTTTTTTGAGACAGTGTTTCCCAGTAGCTATGGAGCCAGTCCTGGAACTTGCTCTGTAAAACCAGGCTGACCTCGAACTCACAGAGATCCACCTGTCTCTGCCTCCCGAGTGCTAGGATTAAAGGAGCGCACCACCACCACCCAGCTTCTTTCTTTTAAAATTTACTTTTATTTATTCATGGTAGAACAATGTAGGGACTGAACCTCATACATGCTAGACAAGCATTCTACCACTGAGTAACATCTTCAGAATAAGAAATAGCTTTAACAGACTTTCAGAACGCTGGAGACACTCTGCTTCTATATTATAACTCAAAATAAGTAGAGTTTCTTAGAGGTTTTGCTGCAATTGCAACCGTCTCAGTTAAGGTTTCTACTCCATGATAAACACCATGACCAAAAGCATGTGGGAAGGAAAGGGTTTAATTTCATCTTACACTTCCGGTCACACTCCATCACTGTTGGAAGTCAGAGCAGGAGGAACACAGGCAGGAACCTGCTCTTCTTGGTTCGCGCAGCCTGATTTCTAACCACCCAGGACCACCCGCCTAAGGGTGGCCTCAGCCACAGGTCTGTGCCCACTGCCATCATCAGTAACCAAGATAACGCCCTACAGACTTGCCAACCCACCGATCCGATGGAGGTATTTTCGCTGTTGAGGTATCCTTCTTCCCAGAAAACCTAGCTTGTGTTAAGTTGACAAAAAATTCACTAACAAGCCAGGTGTTATGGTGCACGCCTTTAATCTCAGCACTCAGAGGCAGAGACTGGCGGATCTCTAAAATGGAAGCCAGTTTAGTCTACATAGTGAGCTCCAGGCCAGCCAAAGCTACATCTTGAAACCTTGTCTCAAAAAAACAAAAACAAACTATCAAAACCTAGCCAACACAAAAATCCAACCCCCAAAATTTTATATTCTGCTACATTAAAATCTATTGGCTTATCTTGAACTATAAAAAGATAGCTTTTTGTAATAAGGCAAGATCCTATATCATTATCGGAAAAAATGATTCAATTAATTATGTAAATCTTAATATTGACACATTTCACTGTACAGTTTTTTTTTAAGTCACTCATATCAGCACCAATGTTTCTCATAAAAATCTTTAAGGTCCTGGGAAGTGTGCCAAATTCAGTTGCAAAGCTGAACTAGAAGTTCTAACTCCCAGTTGGAAGCTCAAACTTTATCTATTTAAATATTGACATTTGTTTCCTTTAAAGGTAATAAATAGGCTTATTTTATTCGTTTTTAAAAGGTCCACAGGTCAGAAGTGTCACTTAGTGGTAGACCGCTTGCCTAGCGTGTACAAGGTATAAGGTTTAAACTTTTGCATGCCAATTTTTTATATCTTGAAGATTATATATATATATATATATGTCTGAGATTTTGCAAACACACACACAGTCACGCGTTCATACCATGTGCAGGGCTGGAACACACAGAGTGCAGACGAGGCTGGTGGGTGGTGGGTGGGTACCTTAGAACTGCAGTTACAGTTACAGGCCTTTGTGAGCTGCGTTGGGTAGCGACCAGACCTAGGCTCTTAACCACTGAGCCGTTTCCCCACACTTTTTTTTTTTTGAGTCAAGAGTCTCACTACAGAGTATGTAGCTCTGGATGACCTAGAATGCACTATCTACACCAAATTGATCTTGAATTCACAGAGATCTACACCCCCTGCCTCCTGAGTGCTGAGATTAAAGGCATTGACCATCACACCCAAATACAAGATAGAATCTTTAAAAATAAACAAAATATTTATGAAATACCTAGGTCTGAAAACTACAGTCTTTCTCATGGTAAAAATAGTGTTTCACGGCTTAACTGCCCAAGGAGCCTCCCTCAAGACAGCTTAGGAGCGCGGGAGTGTTGAATGTCTCAACTCATCGCGTAGTAAATAAAATGCCGTCAAGTACATCAGATTTCCCTCACCACAACTGTATCACAAAGCGAAATGCAGTGACAAAAGTACAACTGAGTAACGCTATCTTTATTTGTGCTAAGCCCTCCCCAGTTGTATGCCCTCTGACATCATGGAGGCAATCGTCAACTTGCTGAAAAAGGCAAAGAACACTCTCAGGAGTCAGGAGGTAGAAGCGACTCGAACATCCAGCACTGGAAGAATGGGTAAACATGACCCGGTGTATACATACAGAGAGATACTATTCAGTGTAACAAAGGAAGACCATCTCGTTATATGCTACTATGGGACATTAGGCCAAGAAAAATAAGCTAGCCACAAGAAGATAAATACTCTATTTATTCCACTTGCATGAGGTATGTAAAGGAGTCAAAGTCATAGAAACAAAAGTGAAATAGTTGGGAACCACTGGCTGGCAGGCGGAATAGAGGGGAATTGTTCTTTGATGGGTAGAGAGCTTCAGACTTGCTGGATGACAAGTTCTGGAGACAATGTAACAATGATGCAAATGTGCTGAACACCACTGAACCGGACACTTAAAAGTGGTAAGAACGGTAAACTTCATGTGATTACTACAATGAAAATGGTAGACAATATCTCAATATTATTACAAGCTTTGAATTCACAGCTCTCAAAATGGTCCCAGGGACCCCAAGGACTCACATTTCGATAGCCAATGCTGTAATGCAACCCTTTTTCTCCCAAGCATCCGCCCTCTCGCACCCTCTTTCCTGTTTATTTTTTCTCATCACCTTTGGAATGGTTTTCCAGCCTTTTTTTGTTTGGTTTTGTTTTTTCTTTCTTTTTTTTTTTTTTTTTTTTTTTTGAGCAGGGTCTCGTTTGTCTTGTCCTCCTTCCTAAGTCCCAAGTGTACAGCACTACACTCGGTTAATGCAGTATTAGGGATAAACCTAGGGCTTTGTACATGGCTGACAACTGCCCAGCCTGGTCTCTCGGCAGAAGCCACTGTGTAGCAATGCTGGCCCTACAAAACCCAGTGATTTCAAACGCCTTTATTTTATGTTTTTGACAGGGTCTCGCTAAGCAGTTTCACCTGGAACTCACCCTGTAGACCAGGTTGGTCTCAAACTCACAGATATCTACCTGCCTCTGCCTCCTGAGTGCTGGAATTAAAGATGCGCACCTGGTCCAAGTGCCCTTAGAGACAGGAACCTGGATGCCCTTGATGGAGGAGGGTCATCTTTCTATCTGTTGCTTTCATTGGTTAATTAATAAAGAAACTGTTTGGCTTTTAATAGGACAGAAAATTAGGTAGGCGGGGTAAACAGAACAGAATGCTGGGAGAAAGAAGCCAAGTCAGGCAGTCACCATGATTCTCCCACTCCAGACAGATGCAGGTTAAGATCTTTCCTGGTAAGCCAGCTCGTGGTGCTACACAGAATATTAGAAATGGGTTAGATCAAGATGTAAGAGCTAGCCAATAAGAGATTATAACTAATGGGTCAGGCAGTGTTTAAAAGAATACAGTTTCTGTGTAATTATTCCGGGTAAAGCTAACCGGGTGGCAGGACGCAGCCCCGCCGCTCCACCAACATGCCCTGGAGCTGGAGTTACTGGTGATAGTGCAGGTGCTGGGGGCCACACTCAAGTCCTCTACAACAATACACACTCTTAACCATGGCAGCATCTCTCCAGCCCCCAAGAAAGTGTTTCTTCTCCTGCTCTAAGAGTGCTGCTATACCCTTCGAGTAGCTCGTGTACATTTCAGAATGAACCCTTAATGTTTCTCTCTGTTGCTTACGCAATTTCTCAAGAGCATGCCGACCACTGGCAGCGCGCATCAGTGGTCCTCACATTCCTGGACCTAAGATGCTGTCACTCACTCCTCCTGAGCTCACAGGACTGAGCTGTTGGTTTGCTCCCAATTCTTCCACGTCTTCCATCTGCTATCCTCAAAATCAACCGGCCTTCGACAGTTTCAGTGACTCCGCAACGTGTCCTGTTATCCTTCCTGATTCTCGCTGAAATAAGCAATTTCACGGTTCTAATTCTGGTGCAGCTCAACTTA
The DNA here is from genome assembly GCF_950005125.1 of Chionomys nivalis. NCBI lineage: Eukaryota > Metazoa > Chordata > Mammalia > Rodentia > Cricetidae > Chionomys > Chionomys nivalis. Next base: position 16,858,946 of record NC_080093.1, read on the forward strand.
GCTTTCTCTTCCTTTAGACTTTGTCATGAAAACAACAGCAAAAAGGAAAAGAAAATGTCAGCTGGCTTTAGAGCACAGGGCAGAAAGGAAGGAGCAGATGGCGTTCAACTTCCACTCCCTAGCTGAGTCTTTGATCAGTCAATGCAAGGAGCAGGAAGTCTCCAGCTTTCTTATCTTGTGTGCAGGCAGGCACTAAAGAAGGGCTTTCCCTCTGGGAGGTAGCAGAAGTACCACTTTCTGGACTGCTAACCTTGGATGACCTCACCCTCTTGTTTACGCTTCCCACAGTCTCTTGAGCTTCTTCATTTATGATTTGCAGACCTAGCCTTGGCTGTCATGGTGAATCGCATGCACCGCTGGACCCTTCTCCTTGGCTGATACCACATAGAACAATTTCTAGAAAGATCTCAAAGCCTAAGAGAAAATGTCTAAAAGCTCCGGAATTCCTCAGCCACCTTCCCAAGAGAGAGCCAGGTCTCCACCAGGCAACTCACTTGGCTTCCCTTCGCTCATACAGCACAGATCCTCCATCTCCCTCCACCTCCTCCTCTGCCCACCTCCTTCTCTCTCTAATATGATTGCCCTCCAGTCGCTGCTGAGTCAATGAAAGCTAGCCACAAATACATTCCCTCATGTAGGAATGAAAGACGAGGGCTTTCACTGCCATTATCCTGAACATATAAACAACATTACCGCTAGAAGTGACCAAACTATCACCTGGCTCACTTGATCAACATCAGTTAAACCACTTTCAGAGCTCAAACAGAACTCAGCAATGTGCCAAAAGTCAATAAATGAGGCCTCCATCAGTATGGACCTACCAGCACTTTGTTGAATGTCATCATATTTCATGACAGTACTCATAACTCAAAACCAAACACTCCCCCACTCAGGAGGCAGAGGCAGGTGGATCTCTGTGAGTTCGAGACCAGCCTGGTCTACAGAGCTAGTTCCAGGACAGGCTCCAAAGCCACAGAGAAACCCTGTCTCGAAAAAACAAAACAAAACAACAACAACAACAAAAAACCAAACACAAGGGCATTACACTAGCCATCCGTGAAAGACAGCAATCCATGCCCAGAAAACCAGTTTGGAAGGCTACTGCTCACCTCCTAACAAGATTAACCAAACAAGAACATTTATAACTTAAAATCCTGCTTTCAAACGGAATAACTGGCATTAAGATAAAGAAAATGAATGCATGGTAGGGGATGTATGCGTTTCGCCAGAAAAGGGTTCTTTCAAACTCTTATAAAAGGAAACATAGCTCTAAATTTATAACCTAAAGTGTTATAAATTTTTATTTTAATGTAATGTCTCTTTTTGACCTCCAGAAACAATATGGGTATGTGCTCACAATAAAAACGAAAATACAGCCAGGCTGTGGTGGCACACACCTTTAATCCCAGCACTCAGGAGGCAGAGGCAGGGGGATCTCTGTAAGTTCGAGGCCAACCTGGTCTACAGAGTGAGTTCTAGGACAGCAAGGGCTGTTACACAGAGAGATCTTGTCTCGAAAAACAAAACAAAAATGAAAACAAAAACAAGAGAAGAAGAAGACGACGACGAAAATACAGCTGCTTGGTTTTGAAACTGCCTACAGAAAACTCTCAAAGGAGCTTCTAATGTTTTCAGTCCATTACCTCAGAAATGGTCTGTCACTAAGAGCTGAATAAAATGCAAGTTCAAGGTCTCTAACAGAAAACAGCTGAAGCATTATGAAAACATCACTTCCAAACGTTTTGAAACACAAAGATGCAAAAAGATCACCATGAGCGTGTGCCGCTTTACTGAGAGCACGGAGTGACTGCAGTGTTCCTTGGCACACGTTCTCCTGAGCAAAGGTCTGCACATTCCTGTGAGGACACCTGTGGTCTGTTCCAGCAGCACTGCACCCTCTGAGGGGGCATGAGCATGCAGAGCACGGATTCAATTCCAGCACGTGACTTAGGAACAACAAGCAAGAAAACTGTATATTATAGCTGTACGTAATAAAGAAAGTCACAAGTGCAAGGACTTGCCTGAGATCTTTCAGAACTGTTGACAAAGCCTTCCCCATGGTTCCTAGTTACAGGATTTGTCATCCTATTGGCAGCTAATGGTCCCTGGTACTCAAGCAGCAGAGGCTGCTACAGAAAAAAAAAAAGAAAAAGAAAAGAAAAGAGAGAGAAAAAGAAACAAAGAAAAAGCAGAACTTTTAGTGGAGACAATGTTGCCTGTCATCTTCAGACTATACTTCCTGGGCAGAGAAGGGAATTAATAGATAGAAAAATCAACATTATTTCAAATAATAAATATCCTAGAGCTAATATTTGCTTAAATCAATCAATGTTTCGGGTAGTCTAGACACTTTATTTCTTTATTTGTTGCTAGTTTTGTTTTTCCAAGACAGGATCTCAGCCCCTCTCCCTCTCAAGGGCTGGGATTACAGGCATGCACCACTCCAGCTGGCTAGATGCTTTGTTCCTAATTCAAATGACAAGATAAAAAATTATTTTCACTCCCACTTTATGCATTAAAATCAGAATTCTAGAATAATAAGAGGCCTCCTCTTGATTACCTGCAAGCAAATGATTAGGGCTAATTAACCCTGAAGCCACAATACCGCCCTAAGGAACTATAGCATCCTCATGGCTCTCACCGAGCCTGCATACTGGAAGCCTCTGCACTTCAGAGACCTGTCACAGGTCCCTAAGTGATTTAAAGATAAAAGACTACAAGCAATTACTCAAGATCATCATTGACTAAATTATCAGGCTGTATAAGAAAAGTTTTAACAAAACACATAGAGCTGTTTACTATGACAGACAATGTAGAAATTTTGATTTTTTCAGTGTATTTTTTCCCCAGTATTTTTGAGACAGGATCTTACTAGGTGACCTAGTCTACCTTACCTCCCTAGACTTGGATTACAGGCATGCAACACAACACCTGGTTTCTGTCTGTCTTTAAGAAATTCCCCCAACGCCTCGCTGTCGCATGCCAGTTATCAATACATTTAGGGCACCTGCACGCATTGACAACCTGGACTCCCAGAAGCCATCATTCTAATTTGCTGTAATCTTTGGTTTGGCGAGGCAAACGGGAACCACGCGGGAAAAGGCAAGGCACTGGTGGCTCCCGACTGTAACAGCAGGGCATGAGGGTCTGAGTTGGAAGAGCATTAAGGTTAACATTTAAGGCTTCCCTGGGGGATCCTTTCAGGTTAACCTGGGCCTACAGGGTGAGAAGGAACGAAAACAAAAACAATGGGGGGGGGGGGGCAGGAGGAGGAAGAAAAAGCAAAGCAAGCTGCATATGAGAGCCTATCAGTAAGGTACACGCTCTTTTAGGACATGAACTTAGTGATAGCGCAGTTGGTCAGTTACTCATGGGTCTCTCTGGATTCATTTATGATTAACTTTGTTCCTGATTCTTAACTGTAGGGAGCTCCTGATCTTAAATGACTATCTCAATGACTCCCTCAGGTCCGCTCTCTAATGGGGTTATGAACTCTGTGTTCAGAAGCCACGTTTTATTCATCTTTGTACCCAGTGTCAAATACGATACGACGAACACGCGGTGTCGGGGAGGCTGCCACCAATGGAATTTATAGCAGACAGCTGTTAGTGGCAATGTGTACACAGCCATAAATAACAATAGGCTCTGGTACAGTCTGGGGGTTGTAAATTGGCATGGAAATTTAAAGCAGGTTCTTGTTGGTGCACAGCACAAATTAGTTATATATGGGGACGGTAGTTTTTTTGGTTTTTTTTTTTTTGTTTTGTTTTGGTTTTGGTTTTTTTTTCATCTTCAGTTGTCTCTGATGCAGCTTATATGAAGATAATTGTTGTTCTGTTAACTGAATACCACTCTGTAATTGCAAAAAAAATTGCAGCTGTTTTGTTGACATTCTGAATGCTTCTAAGTAAATACAATTTTTTTTTATTAAAAAAAAAATAACAATAGGCTCTCGGGTTCAAGGCTGCTTGGCCAAAGCATTTCAAGGTGTGAGGACTTTGGTAATGGCCTTACAGCGAACAATCTGTGTGCTCCACAGTCCCAAAGAGCTCTTCTTTCAATTAAATTAAGCTAACAAGTAGTTAGTTATTAGATCTGATTACTTAGCATATGGTAGTTAACAAGAATTGCTGTTGGGGGCTGGAGAGATGGCTTAGTGGTTAAGAGCACTGACTGCTCTTCCTAAGGGCCTGGGTTCAATTCCCAGCACCCACATGGCAGCTCACAAGTGTCTATAACTCCAAGATCTGACACCCTCACACAGGCAGACATTTATGCAGACAAAACACCAAATGCACTTATTAAAAAACAAAAACAAACAAACAACGTACTGTGGTCACTTTACCTCCCACAGACCACTCTGTCGTCTCCATCTGTGTGGCTGCCGCCCAACTTCAGGCTACTCTCATCTTGGCTCAAGTATTATAGTAAGTCTCTCTGCTCCCTCATTTCCTTCCAGTTCATTCCCTACAATGCCACCAAAGTGAGCTTTTGTTGTTGTTAGTTTTTGAGACAGGGTTTCTCTGTGTAGCCCTGGCTGTCCTGAAACTCACCCTGTATATCAGACTGGCCTCAAACTCAGGGATCCACCTGCCTCTGCGTCCTGAGGATTAAAGGTGTGCACACGACCATCACCCACCTACCCCCACCACTGCTGAACTTTCTAAAGAACAAATTCTAACACACAGCTCTTCAAAACCTGCTAAGCCTTTTCTCTACCCTCAGGAAGAAATCTAAATACTTCCCTCCACACCCCCACTCCTATCCCACCCCTGATCTCCCAACTTAACACTCCCGGTCCTAATCTACCTCTACTAACTCTTAATACTTTGCCCTGGCCGGGTTAGCTGCTCCATAGTCAGGTCACGCTGTCTTTCCAGTGGGAAACTGTGCTAAGGTCTGTCAAGAAAATCCCATTTGGCAGCAAAGAAATTCAATTTATGGATCTGGATTTTAAACTTATGATTTTAACTAACAAGTTTCTTAAGATCACTTGCTGACTACTATCGTCCCCCAAACAGTATGTCGTGTCCTGGAAAGGAAGACCCCAAACTACAAATAAACAGTTCTAACAGAGGGAAGGTTGACCATACAAGCAGCTTGAGAAAAGGCACCAAACAGTCTATGTCCCAGCAATACCCACGTATGGTGGCTCTCAACACATTTTTAGCTGATTAATGACAAAATTAAACATGAAATGAGAAATTCTGGAGACAGAACCAGTGAAAAGGAAGACTAGGCATCTATCACAATTCTGACCACAGAAGCTTCAAGGAAAATATTGGTAGAGGATTCTGACAAGTTTCCCCTCCATCCTTATGAGAGGGCCATGCAGAGCCTATTTCTCTCTTAATGAGAATGCCTGTGGCCCTGTGTGCTACTGGCTGTTATTTTGCAACCATTAAATAAGCTAACCCCGTAAACAGCAATTTCCATCCTGATGGCTAATATGGTGCCCATGGTCTCTGTCTCTGGATATCAAGTTACAGGAGCCAGTAAGTTTTGGTTTTTTTTTTTTTTTTTTTTTTTTTTTTTTTTGTAATTACTATTATTTAAGTCAGTCTGAGTTATTACTTGGAGCCAAAGTCTCCTGACACATATCTGAGAAGCAAGTCTGAAAAAAAGAAGAAAACCATGTTGAAAATGATGAATACAGCTATGTGGCAGTGGCACACAACCTTTAATCCCAGCACTTAGGAAGCAGAGGCAGGCAGATCTCTGTGAGTTTGAGGCCAGCCTGGTCTACAGAGTAAGTTCCAGGACAGTCAAGGCCATTACACAGAAAAACCCTGTCATGAAAAAAATAAAAAATAAAAAAAAGAAGAAAAGAAAGAAAATGATGAATACAATACGACATCATTTAATTCTGTAGCCCCAGCAGAAATTAATCTAAAAAATACAGCAATGAGAGTTTTCTTTAAAAGACTACAGGCCATCTTGTGCAGTTGATAAGGCATTGAGAGCACAGCAAATAACTTAGCAGAATTTTCTATGAGAAAAGGATATTCTGCATTCACTGAATAAAATCAGCAGTAGATGAAACATTGTGGAAGACAATATTAATGAATCACATATAGTGGTGCACACCTTTAATCCCAGCACATGGGAAGCAGAAGCAGACAGATCTCTGCTTTGAGGCCAGCCTGATCTACATAGAGAATTCAAGGCTGGCCAGGACTACATAGTGAGGCCCTATCCAAAAATAAATAAAATACTCAGAATAAAACACACAGAAAGAAAACATAGATCATCAGTTGGTTTGGGGAAAGGATCCTGGGCTCAATACACATGTAACCAGAGTCCTCAAATGATAAAGGGAAAACAGAAAAATATATGAAGAAATGCTGGTCAAAGTTTTTCTAAATTTGTTTTTTAAAGTCTAAGTTTAGGGTTGGAGAGATGGCTCAGAGATTAAAAGCACTGGCTGTTCATCTATTGGACACGAGTTCAATTCCCAGCAACCACATGGTGACTCATAACTACCTATAACGAGATCTGGTGCCCTCTTATAGCATGCAGGCAGAACACTGTATACATAATAAATAAACATTTTTTTAAAAAGTCTAACTTTATAGATCTGAAAACATAAGGGCCGTGTTGTATTCGGCTTTGCAGCTCGGTACTGTGCGGAGCCGGCGCACGGCGAATGACAGCTCCTAAACAAGAGGTGCCTGATCACGTAGCGACATCTCACAAATACCCCAACCAACTGCTTAAAAATCACCTAGGAGGGAAGCACACACATGTACAGAGAGAACAAAGACACACGTGTCAGCTGACTTCTCAGAAAGAATGCAAGCCAAGAAGAAAAATGAGCAACCAGAGCTCCTTAACAGTGGATTTCTTCTTTCCAAAATGAGAGCAAAGTAAGTCCATTATAGGTTACATAAAAATTGAAATGCCAGACAATGGGGGCACACACCTCTAATCTCAGCCCCTGGGAGGCAGAGACAGGCAGATATCGGAGTTTGAGACCAGCTTGGTCTACAGAATGAATTCCAGGACAGCCTGGGCTACATAGAGAAACCATGTCTAGGGGGAAAAAAATTGAAAGAATCCACTCCCTGTAAACTCACCTTACTAGAAATGGAGAAGAAGAGTTTTTTAAAAAATTATTTTAGGGGCTGGAGAGATGGCTCAGTGGTTAAGAGCACTGACTGCTCTTCCAGAGGTCCTGAGTTCAATTCCCAGCAACCACATGGTGGCTCACAGCCATCTATAATGAGACCTGGCGCCCCCTTCTGGCTTGCGGGCACACATGGAAAGAATGCTGTACACATAATAAATAAATAAATATTTTTTAAAAAAAAAGAAGAAAGAAAAAAATTATTTTAACTTATTAGTGGACTCTAGCCATAAACAAAGGACATGGAGCCTATAGTTCGCAATCCTAGAGAAGCTAAATAACAAGGTGAACCCAAAGAAAAACATATATAGATCCTCCTGGAAATTGGAAGCAGACAAGATGGCCAGGCAAAGGTTGGGAGCATGGGGGTGGGGGTGGGAGTAAGGTGGGGGAAGGAGAGAGGGGAAAAGAGAAGGGAGAAGGGGAGGACTGGGGAGAGCTTGGGGGAGTGGGAAGGTTGAGATGGAGGAAGGGCAGATATGGGAGCAGGGAAGAAGATATCTTAATTAAGGGAGCCATTTTAGGGTTGGCAAGAGGCTTGGCTCTAGAGAGGTTCCCAGGTGTCCAGGGAATGTCTCCAGCTAGGTCCTTGGACAGTAGAGGAGAGGGTGCCTGAACTGGCCTTGTCCCGTAGTCAGGCTGATGACTATCTTGAATAACATCATAGAACCTTCGTCCGGTACCAGATGGAGATAGAGACAGAGGCCCACATCGGAGCACTGGACTGAGTTCCCAAGGTTCAGTTGAAGAGCAGAAGGAGGGAGCATATGAGTAAGGAAGTCTGGACCACAAGGGGTTGGTCCACCCACTGAGACAGTGTGCCTGTTCTAATGGGAGCTCACCAAATCCAGCTGGACTGGGACTGAACGAGAATGTGATCAAACCAGACTCTCTGAATGTGGCTGACAATGGGAGCTGACTGAGAAGCCAATGATAATGGCACTGGGATTTGTCTCTACTGCATGTACTGGCTTTTAGGGATCCTAGTCTATTTGGATGCTCACCTTCCTAGACCTGGATGGAGGCGGGAGGGCCTTGGACTTTTCACAGGGCAGGGTGCCTTGCCCTCTCTTAGGACTGGAGGGAGAGGAAAGAGGGGGTGTGGGGGAGCAGGAGGGAAATGGGAGGAGGGGAGGAAGTGAAATTTTTGAATGGTATTATTTATAAAGCAATAAAAATTAAAAAATTATTTTAGACAACAAGAAATATAGTGCTAGAAGCACTGGTGAAAAATGGAAAATGGGTAAGTGCCGGGCGGTGGTGGCGCACGCCTTTAATCCCAGCACTCGGGAGGCAGAGGCAGGCGGATCTCTGTGAGTTCGAGACCAGCCTGGTCTACAAGAGCTAGTTCCAGGACAGGCTCCAAAACCACAGAGAAACCCTGTCTCGAAAAACCAAAAAAAAAAAAAAAAATAAAATAAAATAAAATAAAATAAATAAATAAAAGGAAGACACAGACAATGGATTAAAAAGCAAGGCTAAACTATCTACAAAAAGTCCACCTTAAACATAATAGAGATATGGGGACTATAGAGCAGTCTCAGCCATTAAGAGGCCCATGTTTGGTTCCCAGCACCCACACGGTGGCTCACAACCATCCACAACTCCAGTTACAGGGGATCAAACACCCTCTGGCCCCTTCAGGGATGAGGTACACATAAAATCACACATTACACACACACACACACATACACACAAACCAATAATTTTTTTTTCCCGAGACAGGGTTTCTCTGTGTAGCCCTGGCTTTCCTGCAACTCTCTCTGTAGACCAAGCTGACGTTAAACTCAGAGATCCACCTGCCTCTGCCTCCCAAGTGCTGGTATTAAAGGCCACCACTCCTGGCCAATAATAAATATTTTTAAAGACAAACTTAAAAGTATATAGAAAAGTATCCCATTAACATGATTCAGAAGAAAGCTGAAGTCGCTATATTAATATCACACAAGTAAACTTCAGAACAAAGAATAAAATCAAGGCTAGAGACTCATTTAACAGAGACAGAGAAGTTAATTCATAGAATCATCAGAAGCATACAGCAATCCTAAATATGTATGTACTCACTGAGCGTCAATCCACCCAGACAAGAAAACAGAAAGCCGTCTTTCACGGCTAAAATACAGCATCAGCATTCTTGAGCTAAAACTGAACACAGCCCAAAAATGGACTTAAGGCCTTCCTATGTAATACACGGCATGCACTTTTACTAATAAAAGTGTCATATCTCTCAGGAGTCCAAGGTATGCATTAAAGAGTTTATCAAAAAGAAAAAAAAGACAGCCAAGTCTGGTGACACAGACTGCTATCCCACCAGTCAAGAGGCTGAAGCTGCACATGACTGTAAGTTCCAAGATCAGCTCACTGGGTGAGTACCAGGTCATTCGGGGCCTGGGGATGTCAGTGAGAACCCTGTCTCGACAATCAAAATGAAAAAGGAGGGTGAGGTCATTACTTGGTGGGAGACTGCTTACCACATGTCCAAGACCCCAGTACGGCCCCCAGCCCAGAAGGAAGTTGATAACCTCAACAGCAGGCTAGTCAAAGTGATGTAAAGCTGACTCACCTCTCGTACTGCCTATCTCGTGCTGACGAAGTGCCCCGATGTCCCAAGTCCATGATTAAGAGAAGTAAAAGGAGACAGGGTATAAAGAAGAGCCCCAGGAGTGCCACCCGCTGACGGAGAAATGGGCTCACTGTGGGCACAGTGAAGTACCAGGAGGCTGGGCAGAGGTAGGAAAAACTGATCCTGGAATGAGACAAACATCTGTTAAGCCTTAAATCTCTCCATAAGTGACGCTTTAAAACTAGATGAAAGCCCTCAAGACAAAAATGCATGACAAGAGAAGGCTGTTCTTTTCATTCTCATACGAGAGAAAAGCACCTGTATGGCTCATAGTATTTCTGTTATTCAGTTCAGAAAGACCTGACCTGCTGTTTCCATGCCTGCTAACAATGCTGTCAAGAAGCTAGACAGTTAGAAAAGTTATTTAACTGATTTTTTTTAAATGCTTTAACAAATTATACACACAGAGGGACTTTAAACAAAACTCAGCTTTAACAGATATGTACATAGTAAAAACTGAATCTGGCTCTGACTCCACCATCCTTCAGAGGCAACCATTGCTACTCCCATGACCCCAGACTGTGGACGGGAAATTAATGCACCGGCCATTCAAAAGAATACCACATTGCCGTCTTTGCATACACCTGACCAGAATGCAAAGTTCAGGTGAAGCCTCGGACAAACCTCACTTTGTAACTGCCTCCCACCCACTCAACCCGCTTACCACCCTCCACTGAGCCCTTTGCCAGAGATAACGGGTGGAAACCTTACCTAGCCATGGGTTCCCTTCAGTAGTCTCGACGTCTGTCACCTCCTTTTCCTTTTGCCCTGAGAGGGTGGCTTCCTTGTCCCCGGCATCTCCTAAGGCTGAAGCCTGGAAAGGGTTGGCTGGCTTTTAGACTGACGTCCAGAAGTGCCCAAAGATCTAGATCCCCGCAACGACAGCACACTTCCCTCCCACTGTACTGAAACCACCCACCACTCCCTGTCGGGTCTCTCCTCAACCCCCACCCCTACCCCCGCGGGCCAAGAGGACCCTAAGCGCATCCCAGACGCAAGGCTTTCAGCGGGCAGGCTCCGTGCTCGCGGAGCACGCCAGCCACCCCAGGTGGTAAGGATGGGGGACCCCGCTTCCTTTTCCCGTCACTCTTCTCCCCGCAGCTCTCCCGCGATACCACTCACGGGATCCCGAGGCCCGCTTGTCCCTCTTCACAGCCCAGCCTGGTCCTCAGCGGTTACCCGTGGCTCCCAGAGCGGCCGGAAGGAGGCCTGGCCGCCAGCGGCGCCACGTCCCCAAGGAAACCGCACCGAGCCAATGACTGCTGGAGACCCAGAGAGGCCCGCCCTGTGCACAGCCGAAGCTGCAGACGAACCCGCCGCGTTCACAAATTGAGAGTTTGTTCACAGCCGGGCCAATGCTCAAGGGCGCCCGGCCCCGAAAGCCCGCCTCCGGTTTAGAGCCGCTGCCAATCGAAAAGGCGTCGCGACCAAGCTCCGCCTGGAGAGTGAGAGGTGGCCGGCGTAGGTAAGAGGCCACTGACTGTTGTGTTGCCAGCTCCCTGTGGGTGGCCTCTTCTGCTGCTGCTCCCACTGTTGGATCTTTCCTGTGGGTGAGTCTCGGGGTTTTCACCACAGCAGTGCACCCCTTGCCCACAACGTTTCTTCCCACAATGGCAGTTCCTCCATCCCGTTCCTTTTGCCCACAAATTGATGTCCCAGGCTCATTGTCACCTCTCGTGATAGAAACATTGTGGGGAAAAATTGAAGACCGATGTTTGCATCGAAGCGCTTCCGTCCTTCCTTCAACGTCGATCGATGGTCTACTGTGTGAGGATCATGAACATTTGTGTCACTGCCCTGAAAATTATGGTGATACACACAAAAGCATCGGTCGTTTGTTGCTTTTATTCTTGCTGACACCATCCCTGAGTCTCATTTGCATGAAGAACCCCCTGGAATGGCAGAAGTCCAAGGTTTTCTCAACCTGTCCACGGTACACCGGCGGCATCTCCTCGCCTCTTGGTTAAGCTCCTCACGTACCCTTGCGGGTTTGGACCGGATAGTTTTTGTTCATTCTAGTTCTTCTTCCACCTGCTTTGCCTAATCAGCCCCTGCTGATTTACCTTTTTGGCTTAAGGATCGTCTTCCTCCCCAAATCTTACTTGACCCACATATCTGTTTATAAACACCTCTGTTCCAGGTACCCCTTGAATTACAATCATGTTCCTGTCTGCTCCACTAGCCAGAATACCCTTGAGGGCAGGACTCTGCTTTTACACATTCCCAAAGCCAGGCCACCCTCTCACACATTAAACACGGCTGTCTTAGGGTATACTTGAACACTGGGACAGGGACGAAGACCAAGATGAGATCAGTAGCGGCTGGTTCATTCAAAGCTGTCTGCAACGAGTGACAGTGACTGTCACTGCATTTGGCAGAAAACCGATGCTGTCAGGGGGAATGAATGAAACGGCTTAATAATGAAAGGAACACGGGTTCACACATCTATGACTTCAGGGTGTTATTAATAGCAGAGAGAGGCTGAAGGCTGGGTGACTGGGTCAGAGTAGCATGTTCAACTTGGGCCTGAGTTGAAGAGGAAAGGAGCAAATAAAAAAGAAGCTAGTTTGGGGGCTGGAGAGATAGCTTAGTGGTTAAGAGCACTAATACTCATTCCAGAGGACCTAAGGTTCAATTCCCAGCACCCACATGGCAGCTTACAGCTGTCTGTAACTGCAGTTCCAGGGGATCCAACACCCTCACACAGACATACATGCAGGCAAACACGAATGCACATAAAATTAAAAACAAATTATTTAAGCCAGGCAGTAGTGACTCATACTTTTAATCCTAGCACTTGGGAGGCAAAGGAGTTCGAGGCCAGTCTGGTCTACAAAGTGAGTTCCAGGACAGCCAGGACTGTTACACGGAGAAACCCTGTCTTGAAAAAACATAAAAGGAAGCTAGTGGAGGTGGTGGCCCACACCTTTAATCCTACCACTCGGGAGCCAGAAGCAGGCAGATGCCTGTTAGTTTGAGGCCAGCCTAGTCTGCACAGTGAGTTCCAGGAGAGGAAGGACTAAGTAGAAAGACCCTGTCAAAAGAGGAGGAAAAGAGGGGACAGGAGGAAAAGAATTGATGAGGCCCTGCTTGGTCTGGCTGCTTGCTGCAAGGGCTGCTCATCTATGATCTTTGTCTCGTTTGTCTTTCCCTTCCGCTGCTCTGTCTATCAGGTTGCCATCCTTGTCCTTTTGCCTTGAACTCTCATCTCTCAACTTTCTTCTCTCTTAAACCACACACAGCTTTAGTGTTATACTTAACCTGGGATGCTAAGTGTGGGGGCTGGGAATGGAGGTCAGCCGGTAGTGTTTTCTTGGCACAGACCATGAAACCCTGTGTTTGACCCTCAGCATCAGACTAAAACAAAAATAAAATAAAATAAAAAACCTGCATAGCAGTGCATGTCTGTAATCCCTACAGTCAGAGGGAGAGGTGGAGGATCAGAAGTTCAAAGTCATTGTCTTAGGCAGCAGGAGGAGACTGTGTGCCACACTAGGGCAGGCTTGAGCTTCTGAGACCTCAAAGCCTGCGCCCAATGACTCACTTCCTCCAGCAAGGCCACACCTACTCCAGCAAGGCCACACCTCCCAATAGTGCCGGTCTCTATGGGCCTACGGAGCCATTTTCATTCCAACTATCACAGTCATGCTCTGATACATTACACATTTGAGGCTAGCCTGAGCTACGTGAGACCCTAGTCTCGAAAAAGCAGAGGTGGGACAGGGCTTGATGGCTCAGTCCTTAAACCCCAGCACTACAGTAGGAAGCTGGAGGGGAAAGATTGCTGTGAGGCAGTCTGGACTACTCGGTGAGACCTTACCCTAAACACACACACACACACACACTCATACAAACACAGGCACACACTTGTGCACACACACATTCATGCAAACACATGCACATTGCATAAAGTTTGTATTAATCACAAAATTATATAAATATCCGATAATTTATTATTCCTGAAAACTGTTCAGTGCCTGAAGAAAGGAAGACATAGAAATAATTCAAAGGTTGTTTTGAAATACTTTTTTTTTAAAGTTCTTGAAATTTTATTCTTTGAGTTCTAAGTCTAAAATATGTACATTTCAAACTCCAGTACTCTGCTATATAGGTGTTTTAGAAGAGAAACATTATCTGATTATCTTACCTTTTTGTAGTAGGAGACTGCCTGTTCATTTCCCAGCTGTCCAGACCCAAATAATTACATAGAAACTATATTAATTACAACACTGTTTGGCCTATTAGCTCAGGCTTCTTATTAAGTGACTCTTTCATCTTAAATTAACCCATTTCTACTAATCTGTGTATCGTCACGAGGCTGTGGCTTACTGGGTAAGGTTCCAGCGTGTTCTTCTCCTTTGGCACCTACATGACATCTCTCTGACTTCACCTTCTTTCCTCTTCTATCTCTGCTGGGAATTCCCGCCTACTTCTATTCTGCCCTGCCATAAGCCAAAACAGCTTTATTCATTAATCAATAAAAGCAACACATATACAGAAAGACCTCCCACATCACTACCTTAAAGAGTATCTAATTCATAGGGTTTATAAGCTACATCACCTTTACAATCCAGGGGGCATTGAACCATCCTCTAAAGTCAGAGTGTACAACTACTGCCATAAAACAGAAAACTGTGCTTTAATCTCGAGTTTCTCATGACACTTTCCTTGACAGCTGGTTTGGGCAGTACTTCCTCTAATAGATCCACCTGCCCCGGGCGTGCATTCAGCATGATTCTCTTCAAAGCCCTGCCATGCTTATCTGATTAGCAGTTTACAAGGTTGAGTTCTGAGGTTTTCAGTAAGCAGGCCAAATCAGAAAAGGTTAAAATCATTTCTCTGCCTCATTTGCTGTAGCCCAATGACACATAGAAAGCCACATTTCAAAACAGGCTTTTAACTGCTCCTTAAAGGCTTGTCTACACTTACATTAAAGAGTTTATCAAGACACCTCTCTCAGTTTGGCACCTTCCTTTCCCTGAAGATTTTGTGCACTTGCTCATCCCTCGCCCTGCCCACATGCTGGCCTCTCAGCCTGTATTAAAATATGTCCTTAGTAGGACCCTCCTTAGCCACCTTATTTAAAATGGTAGCTCTTCCCACTCACACCCAATTGTCCATCTTTCCTATATCATTGTTTTACTGAAAAGTATTTTACTCATCCAGCAGTTATTTTGTTTTTCAGTACTTGATTTTGAATCTAGGGCTGCTCTCATGCTTGGCAGACATTCCACTGAGCAGCATCCCCAATCTTACTTACTGGTTTACTGTCTGTCTCCCTACAGCTAGAGTAACAATTCCATCAAAGTGAAAATGTGACTTTGAAAATGAAACAGAAAGCTCATTATGTACATATATAAGTATCTCAAAGAAATATTGTTAAATAAAAATACTGACAAAACTGGACATGGTGATGCGTAGTGCTATTGTCTCATCAGGACCACCAGTCTGTAAATAACAACATAGAGATGTTATTAATTATGAAAGCTAGGCCTTTAGCTTACACTCATCTCAACTAGCTCTCATAACTTAACCAATTAGTATTACTCTATGTCCTACCACATGGCGTTGCCTCTCTTCCATCTTGCATCTCGTGTTTCCTTTCTGTCTGGCTGGTGACTCTGGCCTTTCTTCTTCCCAGAGTTCTCTCTGTGTCTGGAAGTCCCATCTATACTTCCTGCCTAGCTATTGACCATTCAGCTTCTTATCACACCAACCAGAGCAACACATCTTCACACAGTGCACAGATACCCACAACGGTGATGTGCATCTGGAATCCTAGCCCTTGTGGAACTAAGACAGGAGAATGGGAGACTTGATGTCAACCCAGTTAAATAGCAAGACCTTGTCCCCAAAACTGAGAACAAACCAAATACTGATAACTGACAACAATAATAAATAAAATTTAAAAACCCTGGCTCTATCAGTCACCTGAACCTAGTCAAGGTTTTTCAGAGGACCTGTATCAGTCACATAACCTGAACCTAGTCAAGGTTCTTCAGAGGAACAAAACTGATACATATAGATACAGAACCAATACATATAGATACAGAACCGATACACATAGAAACAGAACTGATACATATAGATACAGAACTGGTACATATAGATACACAACCGATACATACAGATACAAAACTGATACATATAAATCCCATTGAGTCACATCTACATATATGAAAGGGATTTATTAGACAGGCTTACAGACTGTAGTCCAGCTAGTCCAACAATAGTTTTCTATCAATGGATAGTCCAAGAATCCAGTAGTTGTTAAGTCCATGGGGCTCAAAGTCACAGTATATGCTGGAATCCTGAAGAAGTTGACTATAATGCCAGTTAAAGAATGAACTTGCCAGCAAGTATGCAAGAAGAGAGAGTGTCCACTTTCCATGTTTCTTAGATAGTCTGCCAGCAGAAGGTGCAGCCCAGATTAAAGGTGGATCTTTCTAATAGATTTTCTGTAGCTCGATAATAGATTTCCCCAATAATGCAGTAAACTAGATCAAGCCAAATTGAAAAAGTAAAAGAACAGGTTTATTTGAGCAAAGCAACTGTGAGGTGAGTTCCAGTCCCAGAGATCTAGGCAGGAGAAGTCACGAACCTAAACTAAAGCAGAGAGGTTATATAGCCTGTAGGCGAGGGGTGATGACATGTCTGCCACAAGCTGGGTGTGTGCCAAGTGTAGTCAAAAGCTGAACGCTTCAGGTGGGGTCCTGAGCTGCTGGCAATTTCAGAAGAGGAGCTGCCATAGCTGCCAAGAATGTGGAACTTGGATTTTTGTTACCTTTTCGTTGCTAGAGATTCTCTGAGAGGGCAGGATTTAGACAGAGAGAGAGAGAGAGAGAGAGAGAGATATGGGGCTTCTCAGACTGTGCAGGAGTGAGCTAGAGGTTCCAACCAAATACTTCCCACCTCAAAAGATCTGGATTAAAGGTGGTTCTTCCCACTTCAAATGACTTAATAAAACAATCTCTTATAGGTATATGCAGCCACTTGGATTTCAGTAATTCCAGATGTAGTCAAGTTGAAAACCAAGAATAGGCACCATATATATCATATTTATAAAAACTAATTTGAAATAAATCATAATCTTAGATACAATGGCTAAAACTCTAATACTTGTAAAAGAAAAAGAAATGAGAATACCTTAGTGGTATGGGAGGTTCTTCTGTTCATGTGTTGCTTTCATTGGTTAATGAATAAAGAAACTGCCTTGTCCTGTTGATAGGGCAGAACAGAACTGAATGATGGGAGGAAGAAAACAGAGTAAGAGAGAAGCCATGGATCCTCTGCCTGAGATGGATGCCAGTTAGAATCTTTCCCGGCAAGCCACTGCCACATGGTGATATACAGATTAATAGAAATGGGTTAAATCAAGATGTAAGAATTAGCCAATAAGAGGCTAGAACTAATGGGCCAAATAGTGATTTAATTAATACAGTTTTCTGTGTGGTTATTTCAGGGCAAGCTAGCCAGGTGGCTGGGACAAACAAGTGGCCTCTCCCCTGCAACACCTTAGTAACGTTGTGGGATATTTGAACACTGTGTGAAGGTGTATTGCTGTGATTGGTGTAATAAAAAGCTGAATGGCCAATAGCTAGAGAGAAGGTATACGCAAAATTTCTGGGAAGAGAAAGAAAGAAGAGGAGGAATCTAGGCACAGGAGAGAAGTCACAAGACATAGAGAGGAAACAGATGGTGTAAGATGAAAGAGCAGTAATACCATATGTAAATTAATGTAAATGGGTTAAATTATAAGAGCTAGTTAGGAACAAGCCTAAGCTATAGGCCGACCTTTCATAATTAATAAGAAGTCTTTGTGTCATTATTTAGAAGCTGGCTAGTGGGACATAGAAAGACCTGTTTCCAGGCCTTAGGCCTGGAGAACTCCTTAACACTTGAAAATAAAAGCAAGCTCGACAATAGAGACTTTAAGATGTGGTCTTTGTCTTAGTTAGGGTTTCTATTGCTGTGAAGAGTCACCATGACCACAGCAACTCTTATAAGGGAAAAATATTTCATTGGGGCTGACTCACAGTTTCAGGGGTTTGGTTCATTATCATCATGGCAGGAAACATGGACGCATCCAGGCATGATGGGAAAACTATCAACCAATCACATCTAGTTAAGGTGTGGCTACCTGTAGCCCAGATAGCAAAACTGGCAGGACACAGGCGCTACGCTCTCTCTCTGCATGGTGCCTGCAGGACCATTGGATTTCGGATCTCTCATTCTTGTAGAGTGAGTTTCCCCTTTTTAACTATTTTTTTTTTTTTTTTTTTTTTTTTGGTTTTGGTTTTTCGAGACAGGGTTTCTCTGTGGTTTTGGAGCCTGTCCTGGAACTAGCTCTTGTAGACCAGGCTGGTCTCGAACTCACAGAGATCCGCCTGCCTCTGCCTCCCGAGTGCTGGGATTAAAGGCATGCGCCACCACCACCCGGCTCCCATTTTAACTATTAAAAAAAATAACTGTTATTCTTGAGCTGGTCTGGTTATTTGCCGTACCAACCTAATTCGTCAACACTTGGTGCCCAAACGTGGAGCCACTACAGTTTTGTGTGCCCAGTGCCGTTTGTGTGCACCGCCGCCGCGGACATAGAATACCCCCTCCGCCCACCGCTTGTGCACTCTGGGGTCCCCGTGCCCCCTTGGCTTCCCTTGGCTCTGCGCCCCGCGCCCAGTGCCCCGCTCCTGGCAGCCACCGCAAGCCCCGGACCCCTGATGAGAGTATTTGTGTGTTATTGTTTTTAGACAGTTATATTGGTATTGATTCTTGTATATTGATACAAAGCTAAATTATATTGAATATCATATACATGTATGCTTCTACCTCTGTTTAAACCATTGTTTATGTATTGATATATATATATATATATTTACCATACTGCACTGTACATTACTACCTCTGATCAAGATGCATTTAAAGGTCATTGTCCTCATTTATTGCACAGTTGTTTATTGTCTTAGTCTTTAAGTTAGATAGGTATTAAAAATTATAGATCAATAGTCATCTATGTTTGTCATATTTATAATTAGGCTAATCAGGTTCTTTAGATACATAGAGATTATATTCAGTATAGATAGTATAATCTTCAACCTCTTCAAAGAGCTGTAAAAAATGGCCTTTAATCTAACCTAAAGTTCCATGGTAATAAAACACAATTGCTCCTGGCAACACCAATCTATTCCCGAGAGAATGTTAAGCACCAAAGACACTCTACCTGGAGCCTTTCTTCTTGGCAGAACTGGCCTTTGGGCAAAGAAATGCCCATACCTCAACCACTGACAGAGATACAAAGTATCCATAAATAGATAAAACAGGATTGTTGCTGGGCGGTGGTGTGGTGGCGCACGCCTTTAATCCCAGCACTCGGGAGGCAGAGGCAGGCGGATCTCTGTGAGTTCGAGGCCAGCCTGGTCTACAAGAGCTAGTTCCAGGACAGGCTCCAAAACCACAGAGAAACCCTTCTCGAAAAAACAAAAAAAAAAACCAAAAAACAAAAAAAAAACAGGATTGTCATATTCTGCCAAGACAGGGTAAGATAGTTTTAAAAAGTTTCTTGCCTTTGAAAATGGTATGTCAGTTATGCTAGGCCTTAGCCAAAGTTGGTTGCCTCAACATTGCAAATGAGACTTTGGGTGATTGCCCAGGTAGTCAGTTGTCTCTGTCATTTGGTGCACATTTTGAAAGTTTCTCAATTGCACTTCCTCTTTACTCGAGTAATATTGTTTCCCTTCTCAGATCTTTGATGGAGCTGAAGATTAGATAATTATAGTTACCTTCCTCATGATTTAGCCAAGCTTAATTTCAATACAATAGTTAGACTCCTTAAAATAAAATGTTTAGTAAAACTTTTGTTATGCGTTCCTTGCTTAATATTGTTATTGTTTGTAATTTTATATTTGGTATTTGTTCCTGTTGTATATAGTTATATTGGGTTCGGATCGAGATGATGGGAAAACTCTGTCAACCAATCACATCTAGTTAGGGTGTGGCTACCTGTAGCCCAGATAGCAAAACTGGCAGGACACAGGCGCACGCGCGCTCTCTCTCTCTGCACACTGCCTGGCGGACCAATTAGATTTCTGACTTTCCACTCTTGTAGCGTGAGTTTCCCCTTTTCAACTATTAAAAAAATAACTGTTATTCTTGAGCTGGTTTGGTTATTTACTGTACCAACCTAATTCGTCATCACAGGCAGATATGGTGCTGGAGAAGGAGCTGAGAGTTCTACATCTGAGACCTTAAAGTCGGCATCCATGGTGACACACTTCCTCCAACAAGGCCACACCTCCTAATAATGCCACTCCCTATGGGCCAAACATCAAACACATGAGTCTATGGGGGCCGTTCCTATTCTAACCACCACAGTCTTTATTAAAATAAGACCTACTCTTTAAGGATTTTTATTAGGAAAATAAAAGATAAACTACACACTGCAGGGGGGATATTTGTAAATCATGTATTTAATAAAGGACTTGTATAGTGATATAAAAAGAATTCTTAAAACTAAAGAAGAAAATTTCCCAAATATAAATGGAAAGTATTGGAACACTATACCAGAAAAGACTCACGCACAGCACAAGAAGTCAGTTTCAGGGCTGGAGAGATGGCTCAGAGGTTAAGAGCACTGACTGCTCTTCCAAAGGTCCTGAGTTCAATTCCCAGCAACCACATGGGGACCCCCAACCATTTGTAGTGAGATCTAGGGCCCTCTTCTGGTGCTGCAAGCAGAATACTGTACACATAATAAATAAATAAATATTAAAAAAAAAGAAGTCAGTTTCAACATTAATCATTGATAAAATCCAAACTAAAATATTACCATATGTGTATATATATATATATATACATATATAATTTAGAATGACAATAGTTCAAAAACCATGATAAACCAGACATTTTGGAACACACCTATAATCCTAGCACTTAGAAAGCAGAAACAGTAGGATCAAGAGCTTAAGGCCAGCCTGGGGAACATAGAGAGTTTGAGGTCAGCCTCAGCTAGTGAAACCCAGTCTTTGATCATAACCTTAAGGATAAGATGCTTGGTACTGCTGCAGCACAAGCCTGGGAATAACAGAATAGAAATGTACAAAAACTCCCAAGTCCTTGATAGCATCATCAACTAAAACTGACAGAGATTAAAGTGTTTGATAATACTCAATGGTGATGTCATAGTGTCCTGGAGCTGAGAATGATACAATGATTTGCCAAGAATGTGGTACCCTCACTACTATGTCATAGAGACACTTAAGCAGCCCCCTGGAGAGGCCAGAGTGGAAAGGAACTGAAGCCACTTGTCAATAACCGGCATCAGCTTGCCAGTCAAGTGAGGCAGCCATTGGAGAGATACTTCTGCCATCCTGGCAAGTCTTCAGCTATCTGTAATCCCAGGCAACTGTATCGGATTCCCCACCACAGAGATAATAAATGTTTATTGTTTTAAGCCACTAAGTTTTGTGGTAATTCATCACTGAACAGCAGATAACCCATATACAACCACACAGGCTTAAAGGAAATGTATACAATGGGAGTACCTTATAAGCCCTTCATAATAGGTTATTATCATTGTAATATATGGATGTCTGTTTTTCACAAGACTGCTGCTCACACCTCCTCCCCAGCCCCTCTGCCTCTCTTATCTTTCTTGGCCACTTAGGTCAGGTATGAGCATATGAATAACTGGCATCCAACAGGTAACTCTTTTTTTTTTTTTTTTGGACCCAATGGACATTTATTGGTTTAAAAAATAAATAAAGTTCTTTCCAAACTAAAATATTTCCAAACAGGATATCTATTAAGCCAATGCCTTCTAGCTTTTACATTTTGATTCTGTGTTTAAATCATGCAGACTGAAAAAATCATTTATTGATAAAAACAGCAAAAGCTAGTAAGTGGTTTCTTACAAGATCTTAGGAGAATTCAAAGCAGGCTTCTCATCGCTAAGGTTCACAGTAGCCGCAAAGTCCCTGCTTCCTGCCTAGGGAAAGGAAAGTTTAGAAGGCTGTTGATGGCCCGGAAGGGCTCCAACAGGTAACTCTTGAGTTGAGCCAATTAATCCAAGAGTAGTTCTGGACAATAGCTTCCTATTTTATCTGTTCTGGTGTAACTAGAGTTGATGACGTAGAAGTCTAAATTTCTCTCCCCACTACCACCACCACCACCATGATCCACCCACCCCCATAGGCTCCTGTTATCAGTTTAGGCTGCCCTTGAACTCAGATCCTTCCGCCCCAGCCTCCAAAGTGCTAAAATTACAAGTTTTCACGGTCACACCTGGAATATCTGCCCTGTAGGTGCTAGTTTGTCCTGGGTAATCTATAAAGACGAGAAAGTTTAAGAGGTCAAAAGTTGACTCATTAAGAGAATTAAAAGAGCCGGTGGTGGTGCAGCTCATCTTTATTCCCAGGACAGGGACTGAAGGAGGCAGAGGCAGGTGGATCTCTGTGAGTTTGAAGCTAGCCTGATCAACAGAGCTAGTTCCAGGACACTCAGGATGACACAAAGAAGCCCTGTCTCCAAAAAAAAGAAAAGAAAAGAAAACAGAAAAAAAATTAAAAGGAAGAGGGGTATGGATAAGTCGGAGCCTAGATGTGGGTGCAATAAAAATGTAAGCAGGGTGCTGGGGGCTCGGCCATAGAGTGTTTGCCTAGCATGTGCATGGCCCTGGGTCCAATCATCACATCAGCTGGGGAAAAGAGGGAGAGGAGAGAGAGAGAGAGAGAGAGAGAGAGAGAGAGAGAGAGAGAGAGAGAGAGAGAAATAATATGGTTAATTAATCAATAATATGGAGAATATAAAAATACAACCTGGAGAAGAGTCAGGAAAACCCCATGCAGATAGCTCAGGAGGCCTGTGGTCTGAGGTCTACATGTGCTGCCCTAAGCTGTTTGTTGATGATGAAGTTGTTATTTTTAATGTTTGCTGCCTCCAGAACCTTGTTTGGTTGCTTTGATAGTGTGCCCTGTATTTATACCACCAAGTATTAAAAAGTTACAACCAATCCAAACCTCATTCCTGCTGATAGCCTACACTCTTTGTATGCCAAGAACAACAGGCCTTTACTTTATTTGGTAACAATCAGGAAAGCTTTTGTTGTTGTTGTTTAATTGAGATAAGATCATATAGACCAGCTTAGCCTCAAACTACTAGGTAGCTGAGGATTGGCCATCAGTCACTGATCCTTCCAAGGGCTGAGATGACCAGTTAGTACCACTATGCACAGCTGAGAACTTCCTAATTCTAGCCACTTTATGTAAGGGTTCGTCTAGTCTTCATGAAGCTAAGTTCATACAATGATTAAGAACACACGTGACCTGGGCCTGGGGTTCACAGATGCTGTTGTGAGAAGAAAAAGTCTTATTTGTGAGATAATGTCAAATTTACTGCTGTAGTCTAGCAACAAGATGATTGCATAAACAAGTGTCCTGGTGTGCATTCAGCTGCTGAGGAAACCCTGAGGAGAAGCAGCTTGGGAAGGGAAGGGTTTATTTGGCTTACACTTTCAAGTCCCCGGTCTGTCACTGAGAGAAGCCAGGGTAGGAATTCTAGCAGGAACTGAAACATAAACCACGGAGGAAGCCCACTTAATGGCTTCTCGTTTAGCTTTCTGGTACAGTCTAGGCTCTTTTGCCGAGGGATGATGCTGCCCACTTTGGGTTAGACTTTCCCACATCTATCAAAAACCAAGACAATTCCCAACAGAAAGAGCAACAGGCCAATACAATCTGGGCAACTCCTCAATTGAGACACCTGCCTCAAGTGACTCTTGGTTGTGTCAAACTAACAAAAAAACCAAAACAAATAAACAGACAAAAAACAGGACAAGCAAAGGACATTTCAGCTTGTTGTTTGGGAGGAGGTAATATGATGTCATGTATTTCTGCAATGATTCACAGACATTTATAAAGGAAAAGTAAAT
The DNA here is from genome assembly GCF_950005125.1 of Chionomys nivalis. Classification (NCBI taxonomy): domain Eukaryota; kingdom Metazoa; phylum Chordata; class Mammalia; order Rodentia; family Cricetidae; genus Chionomys; species Chionomys nivalis. Next base: position 16,882,619 of record NC_080093.1, read on the forward strand.
AATAGTAAGAGCATTTTTTTTTTTTTGAAACAGGGTTTCTCTGTGTAGCCTTGGCTGTCCTGGAACTTGCTCTGTAAACCAGGCCAGCCTTGAATTCAGAGATGCTCTTGCTTCTGTCTCTTGAGTACAGGGATTAGAAAGGTATGAGCCACCCCACGAAACCACTAACAGTATTAATAGCAAGCAACATTTGTTGAGTTCTGACTTTATGCCTAATAGAATACTAAGCATGTAACGTTTTTCTTTTCTTTTCTTGTTTTTTGTTTTGTTTTATTTGGGCGGCGTTGTTTGTTTGTTTTTGTTTTGAGATAGGGTTTCTCTGTGTAGCCCTGGCTATCTTAGAACTCACTTTATAGACCAGGCTGGCCTTGAACTCAAAGATCTGCCTATCAGAGTGCTGGGATTAAAGGCCTGAGCCACCACCACTGGCTAACATTCTTTCTTTTTCTAATTTAACTCTCATCATATAATACCTGCTGTGTAACAGTTTCCTGAATACTGAAACATTCTATCCTATAGAAAATTCCCAAAACTCCTTAATCAGAAAGATACACAACTCAAAAAAGTTTCAGGAAGTCCCTGAAACTTACCAAAATTCAGTAGGCCCCTCCCTGTTAAAGTAAACAAGAAAAGCTAAGCTTTCTCCCAGACCAAGTGAAGCTGAACGGCAAAGAAGAATCTTAAAAGTTTCAAAGAAGACTGAGACCACTGGCTGCCTGGAAGACGTTTAGACCAAAGGAGGCACCTGGGAAGAATACTGTCCAACTTGCTGAGCTTCCTGCAGGCTGTGCAGTGTGCTCCAGGTCCCCAGCTTTTGTGAGCTGTCACCCACGCTGGGATGGGCTTTGATGATGCAGCTACCTTTGAGTCATTTCTGATCCTATAGATAACCTCTCATCCATATTCCTGTAAGTAATCTCAATTAAAGCTCACGGTTCACCAAGTTGGACTTTAGTGTTGTCTGTGCTTGGCTGTCATGGGCTCCTTATCTGGGATGAGTAGACCTATATGTTCCATCTTCCCAGGAAAGTTCTGTCACACAAGGGCTGCCGTTGTAATTACCACCACGTTGCAGGAAAAGAAACTGAAGCTGAGATCTAGTAAGGGAACCTTGTGCTGTCTTCTTTGCTCTCATTTCCTGATGGGGAGTCAAGACAAAAATAGGATGGAGTGAGTTAGATAGAGCTCTTCCTTCTCTTCCTTCCTTCCTCATTCTAATTCAGTTTTGTTGGTTTGTTACAAACTTCATCTAGAGAGGAAGTAGGTTGTGTTCATACTGTGTAATAAACTATGGACTATCCAGCCCTGGTCTTACAGCTCCTATAACCACAGCCACTTGGGGGACTGCAACCAGAGGATCACACGTTCAAAGCCTGCCTTGACTACAAGATGGGTTTGAGGCCAGCCTGGGAGACTTAAGTAAAAAAGCTGAGGAGGGGAGGGGCTCATGCTGAGAGAACTTGTCTACATGCATAAAGCTCTGGTTTCAGTGTCCAGCACCACAGAAACCAAAACCACAGTAAGTTTATCGTCTTTGTAGAAATGAACAGTGAAAAGAAGGACTTGGATGGATGACTGTTAAGACTTAGAAAATCTGCAGTTGTCTGGGGAAACTTATTTACAGAACTTACAACATTTTGTCAATGCAATGCAGATACTAGAAATGTGAGCGAAAAGATTTGTGCTGAACAAAAAGAAACATTCGTTTTCCGTGCCAAATTCTCTGTGTCTGTTCCAGCTTAGTTTGGAGTGTGCAGGGAGAAAGAGACAGACAGATACACGAGTGGGGGGGGGGGACTCCCTACTAAACACAACCAACAAAATGAGTAGTTTTCCTCAGTTTGTTTGAGCCTGGGATATTGCTGCCTACTCCGAATATTTCACATAAGTGGAATTCCAAGTGCTTTTGCTTCTGTCTTCCTTCATTAAACAGAATGTTTTCAAGGTTTGTTCACAATATAACAAGTACCAGTATGTACTGGTTTCCTTCCAAAGCTAAATTGTAGTCAAAGCATACTACAAAGTACAAAACACACAAACCCGTTCTTCCACTGACGGACTTTTGCCTGCTGTGGGAAGGTCCACTACTCAACTAACTGGCGTGCACTTATCTCCTGCTTTCCTCCTGGAACTTACTGGGTCACCCAGCAGTTCTGTTCAACTGTGTCTGGAGGCAACTTAGAGGAGTCAGTTCTCTCTTCCCATCATCCTCGGTTCCAGGATGCAATTCAGATTGTCAGGCTTGTGCAGCAGGCACCCTTCCTCCCTGAGCCGTCTCACCAGCCCCAGTTTAAACGTTTGAGGACCCACCAAGCTGAAAGAGCAGCCTGCACATTCCCATCATCAGTGCGTGAGAATTCCGGTTTCTCCACTCCCTCAACAAAGGTTGATGTTTTCAGCCGCGATTATGGTTTTCTGTTTGGTTTTGGAGGCAGAATCTGTGGGTCCAGGTTGGCCTCAAACTGGAAATCCTCCTGCCTTAGCCTCCTAAGTGCTAGGAATAAAGATTTATGTCATGCCTTGGTGCTTGTATTTTTATTAAAGCCATTGTATTGGGTATAAAGTGGCACAGCCAATAATCTTTGATAAAGGAAAATGAAAATGTTGTCACAACTTAGGTATCAAACAATGTAAGACACAAGTTCACTTGGACTTTTTTTCAAAAAAAAATTTGATGTGTATTAAATGCCTGCATGTATTTCTGTGCACCACGGGGAGTGCCATTCAGATTTTATTGTTTATTTTGAACAGCAGGGCACTGCCTTTGCAGCACATTCTTAGCTCCCAGCACAAAAATTAAAAAAGTGTAAATCTTGAATATCCTAGTCCCAGAATAAATAGGTAAGACACAGCTCTTACCTGAATGAAATTAGACATCACCACCTGTGGCACGATTAATAAAAACCCAGAGACAGAAATTGGGGTTCAACCTGAAGGTCAGAAAAGCAAAACAATCAGCCACTGGCTCTTAACCTCTCTCTACCACAGTCCAAAATGGTGATCCTGCCTTCAGGAATCTCAGAATGAGACTGTGCCGGAGAGCCATCCCCTCCCATTTTATCTTCCTCTCTAGGGCTGGGATTAAAGGTGTGCACCACTACTGCCTGTTTCTATGACAAACTAGTGTGGCTACTGGGATTAAAGGTGTGTGTCACCACTGCCTGGTCTGGAAGGCTGATCAGTGTGGTTGTTTTACCCTCTGAACTCCAGGCAAGCTTTAGTTATTAAAAGACAAATGAAGTATCACTACAATCACCTTGTTTCATATTACAGTTTTTTGCTTTGATCTCAGGGAATATAGTAACATATAACTTGAAAGCAGTCAGGGCTTGGAATAGGTTAAAAACCCACTGCTCCACTGTAGAACACACACACACACGGGCAGGGGAGAGGCATATCTAATAAGGCCAAAGGACATAATTAGTCATTAGCAGGAATATATTTAAACCAGGAAGGACATGAGGTCTACAACTTTGAGTAAAGCAGGGAAAACTTGCCAACATCAGGAGCCCTTGACAAGTGGGTTTTCTGTGCCTGGAAGTGAATTTGCAAGGTGAAGGGTAGGTGAGGTGAGGTCACCCCTTTCTTTTGTAAAGGTAGAAAAATTGAGAAACAAGAGAAGGAAAGCACTGCCTTGCTTCCATGCTGCTTTCCAGGAAAAGGCTGCCTGTTGTCATTAGACTTACACATGTGTCTGTATGTGCCACATGTGCACGCCTACTGTGCAAGGGGACAGCGTTCGATTCCCTGGAACTGGGGTTATGGAAGGTTGGGAACCACCATATGGATGCTGGGAACCGAACCGGACCTCTGCAACAAGTGTTTTTAATTGTTTTTTTTTTTGTTTTTTGAGACAGATTTTCTTTGTGTAGCCTTGTCTATTCTGGAACTCACTCTGTAGACCAGGCAGATCCACCTGCTTCCAGAGAGCTGAGATTAAAGGCATTCACCATCACCCATGGCTGCACCAAGCAGCCTTAATGGCTGAACCACCTCTCCAGCTCCCCATGAAGTTTTAGGAGATTCCACGAAGAACAGCAGATTCTCTTGAAACTCTCTCCCACATGTCCTTAGGCAGTCTTCCTCTGCAGTTTCAGATTGAAAAGCCACCTCATCCGTGTTGTCGATTGCCACAGTTGTCATGGTCGGACCATCACTCAGAAGTCTCACCTTTCTGACAGTGAAATCTGTCTCATTTTATTCTCTACTGATATGCCGGGTACAATGCCAGCTTGGGGTGGGAGATGTTAAGTTTTGAACTTTCAAGAATGGGATAACAACAGTAAAGACTGAATAAGCTGTAGGGAAGAGTTCTTGAGATTAATGGAATCTCCTCCACTCTGAAATCCGAAATGAAATGCAGTATTATGTGTGTTTGGGGATGGGGACTTTATTTTCCCAAAGATGACGATCCAAATGTTAGAAACCACGGTCAAAGAGCTGGGGCCCACAGAAGGGTTAAACTTACAAGAGGAAATGGAAAACCCTCCTGTCGTTCTAAGGAAACGCTATGAAAAGATGGAAAAGTTTGCAATTGCGCCACCATCTCTTTAAAATAGGTTGTAAAGGCAGAGCTTGAAGCTGGGGAAGCGTGTGCAAACACTCCGCCGTGAAAAGGAGCCTGAGGAAGCCCGCAGTACCAGCGGAAGATGGCCCCGCGCTCCTCAGGAGAGGCTGAGGCTCTAGAGTCGCTTCGGTGCCCGCGTCTGCTCAATGTGGTGGCCCTGCGGTGGTCCCAAGGGCTGGTACCGTTTTACAACCAAGGATCGATTCTCAAGATCCAGCTCAGCAGCTCAGCCAGTGGGGTTCATCAGCGAGTCAGCTCGGGGAGAAGATGCTCAAGTTTCTCAGAGTCGGGACAAGCTCAACTTCGGAGCATTCGCAGTTGCACCGCTGCGCAAGCCCCTGACCACCTGTCGTCGCCTCTGAATCATCCCGCCCCCTTTCGCCGTCACCATTCCCTGCGCAGAGCCCACCCCGTGAGAACTCCTCCGTCCACCCACGGCAGGGTTCCCTAGGCGCTTTAGGTGGGAGGTCCCAGCCGAGCGACCGGAGGCTCGCCGCCGCCCTCCCCTAGCGGCAGGTCAGGCCGTGCCAGGGGACGCGGGGTCCTGGCCGACTCCGCCCCCGCCTGAGATCCCGCGGGAACAGTGGGTGCCGTGCTACCCGACACTCGGTGCACGCCGGAGCACGCGTCGTAACGGCAACCGACAGCGGTTTGACCTTGAAGGCCTGGCACCGCCCCCTCTCCCCGGCGATCCGAGCAGCCACGCACGCCGCCCCGCGGAGCCCGGCTGCTGCAGCCCGGAGCCGGTCCCCGTCCTCCCGGCGCTTCTCTCCAGAGCCAATGGAAGAACGAAGTGGCCCGGGCCAATGGCCGCCGCCAAAGTAGCCAGAGCGGTTGAGCCTATCAAAGTTCAGCTTTACGTTTCTCCCGCCCTCGAAACGCCAGGGGCGGGCCGATCGGCCAAGTCCGCCAATCAGTGGCCAATAAACAAGAAGCTTCCAAGATCAAAGGGGAAGGGGTGGGATCTACGTGAGGAATGACAAGCCAACTGGCGAATACCACAAATAGAATTTCGCTCCGTAAAATGAGGGTGGGGACACGTTAAGGTCTGCACCAATGGCTGTCTGGGGGGCGTGCCCGCGGGGGCCAAGCGGGAGCCGGAGGCCCCGGGCTCTCTGGGCCGCGCCTGAGGCGGACGCAACGGGGCCGGGAGGCGGCGGCAGTAGTGGCGGCGGCAGCGGCGCGGCTGGGCGCCGCGGCTGGCCCGAGTGGATGGAGTTGGAGGGGCGGAGTGCAGGCGGTGTGGCGGGAGGACCGGCTGCTGGGCCCGGGCGGAGCCCCGGGGAGTCTGCGCTGCTGGACGGGTGGCTGCAGCGGGGCGTGGGCCGGGGGGCCGGCGGCGGGGAGGCGGGGGCCTGTCAGACCCCAGTACGGCAGGATCCGGAGTCCGGCCCGGAATACGAGGCGCTGCCGGCTGGAGCCACTGTCACCACGCACATGGTGGCCGGCGCCGTGGCAGGGATCCTGGAGCATTGCGTGATGTACCCGGTCGACTGCGTCAAGGTGAGACCTGGACCGGGCTGCGCACCCGACCTGGGGCTGACCCGACCCTGAGCCGTGTTTAGAGCCAGAATCCCGACTGAGACCCAGAGCCGATGGGTTCCTTCCTGGCTCCTACCTCTACGCACGATTTGAACCGATACTCCGTGCAAGCAAAGTCCTGGCTGGGAGTTGAGCTAAGTCAGGAACCAGGACTTATTTCTAACGGTCAGTGAGATCTGAATCGAGACTCGGAGCAAAAATCTTGTCAGCCAAAGACCTGATCCCGCCTGGGACTAAGCAGGAATGGGGTGGGATGGGGGATCCCGAAGCGCAGGTAAGTCTACAACTCGATTAAGGTAAAACCAGCTGGCATGGAATCAGACCGTGAACTCGATCTGATGGCTTGGCTTCCTATGTGCTTCGGGTCGGCGCTTTTACAAGCTCCTTGCTGCGTCTTCCCTTAAAAGTGACGGGGCAGGAACCGGAATCTGGGATCTCTCAGCTAGATAAAAGTACGTATTCAATCTTAACCCGTGAGTGGTTGAAAATCATTGTGCAGTCAGAAGTGAGAGCTCCAGACTGCAATGGATATGGGAAAGGGCATGCTAAGGAAAAGGTTTCGGTTTCTCTGTGAAGCAAGATTGATAGCCTGTCTATTTCCTGAACGTAAAAATTGCACTCACCCGTGCACAACAGAGCTGAACCTCATAGTCTGTTTCTTTGGGCACCTGAATTTGACAAAAAGGGAAATGGCCAGAAGGGAAGTGTGACGATGTTAGAAAGGAGATGTCAACGTGGAGAAAACAGAATGAGATTATCAGGATATGACCGTTGTTGAACCTAAAGCCAATTAGATCCACAACCAAGCAGGATGGTAATGGACATACAAGTCCGAAGAAGCCTGGGTGAAGATGGAAACAGTTTCCCTTACTGTTCTTAGACTTTTACTGTAGTAGAGGTACCAGCTACTAAAGGTGACATCTAAACTGAAGGGGAACTTTGAGGGGGTTGTTGAGATTACTGATGAGAACGGTGCTTTCTTGACATCAATTAATACAGGCAATACTCTGTCCATTCTCTGATGTGTGTTTCATCATCAACAACTTTAGCCCTGCAAAGATCAGTTGATTCTGCTTGCTTCTGGTTTCAGTACCATCTTACAATTTCATTGGTAAAGTGGGTGAGGAAATAGGGAAAGTGCTCGTGCCGCTTTTTGAACAACTTTGAGTTGTGGTGAGGAAGTGGAGAAAGTGCTCCCTGAGTTGCCCAGTGTCTCCGCGTTACAGGATAACTCCTAACGAGCCGGACCCACTGAAAACTGTGCTTATGTGCACCTGACTGAGGTGACCATTAGTGTCTTAAATGTCTCTGTCAACAGAATTAGACCGTGAACTAGACTCACTGCTTGTTCTTTGGGTAGGAGCTTTTTCCAAACAACTTACTGTGTCTATTCTTAAAAGAAATAATAAAGCTTGTGTGAGAGAAATAACTAATGAGATAACAGTTATAAAATGAATACATAGAAATAATTCAGACATTTAGGAAAAAGACTGTAGAGTGGATGTCTTGAGTTAATGAATGCTATGAACGTTTTACTAACATATCCAAAAGTTAGTAAATTCTTGCTGCAGAGTTGCAGAATAACCTCTCTCTCATTTGTCTTTCGAGACAGGCTTTCTCTGTGTAGCTTTGGAGCCTGTCCTGAATCTGTAGACCAGGGTAGCCTTGAGCTCATAGAGAGCCTCCTGCCTCTACCTCCCAAGGGCTGGGATTGAAGATGTGCACCACCACGTCCCTATAACCCCTCTCTCTCTTAACTACAAGCACAGTCTGGGGTGCTGTGTTTCAGGATAAGTATCAAATGGAAAACAGATCAGAGAAAGCAGTGAAAATTATCTAATGGGATGGAAAATACATTGTGGTAATATGACCAACTTAAAATGTCACTACTGGGATTGGGGAGTTGGCTCAGTCAGTAAAGTGCCTGCTAGCACCCACATACAAATCTAGGCATGGTGCGTACATCTGTAACCCTGGTGTTGGAAAAGTAGAGACAGGCAGTTCCTTGGCGCTCACCAGGTAGCCTGTGTAGCCAAATCCGTGAGTTCCAGGTTGTAAGAGACCTGTGCCTAAAGATAATAAGCTGGCCCAGTGTGGTGGCACATGTCTTTAATTCCAGCACTCTGGAGGCAGAGGAGGTAGATCTGTGAGTTTGAGGCTAACATGGGCTGTGTAGTAAGGCCCTGTGTCAATAAACAACGAGGTGGAAAGTGGTTGAGAAGATCCCTAAAGTGGGTCTCTGCCCCCTTCCACATACACAAACACAAACTTACACATACCCACATGAACACAGGAGAGACAGTGTTACTATTACCTATCAGTTTGACAGCCGGGAGATGGTCTCCTTACTCTATAATGCTGCTTTGGTTGTAAACATTTTTTTAAATATTTATTTTTTTATTATGTATACAATATTCTGTCTGTGTGTATGCCTGCTGGCCAGAAGAAGGCACCAGACCTCATTACAGATAGGTGTGAGCCACTGTGTGGTTGCTGGGAATTGAACTCAGGACCTTTGGAAGAGCAGGCAATGCTCTTAACCTCTGAGCCATCTCTACAGCCCGGTTGTAAACATTTTTATAAGTTTCCTTGTCGGAAATGCTTCTAGAACTAGGTGGTATGGTCTACTCCTTCAGTCTTAGCACTTGGGAGGCAAAGGCAGAAGGATCTCCAAGTTCGAGGCCGGCCTGGTCTATAGGACAGCTAGGGGCACATAGAGAAACCCTGTCACAGAATAAGAAACAAACAAAAGAAATGCCTCTAGACTATCCTTAGTGGGGGCACATCTTTGTCCTATACAAGACCACCCAGAGTCAAATATGGCTCATCAGTCTGGGCCATACTGCCTGCTCTCTCTGGCAAACAAAATCCCTGATTTACTTCTAAGGCCTGTAAATTGGGGGGGCACAGGAGAAGGGAGTTCCAAAGGTGTTGCATAACCAGTAAGCTATGTCTAGCCTACCAAGGTTAACTGTTTGATTAATAGTTCTTAATCACCTGAATATGTTGTAGGATTTGTATTCTAAAGAATTGACAGTACAGACTTACCTCTAAACCCTGTACTAAGAATTTGTTGTTTGTTTTGAAGGACAAATGCCCAAGAGTCTTCAAAAATGCAAAGGCCGGCTTATCTTAGAAGAATCATTTCTCCTTGTTCATAATGCTGGAAATTAAACAGGTAGCCTGGTATGAGTTAGCATCCCACGGTTTAATCTTGTTGTGCAGGTGTGACTGTAACTCAAATCCCTTCTCTTAGAAAGGACTTCCCAGTTCCTTTGTCCCCTGGAGGCTTTTCCATGGATGATAAAGAGGAAGAGCAGACCAGCCAGAGCCTTAGACTAGAGACAGGTAGGTGTCAGTGTTGGAGCCTAAGGGACACCAAAGTGCTTGCAAATGAATGCTGACGTTGTCTCTTGGCACGCAGGCCTGTGTATCCCTAGCCACTTATCAAGGTCAAGTTGACTTAAAATATCCTTGGGAAGGACCCCGGGAAGTCCACACAGCCTTGCTAGACCATGCTTATCAAGCCTGCAATTTCCATGGTCATAATAGGGAGCTTTGGAAATCCAGATAAATCAGTTTCCTTCTCTAGGCCTCAGAGGCAAGTGTCAGACTTTATCTGTAGGGACAGGCTCCAAACTCCAAGGCGGCAGAACCCTTCTCAGAGTTCTGGCTGCATCTCCAGTGCGAGGGATCGTCTGGGGCTCTGCTCGGTGAAGCACATGTCACGTAGTACTTTGCCTTGTGCAAAGGAGCAGAGAGAATCCTTTGTTGGACTTCTGGTGTGAAAGGTTATCTCTGTGCAGCCACCAGTGAAAGGTAGGAAATGTCATCTCTGACTTGTATTTTATTTTCTTACACCTCATAGCGATAACTAAGCAATCAGTAAATGCCAGATGTTCTTGCATTCCCAGCCCTGTGTAAAGTCCTTAACACCACTCTTACTAGTTCATAGATGAAGACAGGCTTAGAGAGCGGTTAGGTAACTTGTCAAAGGTCACAGAGTCTAAGTGGCAGAGTCGTGATTTGAATTCAGTCTGACTCATCAACTTCCCTTGTAGCGTCCCAAAAACAGGTCTGAAGAACCAAGCCAGCTGGAGTGACACCTGTGTGTTCTCCCGTGAATAGAACCTTGAGTGTGGCATCTGAATGTGTGGTGCACGTTACGATAGACCAGGAAACCCTCGCCGTCAGCACACATGTGCTACCTTAGAATTAACCGGATCCCTTAGTGGCTAAGGACTGATTAGTTGCCCATGCGAGTGACGTATACCACGCTTCCATGACCTGTCAGGCCTTGAGTATGAACAAATATATTTTAGAATCATGTTTTTAATAATCAAGCCCTTACGTTTATAGTACTTTGCAAATTATGGTTTTTATATGTCTTGTTTTTTTAAATCCACATAGCATGGCAATTTTCTATGGTTATTTTTAGATTATTACTTTAGGTGTATGAGTGTTTTACCTGCATATGTGTCTGAGCGTCACAGGAGTGCCTGGTGTGCATGGAGATGAGAAGTCTCTGGGACTGGAGTGATGGTTGTGAGCAGATGTTGGTGTTGGGAATTGAACCGTGCTCCCTGTGCAAGAGGAAGCGCTATTAACTGCTGGGCCATCTTTCCAGCCCTGCGTGGGTTCGTGGTGAGAGAAGTTGGGTGACATAGCTAAGATTGAGCATGTCTGACAGAGCAGGCTTCCCGACTCAGACGGCACCAAAACATCTAACCCCACCCTCCATGTTTTTTTTTTTTAAATATTTATTTATTTATTATGTATACAATATTCTTTCTGTGTGTATGCCTGAAGGCCAGAAGAGGGCACCAGACCTCATTACAGATGGTTGTGAGCCACCATGTGGTTGCTGGGAATTGAACTCAGGACCTTTGGAAGAGCAGGCAATGCTCTTAACCCCTGAGCCATCTCTCCAGCCCCCGTTTTTTTGTTTTTTTGAGACAGGGTTTGTCTGTATAGACCTGGCTGTCCTGGAACTCACTGTGTAGACCAGGCTGGCCTCGAACTCAAGGAAATCCACCTGCCTCTCTGCCTTCCTAGTGTTGGGATTAATGGTGTGAGCCACGACCGCAGGGCTTACTTAGCTTTTCCTCAGTGTTAGGTAGTGGCATTTGTATTTTATAGTACAGCTTTTCATTCGTTCCTAGCGATTTCAGCATTCTGCAGAAAGGGGATTTATTGGCTCCAATCTGTGAACATCCATATTTGTTGTTGTGTTTGGACTGTTTTCTGCCTGGGTTCTCCACATAGGACTAATAACCGCATAACTGTCATTGCCTTAGAGTTAGATGCACTTGTAAACGCTGGGAGTAACTTCCGCATAGTCCGGTTTCCTCTTGGGGATGAGGAGTTCTCTGAGGCCAGAATCTTTCATCACTGGTTGCCAAATGCGCCCTTAACTCCAGCAGAGCACTGTGGTTTCTCTGCCGAAAACTGGTTTCAGACAGACTCCTGGAAGCTTGTGTTCTGAAGCCATCTGGCCTGGGTTAAGTCACACCTCTAAGCAAAGCACACGTTGTATTTTTAGGTGGTTTTGAGAACTGAAAACTGAATGTCCATTGTGATATGGTGATATGATATTTATGATTGAAAGCCTAGTGATTGACATTTTAAGCATGCTGGTTTTGTTAGTAGCAGGCAGGAGAGAACAACTCCAGAGGAATGTGGGTTGCTTGCGGCTACCCAGGACCTGTTCATCTGGTTAGTCTCTGTTTCGTGGTCTTGAGAAAAGGCCTTTTTCTTGGATCCCAGTTGGCTAACTTGAATCAGGAGGATTCAGACTTTTAAATCTAAACTGAATCTAGTGATTGGCATAAAACAGAAGTTTAAACTGTCGGTGGTCATCAGTTGCCCCTGTTGACTCACAGTGGCTGTTATTTCCTGAACTGGTGTAGACATGTCTGTGTGACAAGAGATTCACCCAGCAAACAGATCCTTGAGGTTCCTGTCTACCGGTAGTAAGGCATTGCTTTTACACTGTTAGGCCCCATGCTACCTAAGTTTCGCAATGTTAGTAGACAAAAGATTTTTGTGTAAAGATGTACTTCAGAGGCGGTCTGATGAGGTAGATTTCCAATTTCTTAAAGATTTATTATTTTTAAATTGTATATAATATATGTTTGTGTCGGGGGAGAGTTATGTACATGTGAATTCCAGAAGGCGGCACTGGATTCCCTGAGCTGGAGTTACAGCTATGAACCACCCAACATGGGTAACTGGGAGCTAAATGTGGGTGCTCTGAAAGAGCACTGTACCTTTGTAATCTCTCCAGCCTTCCTTTTTTTCTTTTTAGCATTTCGTGGGGGTGGCGCACTCGCGTGCACATGTGTGTGCACATGTGTGTGTGTCTTTCTATAGCGCACCTGTGGAGGTCAGAGGGCCACTCCTTCCACCATGTGGAGTCCAAGAATCAAACTCAGGTTGTCAGGGTTTGGTGGCAAGTGACTTTACCCAGTGAGACATCTCACTGGCTTGGGTTCCCAAATTTCAGTAAACTCTGTGGATATTCTGCAAGTGTCCACTCCCCACACTTTGATCCCAGTCATTCATCTTCAAAAGTTGTATTTCATAGAACTGGTTTTATTTGCCAAGGCCATTTGGAGGATCCAGTCAATTTAGATAAGAAGTCTGAATGGTCCTTCAGTTTTAAAGGTTAGTTTGGTTTCCCCATCCCCACAGTTTGGGTCCAGGCTTCTCTTCCAGGAGAGACATCTGTTAGGAATTGTAGCACAAATAATAAAAACCCAGAGACAGATATTGGGGTTCAACCTGAAGATTAGAAAAGCAAAGCAGCCAAGCCACTAGAGAGCTCTTACCTCTTAAGAAATCCTCAGACTGAAAGAGCGATCCTGCCTCCAGGAATTGTCGGGATGAGACTAGGCTGAGAGCTGTCTCCTCCATCTTAGATTCCTCTCTAGTGCTGGGATTAAAGGCTGCACCACTACCACCTGCTTCTGTGGTGAACTAGTGTGGCTGCCAGGATTAAAGGTGTGTGCCACCACTGCCTGGTCTGAAGCTCTCTGATCTTCAGGCACGCTTTATTTATTTAAGACACAAATAATACACCACTATAGGGAATGCTATTTCTCCCAAGACTTTAACATGCAGACCCAGCAGCCAAAGCCAAATGTCTGAAAAGATATCAGAAGGTGTGCCGCCCTCTGATTGGTCAGGAAGCAGGGTCAGGGCCTGTCTTTAGAAATAAAGCACCAAGGGGGCTGGAGAGATGGCTCAGAGGTTAAGAGCACTGCCTGCTCTTTCAAAGGTCCTGAGTTCAATTCCCAGCAACCACATGGTGGCTCACAACCATCTGTAATGGGGTCTGGTGCCCTCTTCTGGCCTTCAGGCATACACACAGACAGAATACTGTATACAGAATAAATAAATAAATATTTAAAAAAAAAAAAAAAGAAAGAAAGCACCAAGTGTGGTGTCGACAGTAAATATTGGAATTTAAAGGTTTAGCTTACTTTGCATTATTTGTGTGTGCCTGTGCGGGGCTGTGTGCATGTGAGTGCAAGAAACCAGAGAGGCCAGAGAAGAGCGTTAGATCCTCTGGAGCTGGAGTCACAGGCGATTGTGAAGCACCCAGTGTGGGACTTGAACTCAGGCCCTCTGCAAGAATAGTGCATGCTCTGAACTGCTGCGCCATCTAGCCAGCCCTGATCTCTGAACTGCTGCGCCACCTAGCCAGCCCTGATCTCTCCATGTAGCCTTAGTTTCTCAAGGTGCAAAGGCAACTTTTGGATCTCACATTTGGTATTTATTGCTGGGGCAGTGGATCATTTTGGAGGTTCAGGTTGTTGCCAAGAGGCACTGTTCTCAAAGGATGTTCTCAGGGTGTTCTGCTTTTTGGCTGTGGATGAGAAGAGGAAGAAAGGTCCAAGGCTTGGGAGGATGAATCATAGATGTGGGAAGAAGTAAAAGCTGGATGAGAAGTCTCCCTCCCACAGGCTTACCAGTGTCCAGGGCCTGTGTGATAGGGCGGGCGAGAAGTTGGAATCACTGACTTTGCCTTTTTTGCTGTACTTTCAGACCCGGATGCAGAGTCTACAGCCTGACCCAGCGGCCCGCTATCGAAACGTGTTGGAGGCCCTCTGGAGAATTATAAGAACAGAGGGCCTGTGGAGGCCCATGCGGGGGCTGAATGTCACAGCAACAGGCGCGGGGCCTGCCCACGCCCTCTATTTTGCCTGCTACGAAAAGTTAAAAAAGACATTGAGTGATGTAATCCACCCAGGGGGCAATAGCCATATTGCCAATGGTATTGAGCCTTCCTGTGCTGGTCCCCCACTTTCCCAACTCTCTGGGCTTTGCTGCTGTCAGTGCTTCCCAGTCTCAGCATGGTTTGGAGCTGCAGCTTTGGGCTGGGGTAGGCCAGATTATAGGGGAGGGACTTCCAAACCTGATGTGCTCGGACAGCGGGCTGCTTCAACCCCACTCCTCCTTTGGGGCACCTCAACAAAAGGTCACAGTATCCTCCCTTACCTACCAGCTTGACTTTCCTCTCATCTCCCTGGCATCACTTCTAGTGCCTGGTAATATGGAGACACACTGAACAACCCCACTGTATGTTTCTTGGTAGTTGGGTGCTGTCCTGCCTCCCAAGGAAGACTTAATGATACGACCCAGCTCTTCACCTTTTCAGGATCCCGCTTGATCAGAGGCAGTTGGTGTCATTGTGGGCATGAAGTGAATGGGGGTGGGGTTAAGGGACCGTTTGGAGAATCCAGATGTTTTAGAGTTTGGGTAGAAATAAAGAAAGAAGTAGCGACCCAGGGTTCGAAGGTTGAGAGCCACGTTGAATGTGGAGAGCAGGGTGTCGTGGTTCAGGACCGAAAGAGAAGGTGTGGGTGGACGATATTTAGACACAGCTTGGGCAGTTTACATCCCCCAGGGCAGGAAGCAGGTTGGACTGAGGCTCTGGCTGCCTGGCTCCATTCTCCTTGCGGTGGTGGGCCATGGCTATGCTGGCATGCCTTGCCAGAAGTGTATCTGCCTCCTGCCAGGGCATAACTGCTTTTCTTAGAATCCTCTGTACTGAAGACATCTGGGATGTTGTCTTTGTCCTTCTGGGCCTTTCCATCAGAGGTGGAATGGCAGTGATGGCCTTTTGAAGCTAGGGGTGTGTCCTTCCGGGGAGCAGGAGCTCAGGAGCAGTGGGATCTGACTCCTAACATGCCTTTCCTCACTGCTGTCCCAGCCACTCACTTTTACCTGGGGCCTCAGTGACTTGCTCGCCCTCTTGGCCTTACATGTGGCAGCTGTTTTCTTATTTGCAGGTGCAGCCGGATGTGTGGCGACATTACTTCACGATGCAGCCATGAATCCAGCGGAAGGTAAAGATTTCTTTAACCCATCCTTCTGGGCAGCTACATCTTCATGTCTGGTTCTATTTCTACCTTGCAAAGAAAACCAGAACACAGTTTTTGTGGGGAGTCCTCGCATTTATCTTGATATACCACTAGAGGGCGCGCCCTCCATATGTTCTGTGCTTGAGTGGACCCTGGCTGGATCAACATAGTCTGGGATTTAATTCCTCTTTGAGGCTTTCCTGGAAAAAGCGATGACTCTGTTGGCTTAGTCCTGGGCTTTCCTAGAAGTCTCCTTTATAGTATATTTGATCTCTCTAATTTATATAAAAGTATTTCATGTTTTTCAAAGAAAGTAGATTTTTAACATTTTAAAGTTTAAAGTATTACATTTCTTACTGTATGTAGACAGAGGTGAAGATTAAACCATGTAGTTTAACCCTTTCTTTGCTACTAGGGTATTAGCATTTTAGGTGGGGGGAAATTCTCCAGAAACATCCTGTGAGAGTTGAGGTGATTGCAGATGAGAGGGACTGACGTAGCTGCCACATTTCTTCAGTCCACTGGCTTTACGTCTGCAAGGCCATGGCATGGACAGGGCTAAGGTTAGCTAGAGGTGCACAGGAAATCCACACTATCCACCTAACAGAACAGGGAGTATTTAGAAACTGAAGCCAGCACTTCTGGGATAAGAATTGTAGTTTCTTCTTGGAAGCATTTATTTTTCCTTCCTCCTCAATTTTAAGAGTTCATACCTGAGGAATGGAACTGGTGCTCAGTTTACCGCCGTGCTCACTGCTGCAGAGTCACTGTTGTTGGGAAAGGCTAAGGTAGTGAAAACAGACAGGCCAGGTCTTTTCACGGAAACTCTGGGGTTACTAAACTAGCTAGACCAAGTATTAATTGCTTGGCTTTAAAGAAATCCTACGAGAATGGGTTCATTTTTCTTCTTCTTACTAACCCTCTGGCTACCCTTTTCCCTGTAATAAGACAAACACAAACTCTTAGGTTTACAGGAAACTTCCTCAGCCTTATTCTCTTTCCTTTCTATTGGCTGATCTGCTGACTGGGAACCCTGAATCGGGATACCGTGTCATTGACTGGTTGCTGTTCCCATTTTCCTCCTCCTGCTCCTGATGGCGCTCCCAGTGGTCAAGCAGAGGATGCAGATGTACAACTCACCATACCACCGAGTGACAGACTGTGTACGGGCAGTGTGGCAAAACGAAGGGGCCGGGGCCTTCTACCGCAGCTACACGACTCAGCTGACCATGAATGTTCCCTTTCAAGCCATTCACTTCATGACCTATGAGTTCCTGCAGGAGCACTTTAACCCCCAGAGACGGTACAACCCCAGCTCCCACGTGCTCTCCGGAGCCTGTGCAGGAGCAGTAGCTGCCGCTGCCACAACCCCACTGGACGTTTGCAAAACACTGCTCAACACCCAGGAATCCCTGGCTTTGAACTCAAACATTACAGGACACATCACAGGCATGGCTAATGCCTTCAGGACGGTTTATCAAGTAGGCGGGGTGACTGCCTACTTCCGAGGGGTGCAGGCCAGAGTAATCTACCAGATCCCCTCCACGGCCATTGCATGGTCTGTGTATGAATTCTTCAAATACCTAATCACAAAGCGACAAGAAGAGTGGAGGGAAGGCAAGTGAAGAAGGGACCAGGGTCCCACAGCGCGGCTGCATCCCGCCCCTCCAGCACGTCTGTGTCTCCTGGCACGACCCAGTCGCGAGTGGAGCTGGAAGAGAGGGAGAAGGCTCTCTCCGGGCTCTGGTTGGCTAACACTGGTTCTCGCCAACATCTGTCGCCACCATCATCTTTCCTCCTGGGCCCTCAGCAAGTTCAGCAAAGCCCACCGCAGTACCTCTGATGACCTACAGCCTGGACCTGGCGACCTACCTGCTCTCGACAGCTGCAGAGGGATAGCAGCACATTCCCCTGGTTCCTAATTAAAAAGAAAAAAGTCTTTAAGTGTTGTGTTGGGTTTGTCTTGCCAAAAGGGGCATGCGATGCTGTCAGCCGTCCTGACTTGAAGCGGAAGTCAAAGGGAGGGTTG
Organism: Chionomys nivalis; assembly: GCF_950005125.1. NCBI lineage: Eukaryota > Metazoa > Chordata > Mammalia > Rodentia > Cricetidae > Chionomys > Chionomys nivalis. The sequence goes on from NC_080093.1 coordinate 16,900,125, forward strand.
TGTATGTCTGGTTCTTATTTCTGCTGACTTGAGATGATTTAGGAGTGCAACGCCCTACTTCCCTTGACCAAACAGTCAGCTCGAGTCTCCCAGATGCCGGGAACACTGGGCCATTACCTGTTGCTCACACAGCAGGTGCCTCGTCCCACCCGTGCCTTTAGTCACCAGCAGGACACAGAGTTCCTGATCTCTTGGTCTGGTTCCAGGTTCTGCCTGAGCCATGAAAGTTTACACGGGGCACTTTGTTCCCTAATGTAGTTGCAGAATTAAAATTACTCATTGAAGCTGCAAGTTCCAAAGATTGTGCGACAAGACTTCATTTGACTTGTAATTTTTTAACAGTTATTTTGATACTGGGGCTTGAGCCCAGGGCCTCCCTAATGCCAGGCATGTGTTTTACCGTGGAGAATCATCAACAGCCTACTTGAACGTTTTACAGGGTACTTGAGCCTATATGATCTCATTTAGTTCTGACAAAGCAATGAAGTAGGCAGTGCAAGTACCACCTCCTTTTGACTGACAGGAGCCCAGGGAGGCCGTGACTTACCCAAGGCCTCACAGTAAGTGCAGAGCAGAGACTGGCCAGGATCATTTATCCCATGAGTGAATCTCTGCAGATAGGAAATGAGTTTCATGGGGCACTGTAGCTGGAGACTCTCCACCTGCTGTCCGCGTGGACGCTGTCTGGAGACTCCGAGGCAGGGCTGGATGGGTCCAGTATCCACAGGTTCTTTGGTGTGGACCCATCATCTTTTCATTAGCCATTCAGAAGCAATTGAGTGTCTCAGGCATCCCTAACTGGGGCTAGAGATTATTGTCTAGAGAAATGATGTGTAAACAGACAATTAGAAGACAAAAATACTAGAGGACGAACGAATTGTAATTCAGCCTCAAAGGACCGGAGTAGAAGCAGAAGTGACATCCGAGTGACACCTGGGCAGATGAGCTAAGTAGGAGACAAGGGAGGGGAGTCCGAGGCTTGGAGGTGGGAGAGTATTTGGCAGGGATGAAACTGGGTGAGGTTGCAGCTGGAAGTGGAGCAAGGGCTGGGGCTTAAAGTACTGCTCAGGGTTCAGGGTTTATCCTGAGGCGAAGCAAAGCATTACAGGGTTTAAATGAGGCGGGCACGATCAGATTCGGCATTTAAACACTTGGGCTCCTGGGGAAGGATTAAGGGGAACAAGACTGGACAGGCAGGCAGACCATGTAGAAAGCTGTTACAGTCCTACAGCTCCACGGTGGTCTGCACCCGGACTGGCGAGGCTGGAGCTATGTTAGGGTTATAGGAGCAAGAGGATTTAGTTACAGAACAAATCTTAAAGCCCTCCACCTGACGGCTCTTCGAGCATCTATGGAGGGTTGTGTCTGAACGCACTTGGAAACAGCTGCCAAGCAAACAGCGGGGGCCCCTGTTCTCTGCTTCAGTAAGCAGCCACCTCGTGCAGGAAGGAAAGAGATGTCAGTGGCACTGAGTGGTGGCCGGTGGAGCTAGGGTTGCCTCTGGATGCGGTGCTAATACTGCAGAGGACATGCCAGGCGGTTTACTAGGGAAAGTGAGCGAGTAGGTGCTTCCCAGCATGGACCAAACCACAAAACAAAGGAGCAGCTGTCTGGACTTTGCCCCACTGTCAGCTCTGGAAATGCTGTTGGTGCAGTAGTGCATTAGGTACAGTGACAGTAAGGCTCATTTTTCAAGAGGAGGGTGAGGGTGTTTTCTGAAGAAATGGTGGCCCCTATAGACCCTCTTGGCTCTGATGCTGTTCACAAATAGAAATTACAAAAGTGACCTTCCAACTTCCAGTTGTGATCTGGCTACTAGATGATGGTTCACTTGGTATTTGTGTGAGGCAGTAGGTTCTGGAGGGAAGAGGGTGTCTCAGCCCAACCCTTAGAGACAGAATGTTATAATTGGGACAAGGTCTAATATGCCAGTGACCAGATGCCTGGGGCACCTCTATAGAGCTCACTATGCCCAAGAGACCTGTGGGTATTTGGTGACACAGAGGCCAGAGCCTTTTGAATAAGTATGCTTGGACATACCTTGGCCCCCTTCCAAGCAGCCCGTTTCATCAGGGAAGCATCAGGGAAAATGGGGCGGGGGGCACAATTTGACTAGAGAAAACCCTGACCTGCAGAGATCCGGCCAGTGTGAACTAGCAGTCTTGAAATAGCAAAGAGTGCTATGTAGTCATGCCCTTGGTTCACAGTGGCAGGACACAAGGTAAGTGTGGGTCAGTTGACAGAGAAAGGTGACAAACAGATAAAAAGACATCTGTAACAGCAAAAACATGCTGCGTTTGTAGAATTTAGAAAACAGATTAAAGAAGAAGTGTGTCTGGTCCTAGAGAATATGGCTTTGTCGTGGTTCCTGCAGTCCTGGAGACAACCCAGTGCATCGTGCGCGCTAGGCAAGCATCTGCTACTAAATACATCCCAGCTCTTGCTTGTGATAGGTCTCACTTTGTAGCCCAGGCTGGCCTCAAACCCAGTATCTTCCTGCCTCAGCCTTCCCAGTGCTCAGAATATAGGCATGCATGTACCAGCAACCTAGACTAGAATATAATGCTTTATGTCATTTTTCAACGTATAGGTTTCTATTTGTGTGTGTGTGGGGGTAGTGGGGGTTGAACCCAGGCCCTTTCGCATATGAGGCAAACCACAAATAATCTCTATTCATCTTCAAGAGTGGGAGTTCCCTGTAACCAGCTTCTTTTATAGAATAGAATATAGTATCCATTTCCCCACATCATTAAATGTCTTTCTACCACATCAGTATAAGTGGTCACACAACACCCTGCCATATAAACATGTAAGTCCCATCCGTCCTCTGGTATTCTCAGAAATGTAGCAGCATTAGACTCTGAATGAGCAGAAGGGGAATAGCTAGACATAAGGAGAAGAATAGAAGAGGAGTGACAGCTTGAATAGATTCTGCCCAGAGACCACAGCGTAGGTCAGATGGTGGAGGTGAGAGAGGCTGGGCCCAGGAATATCAGGGCTGGGAGGTTCCTGGAAGCTTTGCGTCTCAGCAGGAGCTTTGTCAGGTTGTCCATCCCTGCTCCTGTGTTCGGGAGCTTGCTGCTATGTGAGGCCATCAGTAGCACCAAAGCTCCTTCTATTACAAAGCAAAGCCCCCCAATCTCCTGCTTCTACTCAGGTATCCTGTCACTTGCCTGTTCTTGTTGCCTTTGGAATAAAAGTAAAATTCTTCATTGTGGTCGATAGGATTTTACATAATTTGGCTCAGCCCCTCTAACCCCATCCTGCCTCCAGAAGGTGAGGCAGTGACACAATCTACAGTTTCTTCAAAACCTGAAGCTCCTCCTGGGTCCGCATTCATTACTCTCAGATTCTTGTAGGGCAGTCTGTGTACACTCAGAACCGCCACCCAGCCGCTGCTGAGGCTGGATGTGCAATGCTGTGTTAGACTGGTGGACAGACATAGAGTCTTGGGGGTTCCACACAGTGGTCCACACATAGAGCTCCATGAACAACCTGGAAACCATCCCCCATCAGCACCCTTACCACCCACATTCATATCACACACTCAAGACAGTTTCTTTAGAAATAGAGGCATTTAAGTCTCCCTGTAATTTCCGCCTCCGATGGCTGCTTCTGCCTGCCAGGGCAGCACAGAAGTTTGCTAATCCGCTCTCCTCTCTGACAACCCTTCAAAAATAAGGAGATAGCTGTCACATCATCCAGGGAGGGTCTGGAACTTGGTTAGAGGAGCTTGGACTTTGCAACTAATCGGTATAGGGAAGGACTTGACTGAGGACATGTATGAGCCCAGACACAGGACAGCCTAGAAGCAGGGACTCAAGCTGAAGGAGTCTAGGCCATCACCTAGACAGCGACGAAGCAGTTAGATTGTCACAGAGGTATGGCTACACTCAGGCGGGAAGCTGTGCCGGGTGTGTCAGGTGGACAGGTCCCAAGACAGTGTCGTAGTTATATGACTTTCTGCACCCAGGCTTCAGCCTGCTTGACTGTGGAATAGTTGTGGTCAGACACCAAGATTTATGAGCGGAAGCACGGCTGTTGCCCTAAGGATGAGCCATTTCCCCTTGCAGCCGGGGACTGAGCAAACACGGGCTCGGCAGCAGACACTGGGCCTGTGGGATGGTCAGGGCTGCGTTGTGGCCACGTGAAGCCGTGGTCTCCCTTTATACAAAAGCTAATCAAAGTGGCGTCACTTAGAAAACGATGCAGGCAAAGTAGAAATATAAACACCTAAGTGAAGGAAGTGATAGCAAAAAGGGAGTAAAGGGAGCGCAGGGCCAGGAAAGACTCAGCGTGGCTGCCGGTGTGTCAGGTGCAGAGGCAGAGGACTGCTGGGGCAGCTTCCGAATTTTGGAGACAGCAATTTTTTTCTTCTTTTCTTTTTTACGTTTTTGTTTGTTTGTTTGTTTTTTGAGACGGTTTCCCTGTGTAGCCCTGACTGTCCTGGAACTCACTCTGTAGATCTCAAACTCCAGAGATCTACCTGCCCCTGCCTCCTGAGTGCTGGGATTAAAGGCGTGCACCACCATCACCCAGCAGAAACAGCCAATTTTCTTGGGGAAAAATAGCTTAGTCCTAAGTGTGTGTTTGGGCTGGAACAGATTGACAGTATCTGCGATGTGGATGTAGAACTCAACTTACAGAGATGATCACTAAACCATACAGTATTTTTGTTGTGTTTTTTGTTTTTTCGAGACAGGGTTACGCTGTCTAACAGTCCTAGCTGCCCTGGAACTTGCTATGTAAACCAGGCTGACCTCAAACTCATAGAGACTGACCTGCCTCTGCCTCCCGAGTGCTGAAATTAAAGGAAAACTAGCCCTGCTATTTAAGCCCCTCCACTTCCCAGTGCCTTATCTAAGCTTCTAAGAGAGATTTTGAAAAGGAAGTCACTGGCATGATGGAGGGGCTAGCACATTCACGGTTTGCCAGGCAATCCTATGGACAGGCTGCTCCTGATGCTGTTGGCGTCTTGAGCCTGAAGTCTGCTCAGGAGCAGCCTGGAAACTTAGGGTTTGTGGGTTGGGCCTCAGGTGGCTCCTCCTTCCCTGGGAAACTCTGGGTTTTGGTTTTAAGGCCTTCATGTGATTGCACAGGGCTCATATCTACAAAATACTTTCACAACAGTATCTAGATAAACATTTACTTAGACTACTGCCAGGTTGTTTAGCCAAGATAACATAAAATTAACCAAGCCAAGATAACATAAAATTAACCATCGCAAGGGCTTCCAGTATTCTTTTTTTAATTCCATGTGCATTGGTGCTTATGAGCCTGCATGCACATCTGTATGAGGGTGTTGGATACCCTGGAACTGGAGTTATAGACACTTGTGAACTGCCATGTGGGTGCTGGGAATTGAATCCTGGTCCTCTGGAAGAGCAGGCAATGCTCTTAACCACTGAGCTATCTCCCCAAACTGTTGGGAGAGGCTGCTAGTTTGTCTCCCAATTGCCCTGACTTGAAATAATCACTCAGAAACTATATTATTTGCAATACTGTTTGGCCAATAAGCTTAAATGTATTTCTATCTAGCTCTTACATCTGAAATTAACCCATTTCTATTATTTTATATATTACCAAGAGGCTCGTGGCCTACCAGACTACCAGAAAGATTCCGGCTGGCAGCTTGCATCTTTCTTCTCTGGCAGCTACATGGTGTCTCCCTGACTCTGCCTACTCTCTCTCTCTCTCTTCCATCCTCATTATATTCTGTTAAGCCATTGGATGAAAACAGCTTTATTCATTAACTGATAAAAGCAACACATATATGGAAGGAACTCCCACACCACCAGACTTCCTGTATTCTTGTATTTCTAGTTTTTAACTACTACAAACATTTTTTTATCTGTCCCTTAATGGACAGAGGCATTCTTTTCAGGTGGATAAGTATAATAACATGCTTGCTGGTCATAGAAGGCACATTTTTAGCCTTCCAACAAATTGCCTCTATTTTGTCCCATTTGATCCAGCTTTTGTTTTTGTTCTTCTGAACTCAGGATTGAACCTAGAATATAACTTCATCACTAAGCTATATTCTGAGGCTTTAAGAGTGTGAGAATATGGGGGGGGGGGTCACTAAAGTTGTTAAGGCTGGCTTTGAACTCACGCTATAGCCAAGACAGGCATTGAATTTGTGGTTCTGCCTCAGTCTCTTGGGTATCCTGGATTACAGGTCTATGCCACTAAGACCCAATTCCAGTCTGTAATTTGATATTCATCCATCTGTGTGTGTGTGTGCACACATGCACACATACTCTATCCTACCAGCCATAGATATCTTTATGCATATTTCCTGAGAACAAAAGCTTTCTCTTGCATAACCACAATACATTTATGAAAATCAGAAAATGGAACCTTGCTACTAAATTCTCTGATGCACAGGTCATATTTGTACTTGGCCAGTTACTTCAATAATGCCCTTTATATTGATTTCCCCTCATATGGTATTCACTCCAGGGTCACATGGTGCACTTCCTGTTTGTCTTGTTTTTTTTTTCTCCTTTAATTTCATCCAGGTCTAGGCCTCCTTTCAGTTTGTATAAACTTGGCTTTTGTTTTTGAGATCACAGGCCAGTTATTACGACAAATCCTTTGGTTTGGTTTGTTTACAATTTCTTCATAACTAGATTCCAGTTGTGCAATTTTGGCAAGTGTACCAAGGGAATGACATTGAGTCCTTTTAGGGGGCAGCATATCAGAAGACACGAGAGGTTGGTGTGTCCCTGTTGCTGGGCCCTAACAGCTCCCTCAGGGGAGGGAGGGAAAGGCACAGTGTCACTGACATAGACACCAGGAGTCAGGCCTGCAGCAGAGTATATAAGGCTCTCTCCATAGCTGAACAAATAAGTCTGCTGTAGGCCAACTGTCTTTTGCTGTCTATGTTGTTGACACTACGCCTTCTCACCCCCTCTCCCATGGGAGCCATTGGGACCCAGCAGCATCTCTATTTCTATTGTTGTTATTGTTATTATTATTTTTTTATTATTATGACATGGTTTGGCCTTGAAGCCAACTGTGTCAGTCTCTCAGGTTGGAATTGTAGGCATCTGTCACCATACGCCACACCACTTCTCCTGGTTATTTGTTGTTATTACTAACTTTGATTTAAGAGTTATGATGGTTTCCACCAAGTTAACCAACTATGGAGTTACTAGCGATCCCTTTGTAATTAAGAAGTTGATGGTAGGGAACTTTTTTATAAGTTTTTGTTTGTTTGTTTTTTGATACAAAGTCTTGCTATATAGCCTTGATTGTTCCGGAAACTCACTGTGTAGAACAGACTGACCTTAAGCTCAGAGATCTACCCATCTCTGCCCCGAGTACTGGGATTAAAAGTGTGCACCAACATGACCAAAATTTTAAAACTTATCTATTTTATTTTTTAATTTATGCAATGAATTTTGGTCATATTCTCATTTTTTAATTTAAGAAGTGTAGGTGTGTGTGTGTTTGTTTGTGTGTGGATGTACATGACTGTAAGTGCCCATGGAGGCCAGAAGAGGTCATTGATCCTGACTGAGCGAGTTTCAGGAAGTTTGATGGATGCTGGAAACCAAACGCTCATTCTCTGCAAGAACAGTATGTATTCTTAACCACGGAGCCATCTCTCTGGGCTCCAGGAAAGTGTTTTGACTCTGTGTAAATACCCTGTTTATCTCTAAACTTTCAGTGACTAGTCTTAGTGGCCATTGGTTATTCTGTCTGAATCAGTCTTGACTAATGTGGTTACACAATGAAGCTATGCCAGGCCTATGGCTCCTCCTATACTTGGCATTTGCTAGTGTTTGTTATAGAAGAGCTGGCCCTTCTGTCTCCTGTATGCCCAGCTATATTAAATGCACTCGTGGCTATTTTATTTGGTGCTACTCTTGCCATGGTTACTTATTTTGGTGCTCAGATTATCCAGATTAGGCCAGGGGGACCCCTCCAGTTCTTTCATCCTTTTGACATGTCCTCACTTCCTTGCTTTTTGCCACAAAGACTCACCTTGTACCTTCCTTCTCTTGGTCCCTAGACTGGATATTTCTCACAGAAACTGTGGTTTCTTTTAGTGGAGGTGGTACTTAACAACCAAGAGGGCGCACGCCTTTAATCCCAGTATTTGGGAGGCAGAGGCAGGTGGATCTCTGAGTTCGAGGCCAGCCTGGTCTACTGAGCGAGTTCCTGGACAGCCAAGGCTACAGAGAAACCCTGTCTTGAAATCAAAACAAAAACAAAACCTCAGTGCTGGGTGAGTTTAGTGTTCCTGTGGTGTCTATTTCTAAGCCCTTCAGCAGAGAAAACGAAGGAATATCACCAACTGTATCTCAGTATATTTCTTGATCTGTACACACAGACACACACCTGCATTCAGATACCTCCATCTTACCCTTTCCTTTTTATCATATTTATAACTCACTTTCCAATACCCAAACAGACTGCCATTATTCCCACTCTTTTTTATTCATTATCTTAGTCTATAACACACGAAATCTGCCAGACTGCTAGCTCTTGTCACACAAGCAAACCTCCTAGCTAGAATCCAATATTTGCTAGGTTTGTTTTTAGACGCCGCACATGTATGCTGATATCACTTGTTTGGAACAGAGCTGGGTTCATTTGCCATGTGTTTCTGTTTACATTGTCCCGTTCTCTCATCCTTGCAGCCTGTCCGTTACAAGGAGTGGTCCTCCCCTGTGGATTTCGGGGGTAGGCTTCATAAGGTTTGTAAATCTCCCTAGAGTTTCATACAAACTACGTGATATGAGTGTGTGTATGGGGGAGGGGAGGTGTAGAGACTCCCACTTTCTGTGAGATTCACAGAGGAAGCTTGAGCGGGAGATCAGGACTCTGGGGCCCCTAGGACAGAGAGGTAGGAAGTCAGCCAGAGGGCGAGAGTCTGGAGCAGGACCTTCATGGTGTTCTTATCTATCTGGCTTGGCATAGGCTTTCCCAAGGAGAGGAAACAAAGAGAAATTTAGTTTCAAATCTGTACCTTGAAACAAGTCGGGACGGTTTTTCTTTTCTGATTATCTCTTTACAAATGACATCATGTCAGAGTCTTAGATTCTGGGGCCCAGGGCAGGCCTAGGAGCAATCCACAGTGGACACACACACACATACACACACACACACTCACACAAAGAGCCTGTATATCTTTCTGCAGGTGTACAAAACAATACTACTAGAGGGTAATATCCAGCTTACAGTACAGATGTCTGGCTCACAGTGCAGACACTAACCCTGTCTGTCTTATACTCTGCATGGGTGTGTGTGTGTGTCTGTGTGCGTGTGTGTGCCTGCCAGGACCCTGACAAACTGGAGGGCAAGAGGGCCTCCTGAAGAGAGAGGCTGTGAGTCAGGAGTGTAGTGCCCCCTGCAGTTTCAGGGAGCGCCCCATCCCGGCATCGGAACCAAGTTGCTTCGTTAGAGGGCAGCACTACCCTCTGGGAACTCCTGCTCAACAGGGGCCTATGAAGGCAGACAAGGAGGACTCCCAGTCAACCACACGTGTCCCCTGAGCGGCTCTGTTCAGTCCATCCTACTAAGCACAGGGGGACAATCTAAAAGAGACCCTGCTCTCTGCCATGTGGCTTAAAGAATGTTTAGAAAGATATCTGTATGTCAAAGTAAGACCACACCTCACAAACTGAGCCCTGTGAGCCAAGCGATCTGGTTGGGGGTGGGGGGTAGTCAGAGGGGGCGTCTAAAAGAAGGAGGGACAGGAAATGTGAGAGCCTAAAGGGAGAATAGGGAAGAGATGGTGGTGTCTTGCTCTTTTGATGTGTGTGTGTGGCTGGGGCGGGGGTGGATGATGACGAAGACTACTCCGGGAATAAACAGAGGTACAGAGAGGAGCTGACTCGACCCTGGGAGCAGAGACAGGAGACAGGGCAGGGTGCCCTGGACGTCTGTCTGTAAGAAGCAATCAATGTTCCTCCAGAGGGGTCCAGCTCTGAGGGGAGGGGTGTTTGAGGAGAGGCTGTTCAGGGCTGAGCTGGGAAATAGCCAAAGACAAGGAGAATGGCAGGGGAATCTCAGAGGTTCTGGGTGGAAGAACTTTACAATGCTAAGATGGATGGACCCGGAACTGTGTTAACCCCACCTGCCAGCAAATGAACGAGAGAGTAAAGAGAGTTTTCATATGTTACATTATTTTGAAGTTCAGGGTTGCTCAGTGCAATCTCCTGAGAGCTAACGATGTGGCAGGAGTAATTGCCCCCATTTTATAGACGAGAAACTAGATACTAAGACAGGTACGGCCCTTGCTTGATGTCACACAGCCATAGGCTGTCAGCCAACAACTTGGACCTTAGATGAGGGCCCTGATTTTCACTCTGGCTTCATGGGAAAGGGTTAGCAGAGACTCGGGGTTCCAGACAGTGCTGTCCTGGCCTTGATCTGTAGTTCACTCCAGCCACACCCTGAACTCCGGGGAATGTTTCACCAAAATTCAAAGCTCATCTTGTTCAGGGTCACTCAGCTGAGCCTTGTCTGCCAGGACAAAGTGCCCATGAAATGAAAGTAGGCGTAGACATTAGCCCGGCTGCCAGGCAGCTCCCCGCCTGTTTTCAGTTGCCCAGCTCAAAGGAAGCCTGGGATGATGGTAGCTTCTAGATATCTAGGATTTGCATTGTCCCGCGGTGCAAAACGTAAAGAGCCTGTATCAGTTCGCAGTTTTATTTCATTTCAATTATTTGTTCGTATGTGTCAGAAGCTTAAGCGCCACACGTGGGGGTCAGAGGACGACCTGCCGGAGCTGGCTCTCCCTTTCCACGATGCGATCCCAGGTGTGCCTTTCCCAGCTGAACAATCCCGCACGCTCACAGCGACAGTTTTGCTCCGTGCTGGAGTCAGGTCTCAGGACAGCAAATAAAATGCTGGTGGCACTTGGAATCCGAGTTAGCAAAGCCCTTGTCCTTCTGCCATCTCTTGCGAATCCCCTCCAGCAGTAGGCTCACTGTTAGGATCCTCAAATAGCCCCACAACCACCGCCATGCTCTTTTGACGGATACATTCTTCCCTTTTTTCTTGAAGCCTCCTTCTCTCGGGCTGGGAGGCACTGCTTTGACAGCTTTTCCTAGGCCACACAGTCCGCGCTGACACCTGGTTGAAGGCTGGTGTTCTGCTTTCCTTTCTACCAGCTTGATCTTAGAAGGTTTTCAGATCTAAGCTCTAAGTAGGGTCCCCGTGAGCCAAAGGCCACACAGGGCTGCTAGAGACCCTGTTCCCGGGAGCTGGAAGGCAGCCAAGCTGGATGCGAAGCTGCTGCAGCTTCTTAGCTCGAGGCAACCTGTTCATATCAAGTTAATGGTTTGACACGGCTTCCATCGGAGAACAAGGCATTAAAACAGCTTCGGAGCAAGGAGTTAGATTAGGGATTTAGCTTGTCTCACAGGCGATCCAAGACAGACAGCTCTAACCCTCCAAGGGCATGTTCCAGGTAAGAATATTCTTGTTTTAGCAGTGGCTCTAAGTATGAAAGGCTCTCGGGACCATTTTCTAGAGGTTCACCACACAAAGCGTACCGCGCACAGACCACCTCCCAACATCTGGAATGCGGGCAATGGTAACACACTTATAACGAAAAAGCTTGTAATTTGATTCTTGTTTTGTCTGTTCTGAGACTGAATCTCATTGTATAGCTCGGTCTAGACTGCAATCCACCACATAGTCCATATTGCCTTGAACAGCAATCCCCCTGCCTCAGTTCCCCAAGTGCTGGGATTTACAGGCATGTACCACCACGCCCACCTCAAAGTCTGTAGCTTAAACTTTTGCATACACTATGTTCTGGGCCCTGTTCATTCTTACCAACATCCTGATAATTCACTTTGAAAATGTCTCAGTCTACAGATAAAAGCAGAAATCTGAAAATTGAGAAACATGCCTGAATCACCATCGTGAGAGCACAGCCAGAGATCCAGGATTCCAGTCAAGAACTCCAAGACTGTGTGGCACACCGCTAGCCCCTGGGGCCCCTGTACAGTGGGAAGCATCTCTGGTGCTAGAAGCCCAGGACCCAGGCATAAAGCTGCCTGGAAATAGACCAAGCATGACAGGGGCTCCTTGCTCTAGCGGAGGCGTGAAGAAGGTTCTGATGTCTTTCTTTCTGGCTGCTCTTGAGCTGGCTCTCATGAGTGACATCCCAGGGTCTCTCAGCATGACACTGTCACTCTTACTTTTCTGTGGCTGTCACTTTGCTAACTGTCTAGGGAGTCAAGGAGTCCACAGAGGATGGGCATCTAGGACGGTCTAACTGCTTGCACGTGATATCCAGAGGGGACAGGGCAGGGAAGCGCATTTTTCTCCACACCAAACTCTGTTGTTGAATTTGCTGTCCTGCAGATGGCACCAAGTCCCTCACACTTCCTCCTGGGCTACTTGTTCAGAGAGATGTCCCTGAAGTCTCTTTTAACACAGCCCTCCCTGCCCTCCGCCCAGGGCTTGTGGCTTTCTCTCTTTTCTCACACATAACAGTGCGTGCGATACTGCCTTCCTCCCCAACGCGAGGCCGAGGGCCTCTTCTGTCTGCTGCACAGCACAGGGCCTGGAAACAAGCTCAGGAGCATTTAGTTGAGAAAAATCAATGTAAACTTTACAGCAGTTTGAAAGTTATGTATCACTAAAGCATTAGGCATGTTGCTGTTTTTTTTTTTTTTTGGTTTTTCGAGACAGGGTTTCTCTGTAGCTTTGGAGCCTGGCCGCTGTTTTAGAAATAAGGAATTGGGCTCAGAGGAGTCTCCGGCAGGTCCAGGTCACAAATGCACATATATCAGGCTGCATGCACGCCAGGCCCCTCTTTCCCACAACACCCCTCTCCTCTTCTGACTCAGATGTTCTATAGTCTTGTGGCCCAGAGGTTGTCCTTCCTTGTGGAGAGGAAAGAGATCCAACAATACCCGGGAGAGCTCTTTTTAAGTCCTTGGGCAGGGCAGGGTCGTGTCCTCCGAGGAGCATAGCACAGGATCTGTGTCACCCATTCTAAAGGTGGCCCTTGAAGTTGCTGCCTCGCATCCAGCGGTCGATGGGTTTAGCATCATTCACCAGCCAGAAGGCAAGAGACACCTGCCTCCTTCATCCTGGCCTTTCTCTGGGAGCAGCGGCCAGTGCTGCTGTCTCAAGAGACTCAGTGTAGAGCAAAAACATGCCCAACTCACAACTGGGCATGGTGGTACCTGCCTGTAACCCCAGATCTTCGGGAGGCTGAGACAGAAGGGTTGGGTTAGAGACGCTGGCTAGGAGGAAGGAAGGGACAGGCCACCTTGTCTATGGGACAGATGCACAGTCCCTGGGGGATAGCAGGGTCAATCTCAGCACTGTGAAGTCTGTGAACCTAGTAGCCATGGTCTGTTGGGTTTCCTCGTGTAAAATTTCCCAGGACTGTGCTAGGCAGAGGCCGCACAGGGGGACAGCAAGGGAGGGAGAGGTGAGGACACGACGGGGAGTGTGTAGATATGGGACTGCAGGTGACTGTCTATCTCTCAGAGACAGACAGAAAGACAGACAGAGACAGGGGGTGGGGAGATCCAGCCAGACAGCCAGACAGTCAGACAGCCAGAGACAAAGGAAGAGACTGAGACAATAGACAGAGACACAGAGAGATATAGACAGACAGAGACACAGAGAGAGAAGAAATATTTAAGCAGTTGGGAGATCTGGGTTTGTAGGGAAGCCCACTTCATATAAACTATATTGTATGGCATTGGGGAAACAATCCCTTTGTTACATGGAGATTTTTAAAAAAATATTCAGAGTCCTTCTTGTGATTTAATACTTAAATCCACTAGCAAACAGGTGAAGGCATCTTAGAAACTACAGTCTATACAAAAAATGGAATAGTGATTGTAAGCTGTAAATGAAAGAATTTTTTCTTTAAAGTACTGGTTATGTTTGTTATATTTTCCTTGATATATCCTTATTTGATTTGCTAGTTTACTTTTGAGTTAAGGTGTTACGTAGCAACCCAGGCTGGCTTGAACTCGCTATTTATGGAAGACTGGCTTTGAGGTCCTGATCCTCTGGTCCTCACCTCCCAAGTGATGGAGGTGGGTCTTGTATTTATCTGTTGCTTTCATTGGTTAATTAATAAAGAAACTGCCTAGGCCCATTTGATAGGCCAACCCTTAGGTGGGTGGAGTAAACAGAACAGAATGCTGGGAGAAAGAAGCTGAGTCAGGCAGTCGCCATGATTCTCCCACTCCAGACAGATGCAGGTTAAGATCTTTCCTGGTAAGCCAGCTCATGGTGCTACACAGAATATTAGAAATGGGTTAGATCAAAATGTAAGAGCTAGCCAATAAGAGGCTGGAACTAGTGGGCCAGACAGTATTTAAAAGAATACAGTTTCCGTGTAATTATTCCGGGTAAAGCTAACCGGGTGGCGGGACGCAGCCCTGCCGCTCCCACTTTAACACCCAAGTGCTGTAGCTTGACCGTATCCAGGCAAGATCTAACCCAGGACCTACAGCATGGTAGGTAAGAGCTAGACAGAGCAACCGAGCTGCAGCCTACCTGGGATGTATCCATTGTAATAAGAAAAATACATTTTGTATTTTCTCTTCCATCTGTGTCCGAAGCACATGTGTGTAAATGCATGTTGTATGCACATGATCACTTACCACAAGAATGAAAGGCCGGGTGCTTGTTAGGCAAGTGCTCAAGTCATGAGCTATACCTCAGGCAGAGATTTTGATTATTAATTAGAGCAATAACTCCCATCTACATTGCTTTGGATAATTAAATGTTTGAGAAATGAGCTGTTAGTCATTCCCCAGTCCCTTCATTCACTAAATATATAGTTATTATAACTGGGCACATGGACCCATTCCCTCTGTCTGCCGACAAAGAGCAAGAAACCTCTACAGCTAAGTTTCTGTCTGAGGACGAAGGTGATCGTCTATACCCCAAGCGTCAGATGAAGTCACACCTGGGAAAAAGGTTCAGAAACAATGTGGGGCAGCAGGAAGCACCCACAGATGGGAGATAAAACACACACCCTTCTCCACACATGCACAGCCAGGGAGACGTAACTCAGAACTAATCCTGGTCCAACAAGTACTAACAACTTACAGCAAAGGAGCGCATACCTGGAGAGCCTGCTGGTTCCCAAGATGCCAATAAACCATTCCCTCTGCCTCCAGCACTTAAAATGAGTCAGTCCTTCTAAATGGAGGTGAAGTGTCCCCTTCCCCTGAGTGGCTTACTGTCGTCACAACAACAGTAAATCTGGCTTGGAAAAGGGCAGGATCCATGAGTTTAGTGTGACACACACACACGGTGTTCCCATTTGCAGAGTGGCTGTGGTCTTTGGTGCAAAAACAGAACCCAAGATGGGGAAGGGAAGCTGGGCATTGTCCTTGCCTCTCAGAGGATCATTCTCCAGTGTGCTTGGAACCAGCAATGCCTGGTATCCGTTGACAGTCAGCAGCCTTATGGGACCACACAGAGCCCATAAACATCATCTCCCTGGACTTTAATAAGGTTTTGAATGGTTCCCACTTAAGTAGTCCTTGAGAAACTTGGAAAATCCGGCCGAGTGAGAAGGTTTTATTAAGCAGGATGTTGGGGAAATTTGTGGTGCCATTTAGCAGCCCCCAAAATCATTCTTGGCATTAATTGGCTTTATCCTAGGTGGTCCACGACTCTCCTTATCTTATTCTCCCTCTGTCTTTCTGCTAATCTCAATGACCCCTTAAATTCTCAAAGCATCCTTCTTGAAGTTGTAACCTGGGACTTGCATAAAAACCAGGGTCAAGGGACGTGTAACAGAGTGATTTAAACTAAAGCCACTTTATGTTTCAACCTAAGCATCTAAAACATTAAACAATTCTGGAATATATGCCAACTGAGTATGCAAAGCATAAAACTTTCTTTCAAAAATAAACTTTGTCTCTGTAGTTGGTTCGTTTGTATCAGGAGTGTGATCTGGGCAGGTTGTCAAAGAGTAGAAACTTCCCGCAGAAATCAGAGCGGGGAAGTTCTGATTTGAGTGGCTGCATCGTAAACTCACGGAGAGCCTGAGAAACTGCCTGGGGTTTCTGTCTCTCTCTTAGACAGTTGATCTTGTAAATGCACAGCTCTTCAGCTAGAAGAGGCAGGAGAAAGAAAGGAGGGAGTGATAGCTAGAGAAATTTACGGCCAGTTTACTGCATGTTCCTAAACACAGCACTGCGCTAAGAGAGCTCACACATGCTCTCACTTGAGCTCCTCAAAAACGGGGCAAAGGAGCCCTATTCCCTGCTTCCTAGATCATTTCCCCCGTCATTCAGCTCTGCACAGATGACCAGTCACACCTCTGCCCCTCCAAACCCTGTGTGTGTGTATGCATGTGTATATATGCATGTAGACATGTGCATATACCTATGCATGCATACACACAAGCATACATGCTGGTGATGACATGAACATTGCTTACGCACTTGTTAGCATATTTTGTCTAAATATTCATTTTAATACATAAGCAAGACATATTTGACACATTATTGCAATGTGAAAGGTTTTACATTACACTTGTTTATTTGTTTGCGAAGGGGTAAGCCGCCGTGTGCATGTGGAGGTCAGAGGACAACTTGCGTAAGTCGGTTCTCTCCTTCTACCATGTGGGTCCCAGGGATCGAACTGAGATCACTGGTTTGGGTAGCAAGCACCTTTACCTGCTGAGCCATCTTGCCAGGCCAGACGTGTGAAAAGCAGCAATTCTCCTGGGCATTCCCTATAGTTAGATATATAAGCGTGGGTATAGCTCAGTGAGATGGGTGGATGTAGCATGCACTAGGCTCTGAGTTTGAGCCCCAGCACCCCAAAAGAATATGCATTAATAAAAGCACTGGAGCCAGGCGGCGGCTCATGCCTTTAATCCCAGACCCTGGGAAGCAGACATAGGCAGATCTCTGTGAGTTCAAGGCCAGTCTGGTCTACAGAGCAAGTTCCAGGACAGGCTCCAGAGCTACAGAGAAACCCTGTTTCAAAAGATAAACAAACAAAACAGCAAAATTAGCAGCAAAAAAAATCATTGGAGAATAAGTTAATGGAAAAACAAGCAAAAATCTATACTTCCACCAATGAAATGAAACAAGAGAATGATTGAGAACAATTATTTTTAAGTCTTGTTTTCTCTGTTCTTGAGCTGTTTGTACTTGAGATGTACGTTAACCAACCACATGCAACTTACACCCAATCTTCCTCAAATTCTATTGTACGTATTTCTCACATGATTAGCTTAGTCATCCTCTGCCTTGGACTTAATGGCCGTGCAATAATTGACAGCCATAGTTGCTTATCCACCCCATGCCCCCTACCAGCACTGGCCACTGATAGTTTCTAATACTTGCTGTTATAGAATGTGTTGTGATTAAAATCTCCCTGTAGTTTCTTCCTCTCTAGTTTGGATTCTTTCCCTAGCCTTCCCAGAAGTGGAATTACTAGGTCAAAGGGTGTGACCATGCTTAAGGCTCTTGATCCATCACGCCAAATTATTTTCCAAAAGGATTGAACCGATTTTCACTATTGTAGCTTGCTCTGTGTGAGAATTCTGGGGATGGACATGGCTTTCTGGGGAAAGACTTCTCATCTATGGCTTGGCTGAAATCGCTACACTTTTGGTCAGCTGCTTCATACGGCTTCTTTCAAACTCTGTTGACAATGTTTGGCTATCTGATGACTGGCTAGAAGATTTATGTTGCTCTCCCTGTCTCCAGGCTCTTCCTGCCTTCGGTCTGTTTTGCACATTGTGGCCAGATTAACTCTTTTGGAAACATCGCCTACCGCCTGTCCCTGCCCTACTCAGAAATGGAGGGGTTTTCTTTTCCCTCCCTGATCAAGTCCAGACTCTTCTCCAAGGCCTTGGAGACCCTCCATAACAAGATCCCCCACCCTCTCATTCAAGCCGATTTTCCGCACCCTCAACAGGCATCTTAGTCTCTTTCCGTCTCAGCCTCAGATCATGTTCCTCTGCTTCCCCCTTTTTGCTTAGGTTTACCTGCGCCTGGATCCCCTCTGCTTCCTTCTGCCTAATCCATACTCTCCACTCTCAAGGTGGCACAGTCCCACCCACTCACTGGAGAATTCCAGGAATCAGGAACTCAGAGACTTAGAAAACAAAAGTAGAGGGGATGCCAGGCATGTTCCTGGGCCAGGGAACACGGGTACCCTCCACCATCAAAGGCATGAATGGGTTGGCAATCAAACCAGAACCTGGCAAGGCTCTTGCACCGCTGATGCCGTGTGGGCCTAAACGAGGGACCTAAGAGAGTAGGATTGTAGGCCAACAATAACAATAATGATGATAATAGTTATCGTTATGATTAGTTTCACTTTGAGAAAATAAGATCTGAAAAGTAATGGCTTAAATATAAGAAGAATTCTCTGATATTTACAAAAAGAGATCTTCAGGAAGTCCAGGACTAGAATAGCCTTTTTCTGTCTATCGAGGAACCAAAATTCTTTTCTTTTTTAATTAAAAAACTTGTCTAAGAGGGTGCATGTGAAGTCAGATAGGACATCGGATTCCCTGGAACTAGAGTCACAGGAAGTGGGTGCTGGGAGTCATATTCCAGTCCTTAGGAAGAGCAGTATGTGTTCTTAACCTCTGAGATGTCTCTCCAGTCCCGAGGACCCAAACTCTTTAGCTCGTTGCAATGACAATCCCAGGGTGTGTCCCTCCTTCTCTTTCTCCTAAAGAGCAACTGAGACACAGCCACCAGCCATATAGTCCAGACCGTTAACAGGCAGAACCACTTTGACAAATGCTGCCTCCACCTGGAGCAGTTTGTAAAACCCGTGCAATGCTTCTGTTTAGAGCCCACCAGTCTCATCACATGACTGCACCTAGCTGCAGAGGAAGGCCCTGTGCGCAGATAAAAATCAGGGTTCGGTTACTAACAACAGATTTTAGCATATGTCGCCAGCGGTTTTTGATATCACCTCTTGAGGTCCTGTGGTCACCAATTTACCTCCTTTGTCGCTTTCCATTTTTGTTTCACCTCTAAGCAAGTTCTTAATGGAAAGGAAAGCAAAACCCAGACTGTGTCCAGAGTCTGGGCTCTTCACCTTTACCAAAACTTACTTTTTCACAATGGAAACACACAAGTTAACTGCTGCACATCTTTCCCTTCCTTAACCAAACACATAGCCTTCCAGAAACAGAATCTTATACCTGGCTGTCTCACCATGCAGAAGGCACCTGGGGCCCTCCTCTAAAATGTGGTTAATAGCCAGATGGTGGTGGCGCGCATCTTTAATTCCGGCACTTGGGAGCAGAGGCAGGTGGATGTCAGTGAGTTTGAGGCCAGCCTGGTCTACAAAGCAAATTCTAGGACAGCCAGGGCTGTTACATACAAAAAAATCCTGTCTCAAAAAACAAAACAAAATAAAATGTGCTTAATAATTTTTTGTGGCTAGTAGGCCTTATCTATGAAGAATCTCGAAGACTTCTCTACAGATTACAGAGCATAAGCAGTAAGTAATACTAAAATAATGCTCTGAAGGGAAAAGGAATTGTTTTCACTGAGAGGACCCAAGATAAATCTGTCTCACGCGTTTATTAAGATAGGAAGAGGCCGGGCGTGGTGGCGCACGCCTTTAATCCCAGCACTCGGGAGGCAGAGGCAGGCGGATCTCTGTGAGTTCGAGACCAGCCTGGTCTACAGAGCTAGTTCCAGGACAGGCTCCAAAACCACAGAGAAACCCTGTCTCGAAAAACCAAAAAAAAAAAAAAAAAAAAAAAAGATAGGAAGGAGGTGAGGTTCATCTAGTCTGCTTGTGTTCTGGATGTCACTGCAGCTTTCCTGTAAAGCAGATGAGTCGGGGTGCGGACTTCATCCAGTGGAGGGCACTCACTTGCCTGGAAGACACAGGCTGCTCAGCACCAGGGGTAAAGGCCAGCAGGAAAACTGCATGGAGCGAGGCTGGACAGGGGCCTTGACTTACGTTGATGCCTGGAGTTATGGACTCTCGGTAGACAGATGAGGATCCAGTCCTCACAGGAGAGACTGCAAGTTTGGGAAGAAGGGATATTGTATGGAAAGAGGAAAACTGAGTGTCTGTTTTGCAGGGCTGAGGATCGAACCTAGAGTCTGGAGTACTCCGAGACTGGTCCCCACTCCTGGTGCACAGGTGATAAACAGTCTTAGGTATAGACTAGATAAAGCATACATATAGCTGATGTGGAACGGAGGACACTGGGGTGGGGGACGAGATGGCAGATAAGACAGTGGCAGCTTTGTACCTTGCATGACCCCCAATAGTCTACAGCACTGTCAATGTGCTGTGTACCTGGCCTACGCGACTGTGTGAGCCTGAGCTGTCTGGATCCTACAGTGAAGGGTTTTTGTGTCTGGATGATTGAGTAAGGCTGGGAGCCAGAGGAAACCACAGAGAAAGGCTAGTTCCTAGGGAGTGAGTACCCAAGGGGGCAAGGACAGGTCACTTCTGTTCCGCATTCCACGTGTCTAATACAGGGCCTGGCCCGTGGTTTCCAGCTTCCTCGCCCAACTGACACATGTTACGCAAATGAACAAACGAATGAACTGGGGTCTATGTCCCCAATCTTATAAAACAAGAGGTGTTCATAAGCGTCTTTCCTACTGGCCTTTAAAACAAGCAGTCCTAATGAGACAGGGTGTTGCACACCTGGAAACCCAGCACTCTACAGGCTGAGACGGGAGGTTCTTAGGTCAAGACCAGCTAAGGTTCTATCTTTTTTCTTTTTAATTTTATGTGTATTCATGTTTTGCCATGGGTGTTGGGTCACGTGGAACTGGAATTACAAACAGTTGTTAGCTGCCATGTGGGTGCTAGGGATTGAATCTGGGTCCTCTGGCAGAGCAGTCAGTACTCTTAACCACTGAGCCATCTCTCCAGCCCTGAGGTCCTATCTTAAAATAATAATAATAATAAATAAGACAGTTAGAAACCTCAGGAAACAGTCTAAGGACAGACCCTGGCCTGTTCCTCATGTGAGCCAACACCAGGGAGTCTGTGATGTGGAATTCCCCTCTGTATGCTGTGAATATCATTGGTTAATAAAGGAACTGCTTTGGGCCTGTAGCAGAGCTATAGGGGTACCGAGCTAGGAGGTGGTGGGGGACTAAACTAAATGCTGGGAGAAAGTAGGCAGAGTCAGGGAGACAGATACCAGACAGAACTTTAGCTGGTAAGCCACAGATTAATAGAAATTGGTTAAATTAATATGTAAGAGTTAGCCAATAAGAAGCTAGAGCTAATGGGCCAAGCAGTGATTTAATTGATACGGTTTCTGTGTCATTATTTTCGGGACTAAGCTGTTGAGTGGCCGGGAAACAAATGGTCTTCTCCCTTACAATATCTATGACGTAGACACTGAGACCTGGGGTACCAGAGACTGAAAAGTCATAGGGCTTGGACAGGGGAGAGCTGTGCCTCATTTTGCTCCCACCGACCATCTCCTAGGTTGTTGCTAGTGCCAGGCCTTGTCCTTAACACTATGTTTGCATCCTCCTGTCCAGCTCCCATCTGCATCCCTAGTAGATGAAGTCACCAGAGCTGAAAGAGGCTAAATAACCTGTCAAAGGTGTAAAGTCTCGTAAGTGGACAAGGAGTCCAACTCCCTGGCCCTAAGCCATCATCTAAAACCTCTCCGCTGTCTGTCTTTCTCTGCAGCATGTTGTGTCTTGGGTTCTTACACACCTCACTGTCAAATGTATTCTTTACCTGTGTAACATTTCACTTTGAGATATTTTAAGATGAAATTTTAGTACTCAAAAATAGTTCCGAGAGGGCTGGAGATGTAAGTCAGTGATAGAGCTGTTGCCTACATATGTGAGGGGCTGAGTTCAATCCCCAGTACTGAAAACAAACAAAAATGTAGAAAGAATCCCCATGCACTGCTGAAAATAAACATTAATTACATTTTCTGACTATATTTTGTTTTTTCTTGGACTTATATTTTCACTTGTTTTCCAGTGATCATAGACCCTTGCCAAGCGGGAGGAGTGGGTACCCCATGGCTGGCAGCAAGTGGGAACCGTGAGCTAGGGGAACATATTGACCGACTCTCGGCTTTCCCACAGAGGATGAGAGGGTTATCCGGTGCCTTGCCTAATGGGGAGGCTTCTGAGGAATGTCCCAGACGCTAAGCCTGGAGAGATCCATTAGCTACAAAAGATGTCTAAACAAGAGAAACATTAGCAATGATAGCCTCTCAAAATGATCCCAGCTTCCCCCCACCACACACCCAGCTACCCGTCCACCTCTTCTGCTGGTTCAGAGAAGGACGTGCTGAAAACCTACAATGTGTCGGGACTGAATAAAGGTCTGGACTAGCAGAAAATCTAGGTGGTTCTCTCGAGGAGGTAAAAGAACGCTTGGGGAATTTCTGTACCAGCTCCTCGGAGACCCTTGGCTGGGGAAAACACATCATGAGTATTTTGGAAACAAAAATTAGTGGAGGGAGGGGAAGAAGAGGGAGACAGGACGCGTTCCTGCATGAACACGGGGCTGTTCTGCTCTGCTTCCTGCCTAGCGCTGGTGGTCTCCGGGGGAGGTGGGGACAGGGCTGTCGGTAAAGGAGGCTCTGGGACGGAGAAGCAATGAGTGGCCAGGGGTCTGCAGAGCCAAGGCTCGTACTCGACCGTGGACACAGGAAGAGCTGTATTTCGGGCGCCAAAGCAAATCTACAGCACGGAGGGAAGAAGGACTTCAGTAAAGGTTTTCACGTAGCCCAGCCTGGCCTGGAGCTTGCTACGTAGTTGAGGATGAACTTTGAACTTCTGCTCTTCCTGCCTCCGCCCCTGGAGCTCTGGAATTACATCTGTGTATCATCACACCCGGTTTGGGTGGTGCTGGAGATCAAGTCAGGGGGCTACCTGCTGGGTCCCCCTCTACCAGCTGTGGCACACCCCAGGCTAAAGCCTCTAAGGGCGATCTTCTGGGGAGTGGAGACCTGCTGAGTTTCCCAACTCAAACATACCAAGAGTCAAGTCCTGAGCCTGCTCTGTACCAGCTGTGGGACCCCTAGGCTCCCCAAGCCTCAGTCTCTCCTCCATACAGTGGAGATGCTGACACCCCTCTAATAAGGTGTGAGGCAAGAGGACATGAGAGATGGAGAAGATGGTGACCTCCACATAGCACAAACTGGTCCTCTCCCTGACTTCAAAGGCCATTCTTCAAACCCCTGCCAACCCTTGATCTTTGAGACACTAATGCCAGCCTGTTCCTCCTTGTCTATCTTCTCCAGGTTTTGGGGACAAGGTCTCACTACATAGCCCTGGCTGACATGGAACTCTCTATGTAGACCACACTGGCCCGGAATGCATAGAGATCTGGAGACCAAAGATCTAGGTTTGACACCTCGTCCTCCATTTAATGCCAGTGTGACCTTGGACAAGTCATTTAACCTCTCCGAGTTCCAGGTTGTCAGCCTGAAAAAAATGGGAATTATGCCTGCCAGAACGAGGCCCCACAGGGAAGCATTTTGTGTTAAAGTACCTTACAAGTGTCAGCTGATGGTCCATGCTGACCATTTGACCATGCCCACTTCTCCACACTATCCCCGTCCCTCTCCATGCTAAACTCAATCTGGCTAGAAGAAGCCCTGAGCAGGGAATTAGTGCTGAGCCAGTGTCCCAGCACCACTACCAGCTTGGGGTCCTTAATCGTGATCCACAAGGGCCTCCGTTTTCTCATTTGAAAATTTTGGCAGGGGCGTTTTTGCCTGTTTGTTGTTTTTGAGACAGGGTCTCACTACATAGTCCCTACTGTCATGGAATTTTCTATGTAGAACAGGCTGGCCTGGAACTCAGAGCTCCGCCTACCTCCCAACTGCTGGAACTAAAAACACGTGCCATCATGCCCAGATTGTTTTGGGGGTTTTTGAGATAGGGTCTCACTGTGTCGTCCTGGCTGGTCTACTGGGAATACAGATCAGACTGGCTGGAACTTGGGGTGATCCTCCTGACTCGGCCTCCCAAGTACAGGGATTTCAGGCCTGTGCTTCCACTCCCAAGTTTCTTGTAAAAATTCAGAGTGTCTTCCATAGTATATTCTACTGTGAGGTAGACCATTGCTGAAGGGGTCAGGAGTTCATTTTCCAAAAGGCACAAGGCTGGGCTTTGAGGACGTCACCGCCTCTGCCGATATGATCTCATCAGCCTCTTCTATTAATAAGTTCAGAGTTAGACACTCCCAGTGTGTGAGCCTAAGGGTGTCTCCGATACTCCTCCGTTTAGGGTAATTAGTCTATTTGACCCTTAGCAGGGGAAATGTGTCCAGTTGGGGGGAAATGAAGTTGTCAAACACAGCCCTTAAGAAAAAGGAGATTTATAGGGGACCACATACAAAAGCCCAGGAATTAAACAAACAAACAGGGAAAGAGCACTTAAGAGCTCAGACCGAACAATGTATACCGCACGCTATGTTCAGGCAAGTCTGCCAGTGGCCTGAGGACTCCCCGGCCACCACCCAGGCACAGCAGCCCAGACAATTGTTCATCTTCCAAGAGCCCTTTCCCAGAAGCCATAGGGCTGCAGGGAGGTAAAGCCAACGACTTCACCGAGAGGAGGAATATCAGTCTCAGAACAACCTTCACTGGTGATTTTGGTTTGGGGAACTTTCTTCTGTGTGGCCCCAGATCTGGATCCTGCCACCTCCCTGCTGTCCCCAGGACATCACTATCCCCTGACCATCTGGGGTGCCCTGCTCTCCAGGAGTCATTCCTGCTCCAGTTCCCTGTTTAGTCTGCTTTCATTAACATGCAGAACATCCCACTAAACTCAAATGTCAGCTAAACCACACAAAAAAAGTGTTTAAATATATCTCATTTTAGAAACACTGAAACATTTTCCTTGGCTTAAGTGAACTTGCAACATAACCAGCACTCTGTCTTTATTTGCTAAATCACAATACTTCCTACTTGCTGTTACCTCTGCCCAGAACACAGCCTTGCATCTTCCCTCGGCTAACTCCTTCTCATTCAGGCTCCATTCCGGCATCTTTTCTGCAGAGACCTTTCACCCACCCCTTCCCAATTTAATGGTGTAACACTCTTTAGCATATTCCCTGGGTGAGTTGAAAAGAATTTACTTACTTCATCCTTGTTTCCTTCCACTAGAATGCCCATTTTGATGTTTTCCCCAATCGTTCTCCATCCCGTGCATGCACCTAGCACACATCAGACATCAGGTAAATACCTCCCGGCTGGGTAAATGAGCAGAATCTAGGACTACTTTACAATAGTGCTCAATGCAAAGGTCCTTGCTACTAATCTGATGAAATGAGTTTGATCCCAAGTACCGCAGGGTGGAGGAAAAGAACCAACTCCACAGGTATGCCATGGCGTGTGTGTGTACGTGTGTGTGCGCGTGTGTGTGCATGTCTGTGTGTCTGTGTGTGTTTAAGACAGAAATGGTGCTGGGCAGTGGTAGCGTACACCTTTAATCCCAGCACTCAGGAGGCAGAGGCAGGTGGATCTCTGTGAGTTCAAGGCCAGCCTGGTCTACAGAGTGAGTTCCAGGACAGCCAGGGCTGTTATACCAAGAAACCCTGTCTTAAAAAACCAAAGCCAACCAACCAAACAAAAAGAAAACAAAAATAAAAAACCAAACCCAGGAGTGGGATTCTGTTTTATGTGCTCTCTTGTTTCCTCACATAACATAATGTCTAAGTAAGAAAGAGATCGTAAACGCTTTTTCAAATGCCGGGTAGGAGGCCGATGGGTAACAGGATGCATTTCCCAGCTTGCTCAAGGCTTGGTTCCACTCCTGCCCTGCCAAACACAAAATGGCTGAGAGCAGGGCTGTGACAGGAAGCTTTGGGCTCTTCCATTTGATCGTTTCTAGAACAGAGCTCCAAGGATCAACCCTCGGTAGTTTTTGGAGCCCTTAGGGCCCTTGTTGGAACACATAGCATAGATAAGATTAGAAAATACATCACACCGGATACAATTACAAAAACAAAGCCGTGTGGTCAGCAAGCTGGCGCAGAAATAGAGGGGCCTGCCACCAAAGCCGAACCTGAATTTGGGCCCCAGGATCCACGTGATAGAAAGAGAGAACTAACTCCTACAGATTGTCCACTGATGCCCACATATGCACGGTGGCATGCATGTACACCCACAGTCAAGTAAATAAATGTTTAAAAAGGGCATGGTGATGCGGGAGGCAGAGGCAGGGGGATCTCTGTGAGTTCAAGGCCAACCTGGTCTACAAAGTGAGTCCCAGGACAGTGAGGACTGTTACATAGAGAAACCCTGTCTTGAAATACATAAATAAATAAATAAATAAATAAATAAATAAATAAATAAATAAGTTGTAATAAAAGGAAAAACTCAAAAGCTAGGGCTGGCAAGATGGCTCAGTGGGTAGGGGTACTTGCCACCATTTCTGAGTGCAATTCCCAGGACCCACAGTTGGAAGTGACACCTGTAAGCCCTCTGACCTCTTCATACATGCCTGCGCATCTGCACACACGCGCACATGCAAACACACACATACACACAAACATACACGGCACCACGAATGCACATACACAGTAAATTCAAGAAAGTTTTAAAAGTACAAGTTTTAAAGTTTTAAAAGGTCTAGACATGAGAGCACAAACATTTATCCCAGCACTTGGGAGGCTGCTGCTGTCGGCAGAGTCCTGTAAGGTCAAGTGCAGTGTGCTCTGTAGTGAGTTCTAGGCCAGCCAGGAGTACACAGTGAGATTCCCTAAAAACAAAACAAAACAAAAAACCAGCTATGCAATACAATAATAATAATATACTTTATGCATTAAGAAACCAGCTGTAGCTGGGCAGTGGTGGCGCATGCCTTTTATCCCAGTACTTGGGAGGCTGAGGCAGGCTGATAACCCTCTCTGAGCTCGAGGCCAGCCTGGTCTACAGAGTGCATTCCAGGACAGGCTCCAAAACTACACAGAGAAACCCTGTCTCGTCCTGTCTCAAAAAGCCAAAACACAAACAAACTAACCACAAGCTCTATAGCAGTGAGTCAAGTTTTTACCATAATTTCAAAATAGTGATAAAAATGTTTTATGGTAGCTACAACAAAGTAATATGATTTGAAAACATCTGTGATTTCAAGTGCCGACACTCCCAGGCTCATCGATACGATTGGGGGTCATGGCGCTGCTCGGCAATTGAGGGTCACACTGCACCTGAAGTCAGCCATCACTTCCTCCCCTCCACTCCAGTCCGCAGACCTGGATTTGGCTGACTTGCCAGCTGCCTGCTGCCAACTCAGCATGTACCTTATTTGCACTAGATTTAAGCAGCTCTTGCCTCCTTCCTCCTTCCTGGATGCCATGAAGTCGTCTAACAAGTTTAGCCAGTTCTGAGCTGAGGAAGCCAGATAATCCGCCTACTTATTGGAGTCCGCCTAATCCAGATAGATGCTTTTCATCACTGAAGGTATCTTCCAGGCTCTGCAAATCCAGAGGATCTGCCTCCTTCCTTCACACAAGCCTCGGCACTGGCTTCGTTTCTCAAATCACTGGCCCCAGCCGGGTTCTGCTTCTTGGCCGGGGTTATGGAAATTATCTGAACTTGTACTCTCTTCCTTTCATGGTAATTATCAGCATATTCCGCTGGCATTATCAAACATTATGCCTCCCAGAAGTCATGTTCATATATAAAATATTGCTATGTCAGAGCTAAGAAGTGGACCCAGAGCTCTGGATTCCTAAACCCAATGTGTATCCCACAGTGCTTACACTGTGCTTTAATATTGTTGGAACGTTAAAAATAGTTTAAATTGGCTGGAGGTGGAACTTAGTGGCTGGTCTTACACTTAGCATGCCTGAGGCTCTGAGTTCAATTTTCAGCACCAAAAAAGAGGAAGGAAGGAAGGAAGGAAGGAAGGAAGGAAGGAAGGAAGGAAGGAAGGGAAAGAGAGGGAGGGAGGGAGGAAGGGAGGAAGGAAGAGAAAGAAAGAAAGAAAGAAAGAAAGAAAGAAAGAAAGAAAGAAAGAAAGAAAAGAGAGAGAGAGAGAGAGAGAGAGAGGGAGAGAGAGAGGGAGGGAGGGAGGGAGGGAGGAAGAAATGAAGGAAGGAAGGGTGGGTAACAGGCCTCCAGATCTTAGCACAACTGAAGCCATATGGAAGCATAATTCAGGCCATGGAACCCAGCACACCCAGCACACAGGCAGCACCACCAACCAAAAACAAGAACAAAGACCTCATCCATCAAAGTCCATAGACCTGGGTAGGCCCCTAAATTTACTAACCTTGCTTTTTTGTTTCTGTTGTTCTGCCTCAGGCTAACTGTTCTTGCTAACTGAGGCATGTCAACTCAGGATGTGGTTTTTTTTGTCCTTAAAAGCCCACCCTGAAAAAGGCTCTGGACTGGACTAGGGTCCCAAACACCCAGCCTACTTGCCCGCCAGCTAATAAGGACTTTCTATTGGCTTGAACGTGTGTCTAAGTGGTCTTCTCTGGAGGATAGATACCTCATAACATTTCTGGAGGCCACAGCAAGACCCCCAGAGGCCAGTTCAGCAGTGACTGCGGCTGCAGCAGCTACTGTTGCTATGGTGACACCACCAGCGATGGCTGGTAGTGGCCATAGAGGCCCAAGGGTAAAAATGAATATATGAATATGATGTCTGTTTCTCCTGTAAAAACTCCAGATCTCCTACGAAATCGATTGGCTCTGTTTTGTAGGCGGGTGGCCTAGTGACAGTCAGGTTGTCTGGAACATGGTGATTAGGAGATGGGCCATCTGACCAATCTCCCTCTATCAACCTGTGACTTTCTCTGGTCCAAGAC
The DNA here is from genome assembly GCF_950005125.1 of Chionomys nivalis. Taxonomy (NCBI): domain Eukaryota; kingdom Metazoa; phylum Chordata; class Mammalia; order Rodentia; family Cricetidae; genus Chionomys; species Chionomys nivalis. Next base: position 16,928,850 of record NC_080093.1, read on the forward strand.
CCTGGCTTAAGACCTGTGACTTTTCTTTTTTTTTTTTTTTTTTTTTTTTTTAATGGTTTTTTGACACAGGGCTCCTGGAACTTGCTTTGTACACCAGGCTGGCCTCAAACTCAAAAAGATCTACCTGCCTCTGCCTCCCGGGTGCTGGGACAAAAGGCACACATCACTACACCCATGACCTGTGCCTTCTTTTGGGGGACACAAGTCCTTTTGGTTCTTCCAGGTTGCCCAGAGAAAGCCCAAACCGCCACTTGTTCTCTCAACCCCACTTCCTTAGCACTCCCTGCTGGCTCAGACTGCTTTGTCCACGTCTCCTTTCCTCCTTTCCCACTAATGGTCTGTGCAACTGGAAAACTCAGAAGCCTCCGGCCTCTGCAAAGAATAAAAAGGCTCCTCCAGGCAGGGCGGGGCAGAACAGGTTTTCCCTCCTGTCCAACCTGACTGGGACCCCAACACTGACTAAGACAACAAGGCCCTGGATTCCCTGCTGTTATTGTAAGACAGCCGGACACCAAACTCCACCAGGCCACATATCTGGGGACATCTAAAGCTGCTGTGTTACTCAGGCCCAGATATTACAATAAATATGGGTTGTGCTTCTCCGTGTGGCTTGACAATGACCCGGCCTTCATGGCCCAAGTTTCTCTAAGTCTGGCAAAGGTCCTAAATATTGATTGACAACTACATTGTGCCTAGGAGCCACAAAGTTCAAGACAGGAAAACTGAACATATGTCCTTGAGACTGGGGAAGATTGGGCCAGCCTCTTACCCTTTGCCCTTGGCCAGATGCACTCAGATCCAGAAGTTCATATTGCAGAAACTACTAGCCATTGCCTCCCCAAGTCCTTGCAGGCCCTGTCACAGACCCAGAGGAATATTCATAGACATTTGGAGAGGCCGCACCCTTGCCTGGGTCTGACCCTGCCTGGGGACCTTATATGAGTAGAGAGAATCCCGACCAGGAGCCTGGAGCCAGGAAGGAAAGGCCCATGCTGCCCCTCTGCCACAACCACCCCTCTTAGGGTCGCCCTCGGCTGCTCAGGCTTTGAACTTAACATCCTCCTGCCTCAGCCCCTAGAGTAGGTGGGATTCACACCCAGCTACAGTGCAATTTCAAGGAAAAAATTTAGAATGTTAAAAAATATTAAATAAATACTAAAACACTAGGTTTCATTGGTTATAAGCAATAGTAATGGACCCGCTCTAGCTTAAGCAAAAAGCGAATGTCACAGCAAAACACGGAGTAACCCCAGACTCAAAGGAAACCCCAAAGGCCTGGCTTTGCAATACATAGACTTTAGGATAATTCTGGGGGTCTAATTAGCAGGTCTAATTAGCAGGAACTCACAGGCAAGATGAGCAAAGTTCCCTGTAAGGCCAAGAAAATGAATACCTCGTGCTTTCTAGGCAGTAGAGTCTCTCATAACTACTGGAAGCTGTCATCAGAGAACTAAAGCAACACAGGCCATAGATACTCAGCAATGCCTGGGTCCCAACACAACGACATCATAAAAACGGCTGGGGCTGGGGGGGGGGGGCAGCGGACCCACATTCGAGTCCTAGTTTGCTGCTGCTGACTTAGGGTGTTTTTCTCTTGGAAGGGTCAGTCCTCTCAATGGCTCAAGATCCAAATTCAATGAGAGAAGATGTGAGAGCGAGAAAGAATGTGGGTCACTCTGGGCAGCTTGGCCAGGGAGGGTGGTTTTGTCTTGCCAAGCCAGACTCTGCCCGATCTAGAGTTTGCTTTCTGAGGCCAGACGAAAGACATGCCTGGCAAGAAGATGGTGGGGACAGGGGTGACGGCAAAATGGTGGGTGTTCCCCACACCAGTGTCTCCCTTCCTTCAGTACCCTGTTGGGTTCCCTCTACCGCTCTCCCTTCTAGGGAGGGAGCCAGTGGAACTTAGGAGGTAGGAGCATCCCAGCAGGATGGTTTCCCAGTGATACTAACGGAACCACTGCTCCTATGTCGGTGGCCAGGGCTGAGCCACAGAGGACGTTAATTAAATGATAAGGGCCCATTAAACTTAGTCCTCTGTTTTCTAGCAAAGATGGAGGCCTGGCAAAATATGGGAGTCCTTGTAATGCAGAGGACACCTTGACCCGTTGCTGGGAGACCATGGGAGGTGGTGGCTCGGGGTTTCATAGTTGGTCCATGGAAGGGATGGGGTAGTTTCTAGCTTTGTGAACAGCTAGTTACTAAGGTATCATCAACTCATAGGTTCATTTGTTTGTTTGTTTTTGAGACAAGGTCTCCTGTAGTTCAAGCTGACTGTGAACCCGCTGTGTAGGCAAAGATGACCTTGACTTCGCATCCTTCTGCCTCCTGAAGTTGTAGCCATGAGCCGTCATGCCAAGCTTTAACATCAGGACTTGGAACTGAATCCAAGGCTTCCTGTATGCTAGGCAAGCACTCTACCTACTGAGCCACATTGCCAGTTCTCATTACCCATGTTATAATGTGAAGATATTGAGTGGGCATTTGTGAATTGTTTTAAATTTTTATTCTGTGCTATTGTGTGCCTTCTTTTGCGCTACTTTATTCTTTTGAGACAGGACCTCTCCTTGAACCTGAAGGTTGCCATTTTGGCTAGACTGGCTAGCCAATAAGCTCCTTCAATCCTTTTGTCTCCATCCCCCAGGGCTGAGGTTACAGGCATGCTTTACTGTTTTCATGTGGGTGGCTAGGGATTTGAACTCAGTCTCATGTTTGTATATCAAGCCATCACTCTAGCCCCATCTTTGTGTTCTGTCTGTCTGTCTGTCTGTCTGTCTGTCTATCTATCTATCTATCTATCTATCTTTGGCTTTTCAAGACAAAATTTCTTTGTTTATCCTTGGTTGTCCTGGAACTCACTGTGTAGAACAGGTTGGCTTTGAACTCAGAGATCTGCCTGCTTCTGCCTCCCAAGTACTGGGATTGAAGGCGTGAGCCACCACTGCCTGGCTCATCTTATGTTTATTGTTGGTGCTGTTTTGGATGGGAAGGACACTCCTATATAATTGTTATATATGACATACATGCAGGTAAGACACCCTTACACATAAAATATAAAATAAAAACCCGGGACTTAAAATTGAGAATTCCTGTGCTTTCTCCCAAACCTATGGAACCAATAATATAGGAATCTACTTTTTTTAAAAAAAAATTTTTGTAAAACATATGTAATATAAAGAGTTACCAAATTATTTCTGAATGCACTATTCAGCGGCTTTAAGCACATCCCTATTGGTGTGTCTCCACCGTCATTGTCACACCCAGAGATTTAGAATGTGCCTACGCAACAGTGTGTTCCCGTGGCCTTCTCCCTCAGCCACGGGCAATGACTCCTTCTCTGTGACGATGCCCATTCCAGGTGTCCCAAAACAGTGGCGTTGTCTTCGTCCTTTCCAGTCTGCTCTGTGCCACTCTGCACGATGTTTTCAATGCTCGTCTGTGTTGTAGCATGCGTTTGCGTCTCAGGGCTGACGAATTTGCCATTGTGAGCACATAGCGCACTTTGCCTGTGTTAATTGTTTAATGGACATTGATTGACTTGCTTCCACCTTCTGCTCATTGTGAATCATTTGATGAAACTAGAGGTGCCCACGTTTGCTCAAGTCTCCGCTTTCATCTCTTCTGGGAATACAGTATACCTAGCAGCTGTTGGTCACACAGTATTTCCTTTTTTTCTATGTATGAATGCCCTATCTACATGTATGCTTGCAGGCCAGAAGAGGGCATCAGACCCCATTATAGATGGTTGTGAACAGCCATATGGTTGCTGGGAATTGAACTCAGGATCTCTGGAAGGGCAGTCAGTACTCTTAACCCCTGAGCCATCTCTCCAGCCCAGCATCACATAGTATTTCTATGTTCCCCCCCCCCCCTTTTTAAGGAATTATCATATTGGTTGCCTTAGCAACTGTACTACTTTACAGTCCAGTCAACAACATGTAAGTGTTCCAGTCTCTCCACATCTTCCCCTTTTGGGGAGACAGGGTTATTATTTGTTTGGTTTATTGACTAACTAAAAGTATAGTTTTAATTAATTAATTAGTGTGTGTTGTAAGTGATCAGTCCCAGCTTCTGTATGGATGCTGGGGAGTAAAGCTCAGGTATTCATGCTTGATTAACCATGGTCTTACCTGCTAATGCCCTCTCTCCAGCTCCTGGGACTCACTTATTTAGACAGAGCAGGCCTTGAACTTGCAGCATTTCTCCTGCCTCAGTCTTCCCTGCTCTCCAGCCCCCCCCCCACATGCATACACCTTAACTGGTGTGAGATAGCAAAATCTTCACCTTTAATACGAACCTCCACATGGCTGCTACTCACAGCAGGACTTTAGCCATGCCAGCTGCGGGAAATGAGGAGCAGGGAGCCTTCTAGGTCTGAAAAGCCAGTCAAGCATTTGGCCAACATCCTCACTATCATCTGGCGGCTGAGAAAGAAAAACACACACTAGCTCCTCTCGAGAAGCAGTTTCAGTCTTCTTTAAATTTATTCATCTTTTTTAATTGTAGGAATAGCCTTAAGCCCTCAGCTTAAATGGTCTTAAGTCTACCAGGTGGGAATCTGAACAACTGAGAAAGAGAACCAGAGAATACTGTTTGGGATCTAGGAAGTCACTCCGGGTTAGACCAAAGAGGGGAAAACCCTACAATCCAGCATTCCCCACAGCAGTCTTGGTCAATATTTGAAACAATAAATAAATAACGTTTAGGTATGAAATATGCAAAGGAAAAACGTGTGTTTCCTCCTGAAGGAATCTACCTGTGTGCGCCTCCAATGGGAGCTAAGACCCAGGCTTCTAGTGGTGAAAGTCTGCCCCCTGGTGGTCATGTCCTGTAACACTCACGTCAAGGACAATGACTCAGCTTTAATCTACCTCAGTGAGCTAGAATAGAGAGAAGTGCTCTCTCTAGATTTATTTTCTGTGCTAACCTGGATGCTGGTGGTTCTTTCTGGAACACGGGAACATCAGCTGTTTTTTTTTTTTTTAGTTCCTCCATAGCTCAGCGTGTTCTGCCCAACACTGGCAGGTGGGTTGGTTATGGAGACATAGGCAGCCGATAACCAACATTTGGAGTCTGGTGGAGCCCACGTTAGCTCTGTCTTCATTGATGTCCTGGAGGTCACATCCAAGATGCTCAGAACATGGACAGTACCTTATCCTCCCTTTGGTGTCTGCATTACTATCTCTGGGGGCCTTTGATCCTACAGGCCAGTAAGGGTTTGTCTAAGTCACTAAGCCCTCGCTCCCGTTCCTCTGTTGTGAAATGCTCTCAGGCTTCTGGTCAGCTCAAGGCTGGCTCTTTCTCTGCTCTCTGTCTGCTCTGAAGTGAGAAGCTTTCTTCGTTGTCATTGTCATAGGCCTCAATGCAGCCAGCCAGCTAGTTATGGAGGAGGTGTGAGAGCCAAATTACATTGTAAGTTGTTTACTGTGACTTAGAGATCCATGAAACAAAAATGCCTCTGATCTGCAAGCCCCTTGTCCCAGGACAGACAGGTCCTGAAATGCTGAAGGCTACTGTTTATGGGAGATAACCAGACGTGTGTTTTCAGTCTCCAGTTTGTTTGACCCATCTGCAGGGATGTGCTTGATCACACGTGGGCAGGAGGTTCACAGTCAGGGAGTATGTCTGGATGTGCGCTTACCCCTGATTGGATGTAGGCTGGAGGTACGTCAGGAGTATACTTGCCTCTGAACGGGCCGGATGGGAAAGGCAATGGATTATGGGTTTTACTTTTTAAGCTGCAGCAGACTGAGCCCATCCACCTGATCAGTATTTAAAGCTTATTTCAAATTTGGCTTTAAACTGTGGTAGTGGTCTCATTCTTGACTGGTGGGATTAACATTTTCTGGACACTCCCTGTGTGGAATATTCCTTTACACTGTGTGAATGTATGTTGCTGTGATTGGTTTAATAAAGAAGCTGACTGGCCAATAATTGAACAGGATAATGTTAGGTGGGACAGTCAAGCTGAAAATGGAGCTGGGGAGTCACCAGAAGATGCAGAGGGAGCGTGACACACTGGAGGACGGGTGAAGTCACGAGCCATGTGGCAATACGTAGATTAATAGAAATGGATTAATTTCAATTGTAAGAGCTAGTTAGTAATAAGGCTGAGCTAACAGCTGAGCATTTACAATTAATATTAAGTTTCTGAGTGATTATTTGGGAGTGGCTACCGGCACAGGAAAACTCCATCTATACCCCAGTGAGATTTGAACCACCCACCCAAATGCTAAAGCTAGACCTTCACTCTGGAACTCTGGAGCTGAGGGATTGCTTTAGGAAGCACATGGTTTGGGACGGTCCAAGGCTCTGAGGCTGCCTTCAGTTCGGGGGCTGTTTGAGTGAAACACCATGCTGAGAAATGCAGCAAGTGTCTACAGAGGCCTCCTGAGTCATCATTTGGGTCTGTTTTGTGGGATCCCTTTCTGGCACATGAAGGGGTTCGAACCCAGTATTCTCCCATCCAGGGCATATAGTGAGTCATCGCCTGCCCACCTAGTTCTGGTTCTAGTTGGAAAGTTTTGTTTCTTGGGAAAAGTTTTGTCTGTCTATGTCTTAACAAAGTTGTATACACTTGTTTTGTTGGAAAGTTTTGTCTGTGTTTTCTGGTTTGTTTTTAAGTTTTGTTGCAAGTATGGAAAGGAAGCTGAGATAGAAATGGGCCAGATATTTTGCTGTTTCTGTGTGCCAGCTGCCAGTGACCACATGACTGAATTTCTGGACAAAGCTCAGAATTTATCTCTGAGCTCTCTGGTCACTCACTGGATTAGGATTAGTAGGAGGTCAGATGTCTTTTCTTTTCATTTGTTTGTTTTCGAGACAGGGTTTCTCTGTAGCTTTGGAGCCTGTCCTGGTACTCACTTTGTAGACAGATCAGGCTGACCTCGAGCTCTCAGAGCTCTGCCTGCCTCTGCCTCCCGAGTGCTGGGATTAAAGGCATGCACCACCCCCGCCCTACTGAGGTCAGAGGTCTTTTGGGTATGGATAATACTAAAATTGTTTTATGCTGTTCTTTGTTACTGGAAAGCTGACTCTCACTTTGGATAACGGCTCTCCCTTCCCTAGACCTAGGCATATTTAAAAGTTTCTTCTATTTCCTCTGTCAGTCTGAGCCACCTGGCACAGTGTTAGGGAAAAGAAAACAAAGCAGAACCGCCAAAAAATTAGACTCGGTTTATGTGAACATTCTGAACTTCACAATTTATAAGTGTATTATGTTGAATATGGTTAAAAAAAAATCTATAAAACCTGAAAAATAAAAGTTAAAGCTAGTAACACTGGGAGTTGATAGCTAAAAATCCATGCATGGGTAATTTTAAAGGAGCCATGGGTGTGATTCCATTTTTGGACTGCCACCATTTTAGGCAGTCACATGGCTTGTCATCTTGGCTAGGATTGGAGAGAGCAGATGCCATGTGACTTCACTGCTGTCTCCATTAAAGGTAACCATGTGGAGTGGGCCTACCAAGGAGGCAACAATAAATCTCCAAGTTATTTTAGATTAGGATGGATTTTTGTATGATAATTCCTGTACTGCCCTGAAAACAAGGTCTATGAAAGATAGGATTTTAAAACAATGTCTGTTTAATAAGGTATTAACGCTGCACTTCCATGATTTTATATGCAAGAATGAACATTGCTCTGGCAGCTAAACTTTGTAATTTAAGAACTACCCAGGTAATAATGGCGTTAAAGACAGGAAGGGATCATGGGAACAGTCGAGGTTTGAAAATGTGTGGCAGGGCCAGAGTTCCTGAAGAGAGTCCAGTTGCAACGGTGGACCTTAGCAGCCTCGGAAGTGCTAGTACCACATGACAGGCACAATGAAATGGAACAGGCTGTGCCCTAGGAAGCAGGCTACGCATATACTGCCGAGGGTGAGGCCAAAGAGGTGATCCAAACCTCTCAAAAATCCAAAGGATTGCCGGGCGGTGGTGGCGCACGCCTTTAATCCCAGCACTTGGGAGGCAGAGGCAGGCGGATCTCTGTGAGTTCGAGACCAGCCTGGTCTACAGAGCTAGTTCCAGGACAGGCTCCAAAACCACAGAGAAACCCTGTCTCGAAAAACCAAAAAAAAAAAAAAAAAAAAAAAAAAAAATCCAAAGGATTGTGAATGAATCCCAGATACCCACTTTGGATTGTTTGCCCTATTGGAGTGTGGTTTTGCCTTATGCTGATTGTGGTCATGCCCTGTTTTCTCCCTCTTGAAGTAAAAAGGATACTTTATTTTTGATATTGCAGGAACACTCAGTTGAGAGATTTTAAACATTTTTTTAAGGGGAAACTTTCGAGTTTTACAAAAACATTTAAAAACTGGACTTTTTAAAGGAACAGTTAAATTTATAAGGCTATGAAACATTTTAAGGTTATAATATGTTTTTATTATTAGTATTTGAACTTAAAAATAAATAAAAGGTTAAAAATTAAGGCCATACCTATGAGCACCAAATATTAAACACCAGAAACAGGGATATTTCTATCTTATGATATAGCAATACAATGACCTAAGCAGTCTAGCAAGGGGCTTGGAGTAGCTTCTTAGCCTATGAGTCTCGAGCCCTTGGGGTTGAAAGACCTTTTTGTAGGGGTAGCCTATGATGGATGTTTGCATTGAGATTCATAACAGTGGCAACATTGCAGCTGTGAATTAGGGGAGTCACCACAATATGGGGACTTGTATTGAAGGGTTGAAGCATTGGGAGCGTTGAGAAACAATGGCTTAGAGAACATCTCCTTCCCCAAGGTCTATTCATGCTTACAAAGGTATGTCTAGGCCAAGCCCGTGGTGGCCCACACCTTTAATCCCAGCACTTGGGAGGCAGAGGCAGGTGGATTTCTGAATTTGAGGCCAGTCTGGGCTACAGAATGAGTTCTGTGTCTTGATAAACCAAAAAAAAAAAAAAAAAAAAAGAAAATGTATGTCTAGCCTTCTTATCTTTGCTAATTTTGTTGAACAATTTTCATAAGCTGAATCATGTAAGAAACTTGTATATTCGGTAATGGTGTGCTATAAAAGGATCAGGAAACTTCCCAGTTTCTCTTGGACTATGTTTATGAGATGAAAGGTTTATTTTAATACTAAAGGAGCTTCAGTTGAGAAATTTTTTTAAGGCTCAAACTTAATAGAGATAAAGCCATAAAGTTCAGGCATTAGACAAAAGCCCCCATTCCCTCAGGGGTTTGAAGAATGTTTGCTAAGAAGGGAGTCATTCTCCTTTTAGCTGACAAAAGTAACTTGTGGCCCTTCCATTAACACGTGGCTACAGTGCCTATTAACTTGTCAAGGGCAAAGCTAGCCTCTGGGCTCCTCCAGTCCCTACCATAAACCCTAACCCAGCAAGTCCTAATCTTATGTAAGGTAAAAAATTATTGTAAATTAAGGATAATTAAGACAAATCTGACTAAAGTAATGTCTTTAATTAAAGAATAAAGTAATATAAAAAGTAAGCCATGAGGATGAGAAATACACAGGGCGCTTGGATCCTGGATGCTGCTTTGTTGACTTGAATTTTTAAAATGCTGGCGAATGAATGACAGCTGCTGAGAGACACTGGATTGTGGAGGGGCTGCTGAAGTAAACCAGCCTAGATACTTTAGAGATGTCTTGGCTTCAGAATGGAAGTCAGGAAATGTGTCACATTGGGGGAGAGGCTGTACTTTTGTTTCCCTGGGAAATGAAGAACTATGGGTTCCTTCCAAATGAATAAAGATCAGATTTAATGGGGGAGACCGCCTCAAGACCTTGGCTGCAGACATGGGGACATGAAGACTACAGGACAGGTGGTGTGTATGCTGATCCCTCTGCATGGGACAGCTCTGAGACTGGATGAGACATGATAGATCTTGGTGGTTACAGAGTCCTCTTAACAGTTTGGTTATTCAGTTTTCTAAAGTTGAAAAATGTCTTTTACCTGCTCAAACATAAAATAAATCATCTTTAGTTGGCTTGTACACCCTGTACACCCCATATTTATGTTAATACAGATATTTATGTTACCTTTAAAAGTTGGTATGTTTTCAAAAGATAGTTTTGAGTTGGTAATACAAGTTAGGATAGAAAATGAATTAGGTACAACACTTTGAATTCACCAAAGCAGGATAGATTTTTGAATATTTTTTCTGAATTTGTCAAATGCAAATGGATTGAACATTGTTAATATAATTCTTACCTGTATATATTTGTATACAGTTATTATGCTTATTGTATATAGTTTTTTGTTAGTTAACCCCCCCCTTTTTTAGACAAAACAGAAGAAATGTGTGATATTTTGATCGTGTTCTGACAAATAAAGCTTGCTTGGAGTCAGAGGGTGGAGCTAGCCACTAGCCAACCAAAATTAACTGCAGAGGTTTTGGAGGACTGTAGACAGATAGGACAGGAAGTAGTAAGGCAGGGCATAGAGGGGTCTGGCTGTCTGGAGGAAAGAAAAGAGTGAGTACAGAGTACTAGTGGCTTCTCTGCTTCTCTGATTTTTCAGGCTCTTACCCCACCCCCAAAAAGTTGGTATGTCTTCAAAACAAAGGGATCAGACACGAATAAAGACAAGTAGCCCATAGGATCCAGCCTTTCAGAATGCCTCAGTTACAGTTTTCTCAAAAATCTACATCCAGAACAATTTCAGATCTGCTAGCTGAGGTGGTCCAGAATCACAGACGCTCCAGCCAAGATTTCAGATAAGCTCTACACTTCCCCATCACACAGAGACTAAACATAAAATAATACAGCTAGCCTCCCAGGACTTGACCATTATCCCAATATTCTAAGGGTCCCCTAGAGATGCTGTTGCCCTCAGACAACAGGAAGCAGTCTAGAGAACACAACGCCCACATTCCCAAGAGGTAGGGTGGGTGGTTTTTGGTCATTCGGTGGATGTTAGCCATTGTTTAGGGGTGTTGGTTACAAGTTGTTATTGGTTATGGTCAAGGAGGAAACCAAACAATGGAGGTTAGAGTCATTTTTGAAAAAAAGAAGAGGGGGCTATTAGGAAAGGGTAGATTATTGACTCTACTTTAAAAATAGAAATGATAGGATAAAAAGGTAGATTATCGAATCTACTTTTAAATTAAAAAAAAAACCTACTAGTCTCAAATATTTCAAATTGGTATGGATTTTTATATATTGATACAAATTTCAGTTTATTTTTGTTATACTGTACATACATATGTTTCTACTCTTGTTTAAGGTATTGTACCTATGACCTCATTTTAAAAATATAATGTATAATTAAGAAATACTGGTTGGTAGTTAGTCATCTATAATACTCAAACTTGTCACTTTAGGTATGTTTTCAAGATTAAGCCTAGGTTTGTTTAGCTCAGATATACTTAATAGATAATGGTCCTCAAACTTGTCAGAGGTCTAATGAATATGACATTTAAAATGTTTAATGAAAAAAATTTACTATGACAGACAGAGACTCCCGTATCTTAGCAGTGATCCTGAGGTCTCTAAAGAAGATGACAGGGCACCGCGATCTTCCCACCTAGGTTGTGGTAATGCTAATCCCTGGGCAAGAATGCCCCAATGCAGCACCTGCTACCAGGACCTGGCCCAAACTGTGGACAAGCAGGACACTGAAGAGTTGATTGTTCTTTCATTGGAAAACCTCTCACCTTCTGGGCCTGGCGCCAAAAACTGATGCTGTCCTGGTACCTTTGCCCCCAGTGCCATGGAGACCACAGGAACCTGGGATGGATACCTAGGTAATGGACTAGTCTCTGCCATTTTAGTTGATACATAGGCCATTTGGGTTATACTTCATGCTATAATTTATCCTTCTCAGATCTCTGATGGTATTGACAGCTAGGCTAACTATAGCTTTGTCAGCTTAGCAGCAGACGGCCACCAGGCTCTTCCCAAGGTTGTAGCCAGTTTGTTAATTCATTTCATATATAAAAGTCAAGCCTTGCCGGGCGGTGGTGGCGCACGCCTTTAATCCCAGCACTTGGGAGGCAGAGGCAGGTGAATCTCTGTGAGTTCGAGACCAGCCTGGTCTACAAGAGCTAGTTCCAGGACAGGCTCCAAAGCCAGAGAAACCCTGTCTCGAAAAACCAAAAAAAAAAAAAAAAAAAGTCAAGCCTTGCTTTTTCTAGAGCTGCTAGATCTCCTGTAGAGAAAAGGCAGACAGGTTTGCCTTGCTAACAGGCTTCATATTAAAAGATAAACAGGTTTTAAGTATAATTTTCCACTAAAAGAACATGATTTGCAATGACTGTTCTCAGTAATAATTGCTTGTGTCTCTGGTAAATGATTAGGTGCAAAATAAAAAAAGGGGGTTAAAGTCTGTACAAGTTTCAAAAGTCTAAGAATGTTTTAAGATCTATTAAGTTCTGGGGCTGCGAAAGCTTAAGTCAGTTCTGAGGGTCTCAGAAGTGATTTAAAATGGAAATTCAAGTTGCAAAAGTATAAGGTATAGGAAAATGGGAGATGTTTCAGATTTCTTTCCCCTTCTATGCCATCGTTACACTAAGATTTTAAACATTCGGGTTTTTTTTTTTCAAACTTTCTTTTCTTTTTTATATTTTTAATTTATTTTTATTAAGTATACAGTGTTCTGCCAGAAGAAGACACCATATTCCATTACAGATGGTTACGAACCACCTTGTGGTTGCTGGGAATTGAACTCAGGACCTCTAGAAGAGCAGCCAGTGCTCTTAACCTCTGAGCCATCTATCTCTCCAGCCCCAAACATTCAGAGCTTTAACACTGATCAATGAAATTCTGAAAAGCTGATAGAGCAGTGACTCAAGATTTTAGATGTCTTTTGGTTGTCTTCTAAGTATAGACTTAAAAGTGCTTCTCATTGGGTTAAAGACATTTCTGTCCAAAATATATCTGGCTTTCTGGACAGAGGAAAAATGCTCATTTATCTTTACATTTGTTCATTCTTTTTAACCCAAAGCTATAGCCTTTGGTAGGACTCAAAGGTGTGAGTCTATTCCAGTTGTTTATAGACACCTGTTACCTGCTTTTTCTATAATGTGGATTTCAGTATGGATGGTAATGCTTAATATATCTAAAACTTTTATATATTTTTATAAACTAAAAAAATCAGGGGGCTGGAGAGATGGCTCAGAGGGTAAGGGCACTAGCTGCTGTTCCAAAGGTCCTGAGTTCGATTCCCAGCAACCACATGGTGGCTCACAACCATCTGTAATGAGACCTGGTACCTTCCTTGCCAGCAGTACATTGTATGCTTAATAAATAAATCTTAAAAAAAAAAAAAAAAGGCTTCAGGCCGGGTGGTGATGGCACACGCCTTTAATCCTAATCCCAGCACTCGGGAGGCAGAGACAGGTGGATCTCTGGGAGTTCGAGGCCAGCCTGGTCTACAAGAGCTAGTTCCAGGACAGGAACCAAAAGCTACGGAGAAACCCTGACTCGAAAAATACAAACAAAACAAAACAAAACAAAAAACAAAAAAAAAACTTCAGGAGTCATAAGACCTGGACCCACTTCTCACAGGTCAAAAGGACTCCAGATAATCACGGCCTACGTTTCCCCCCTGTCTATTCCTGAGGATGGGCTCTCTCTCTCCTGGTCTTGAGGCTCCTCCCCTCCCCAACTACTAGGATTAATGAGCCTGAATGTCCCAAATGTAATCTTTTCGTTTAAGTCCCTAAATTCTAACTTTCGTCCAGGGTCACATCTGTCTCAACAGATTTCCACATGATCAGCGGACACCACCCAAGGATCAGCTGCCGACTACAACCTGCTCCAAGTGACTGCAAGCCCCGGACTTGCTGAAAGCTGATGTGGACCAGTCCAGCCTATGTGAAGGCTCCCTGTCTTTTCAGCTGGGTTAGCCAACCGGATGCTTCTGATGGGCGCCCCATTGCCCGAATCTCCTCCTTGCCTTTGACTAATATTCCAGCCTTCCTGGACCTTGACAACAGTGTCCTAGCTGCAGCAGGAAGCAATCACAGAAGAGAGTATGTCATCCTTTGTCCCCCAACAAGCTGGAATTTTAGATCAAAAGGAAACTTTCTGTCATAGGAGACAAAATAACTACTTAGAGTGACTATTGGCATGCTAGAAAAGGTTCCTGTGAACACCAAGTAGACCCAGGTCTATCAACAGGTAGATTTGTTAGTTGAAACCATTCTATAGTATGACAGGGCATTTAACCTGCTTTATGTAAAACAGAGAGGTTATTATATAGCTTTACAGAAAAAAGTTTCTATATAAACTACTCAAAAATCATTAAAAATAATCTGATTACTACAAAAATATTATTGCAAAAAGAGGACCTGAGATGAAGTAAATAACTGGTCCCAATCTCATTTCTAGATTCCTTCTAGATAGTGATCTGATGTCGGCCATCACAGGGCCTTTAGCCTTCTGCTTCTGCCAATTGCTGTTGGCTCTTGCATCATTAATGCTTTAATTCCTGTCTGGGTACCATTACGTTGATGGTTACTAGATCCCAATATAAACAGGTACCTAGCACAGAGTCAAAGATTTGACACAGGCTACAACTCAAGGGAGGTGGAGTGGGGGGATGAGGGCCAAAGTTTCATTGTAAGTTTTAATCACTGTGCCTTAGAGATCCATGAAACAAAAATGCCTCTGATCTGCAAGCCTCTTGCCCCAGGACAGACAGTTCCTGAAATGCTGGAGGCTACTGTTTATGGGAGATAACCAGACACGTGTGTTCAGTCTCCTAAACCAGTTTGTTTGACCCATCTGCAGGGATGTGCTTGATTACACGTGGGCAGGAGGTTCACAGTCAGGGAGTATGTCTGGATGTGCGCTTACCCCTGATTGGATGTAGGCTGGAGGTACGTCAGGAGGTATGCTTGCCCCTGAGTGGACCTGATGGGAAATGCAATGGATTATGGGTCCCTGACTGGATGTAGGCTAGAGGTACGTCAGAAGATATGCTTGCCCATGATTGGGCCTGATAAAAAATGCAATGGATTATAGGTTTTCCTTTTTAAGCTGCTGCAAACCACGACTCAGGGCCATTTCCCAGGAACCTGGGTATGGACCCACCTTCCTGGCCAGTGTGTAATTAACGCTTCCTTCAAGTTTGGTTTTAAACTGTTGTAGCAGTGGTAGTGGTCTTATTCTTGACTAACAGGAGTAACAGAGGAGTTTAAGACTATGCGCCAAGTACATTTTTCTCCTTTTAAAATAGATCTAACTTGTATTTGATTTCCCCAAGTCTAAAATGCAACATTCCCCACAATATATATAAACAGTTTAACATTTTAAAATTAGGAACTATTTTACCATCAATGTCAAAAGACACTTTGGTTCCACCATTTCCCCATCACTGAACCTCTGAGTGGTTATGATTCTCTGGGAAGGTAAAAAGGGCAGGGCGCAGGGAAGCCTTTCTTACACACAAGACAGGGGAGTGGGCACAGACGGCCTTGGTGAGTGAACAGACTCCACTGCTTTCACGATGGGAACTTGTTTCTCACTGGTTTGTTAAGGAGCCACATCTTTCTCCAGTGAAAACCAGTTTAATGTGTTAGCACGTGTATTTCGACGCTAACAGAAGACAAAATGGTTGACGCCCTCCCACTAGCAATGGCTGTATCATTAAGTGCTAGCCCATCGCTTCTGGGCTACAAACAACCCTGCATTAAAGGGCTGACCTCCCCGGAGCACGTACTTACTAACCACAGTGTAAACCACAGACATATGATAGCTGCCTGCTTTTCTCCGGCACCTTGTACTTCTGAAGGAGGAACTCGCTTTTAGTAGGTGTCAAGCCTGTAGATTCAGAGTTCCCCGACACTGCAGAAAGCCTTCTGAGGGCCAGCCGTTCCTTTGACCCTTGACTCACGGATGTCCTCACAGCCATGCTGTGAGGTAGGGACTAGAGCTCACTGTATTCATGAGGAAACTGAGGTTCAGATGGGTTAAATTTACTCGCCCACAGCCAAGCTGGGGAACCTTTACCCAAAATACAAAACGACAATTTGCTTTCTTGCTTCGGATGGGGAACAAAAGGGAGACCACACTGCCACAAGTTGGCCTTCCCTTCCCTGTGAAGATGCTTCCTTAGTGACCAGACCCATTTCCCCATGCCATCCCAGCATGTCTAATTTACCTCCACGCAGCGTTAATTTTATGCTTCCAAGTGACTACAAGGAGATAGAGGTCTTCCCACGTGGGCTGAGACCCTACATCTCAGGCTGTGCACACAGGCCAACTGTGCCAGCCCTGGCTACCTCCATCTAGAATTACAAGAGGCCTGGGGCTAGGGTTACCGCACTTAACACGGAAAGGTCCTCACCACTAGAGGCCTTTTTAAGACTGGAGGCTAATCATTCATCAGGTGCCAGCTGGCCATGTATTTTCGGTTTGTTTTGTTTCTGCCAGATTCAAGAGCAAGCAAAGGGTGAGGGGCCAAGAGGACTAGGGCAGGCTGAGTGGAACTCTAGGGTGTGAATGACAGGGGCATTCAGAGAACCAACATTCCAAAGGTGTCCCTGGGTGTGGACACATATTAGAGTCTCCACACTGACATAGTACATCTGACAGCCCACATGCACGGTCCCCAGTGGTGATTTCTGAGCGCCTACCGGGTACGAAGCATTTAAATGGGGACTTCAGCAGTCCCTGTCCTTCAAAGGACTCTTACAGTAGGACAATAAGGAAATGTCCCCTTGACCTGTCCCTACACAATCAACTCTGTCTTCCTCCCTCCTCTTCAGTCTCCATGAAACATACACTCAGTCACTTTAACCTCGCCATTCCGAGAGCCTGGAGGTTATCTCAGAGCTGGGCATAGCAACATGTGTCTGTGACCTCAGCACTATGCAGACAGAGACGGGATCCTTGGAACTCCTTGGCCAGGAGTGGCCTCAAAACATACCATAGCAAGAGATTGAGGGAGACATTTGATGCCAACCTCTGGTCTCCACAACCACATGTGTGCCTGTGTGCACTCCAGGTACACACTACAAACAATGTGCACTACATTACACACACACAAACACACCATCAATGTACTTTCAAAATAAGGTTTATTTAAAGGGGTTGGAGAGCTGGCTCAACAGTTGAGAGCACTGGCTGCTCTTTCAGAGAACCAGGGTTTGAGTCCCAGAACCCACATAGTGACTGACAGCTCCAGTTACAGGTGACCCAACGCCCCCTTCTGGCCTTCTCAGACACTGCATGCTTTCAGTATATAGACATAGGCAAAGCATCCATAGACATAAAATAAAATGGAAAAAAAAATATTTAAAATTGTTGCTCTAGCTGGGCGGTGGTGGCACGTGCTTAATCCCAGCATTTGGGAGGCAGAGGCAGGTGGATCTCTGTGAGTTCGAGGTCATCCTGGCCTACAGAGCAAGTTCCAGGACAACTAGAACTTAGAGAAATCCTGTCTCGAAAAACAAAAAAACAAAACAAAAACAAAAAAATCCCCCCCCCAAATTGCTGCTTTAATTGACAAGTCATATATGTTTATGGTGCACATGATTTTTCATATGTATATATATTTTGGAATGGCTAAGTAAAGGTGATTAATATGTGTTGCCATGAAACTTCTGCTTTTATCTGTTTTTGAATGCAATACCCGGCCTGGAGATATGACTCAGCAGTTCAAAGCACTGGTTGCTCTTCCAGAAGACCCAGATTCAACCCCCAGCACCCACAGGGCAGCCCACAATTGTTCCAGGGAACCCGGCACCTTCCTCTGGCCTCCATGGTGCATAGACATACACAAAGATGAAGATAAACAACCACACGTACAAAATAAAAAATAAAAAGAGTGCAATGCACAGGTAATAGCTGCAGTCAGAGCCTTGTGCCTTGCACTGATTTCCCCTGACTGAAACGCTGCATCCTTTGACCAACATCACCAGAGATGTGAGTCTGGCCCTGGGAGCCCTGATCTTACTCTTTATCTCTAAAAGTTGGAATTTTCTAGATTCTACTTGTGAATGGGATCATGTACATGGATATTTGTTTTTTGTTTGTTTGTTTGTTTTTGAAGACAAGGTTTCTCTGTAGCTTCGGAGCTTGTCCTAGAACTCACTCTGTAGACCACGCTGGCCTTGAACTCACAGAGATCCACTTGCCTCTGCCTCCTGAGTGCTGGGATTAAAGGTGTGTGCCACCACTGCCTGGCTACATGGATCTTTCTAACACTAGTTTAAAGGCAAAGTAAATTATTTTCACAGCCATAATGAGACCAGCCACTTCTACTTATTTCCCTCAGCACCAGCCCCCTCCCCTCTCCTCCAGCTTGCTCTCCATCTTTTCTTTGACAGCCTTGGTACAGCTTTCTTTACTCTAGCATAGTCCTCCCCGGTTTCTCCTAGACACCTAGCTAAGCACCATCTTTTTCTACAAGTCTGTCCTAACCACTACCATCAGACCAACAGCACCTTGTGCCCAACATAAGTCATTCCTTCCTGTGACCAATGGAGGGATGTTCTCTGCGGATAGGCCCTGTCCTCTCCCCTACCTAATGACACTTTAGCCCATCGAAAGGAGGGGACCCTGGCTTACTGAAACCGCATTTTATCAGTTCGTACCCAGAAGTATTTTCTGCAACTGAACCTAACGTGACAGGAGCTGCTAAAGTCATCATGATCACCAGCGGCAAAACCCAAAGTGCTCTGGGAATTCACTGTTTAATAAACCCCAAGCCAGTCAGCAAAAAAGTGCCTGCTAATTGCAGATCGTTGGAGACCCTGGAAAAAAAGTCACGTGGCTTATGGCAGAAGACGGTACTTAGAGGATGCTGGAGGGCTGCGGTTAGGGAGCAGCTGTTTGTGGCCGTCTGGTGTCGATGGGCCAGGCCCTGCACACACACAAGTGCTGAAAGGAGAGCCTGTGTGGATAGCCCATCCCTGACCCTCCATTAGAGTGACCTATGGCATAGGGATGCCAATTTGACATATAATCTATAGACTTTGGGCTTGCATCTGATTTTGACCACCTGGCAAGTGAGTGGAGGCTAAATGACCCATCTTCTCCCGGAGGTCATAAATTGCACTTAGGTAGCGACTAGGCCTTATTAAGCTGTTTGAGTTCTTGTAGTTACTACAGGAAGACATAGATCTTGTGCTATACATGAACTGCATTTAACAGTTAGGTCAAATGAGTGGCCCGTGTGTCTTTAGAGAAATGAGATGTCTTCTCTGGCCCTCCTACTGTCTAGGGGGTGGGATAAAGGAAAAACCTGGAAAGAAAACAAGAGGTCTGAATTGGAGAATCTACCTTCACCCTCTATTACCTGACCCTTCCAGGCTGCTGGCACCCCAAGATTCTCCTTCTTGTCAAATGGAAGAGAGCCCCACCTCTGCTTTTTTTTGCATTGTGCAATCCATAGAGCGTTTCCTTGTCAAAGATCAGAGGTATAAAAAAGGATCTATGGCTTATATATAAAGACAGATGTGATTTTTCTTTTACAATCGTGTATGTGTTCATGTATGTGTGTGTACATGTTTATGTGTGAGCATGATCACATGCCGTGATGATCACGTGCCATGGGGCATCAGAGGACAACCTCAGGTATTGGTCCTCATTTTCCAGTTTGAGACAAGGCCTCTTGTTGGCTGTTGCATATACGAGGCCTGAGAATTCTGGGGATTCTCCGGACTCCGCCTTCTGTCTTGCTGTGGGAGAGCTGGTGTCACAGCTCTTTTTGTGGGGTACAGGACCCGAACTCAGCCCTCACAGTTCTACAGCACATTCCGCACTGAGCTGTCCCTTTAGCTCTAAGAGAACACTGTTTCAAAGGCAGCTCTTTACGAGCTCTCAAGCCTAGACAACTCAAGGCCTCGAAATCAAAGTTCCTGAGGGCTGGGAATACAACTGAGTAGTGGAATGTTGGCCTCATATGCATGTGGCTCTGAGCTCAATCCCACACAGATATAAATTTTAAAAATTCAGATTTTTAAAGGGTGGCCTGGGCTCCTTCACCTCTAAGAGATAGCTAATGAGTCTTAGATATCATGACTATAGTAGTATTTAGGATTCTGAGTAAAAACCATCACCATTCAACGCTTCATATGCTCAATAGTAAATTGATCAAGTGAATGAATATCTTTTATATTAGTTAGAGAAGAAATGCAGACAAGGCCTTCTCATTTAAAAAGATAATAGTAAACAAAATCTACCTTTTTGTTTGTGGTTCTGGGCATCAAATCCCCAGCCTCGGGCATGTCAGATGAACTGCTGAATCAGTCAGCTACCTTCCCCAGCCCACAATATAGGACTGGTTCAAACTCACTGTGTGTTAGTTATAAATGCAATACATAAGCAATTGGATAATAATACATGCAACACATAAAACAGCTATTGAGTAAGTATGCAGCAAAACACAAAGCAATCGGGTAATTTGAATTAATCTACTAGAAATCAGTGAAGTAAGAAGAAAAGTGAGAAGGAGAAGTAGAGAGCAAGACAAGGGCAGCAGAGGTTTTAAGAGGAAAGCAGACATTCAGAGGATGAAGCAGAGCAAAGGAAGAGAAATGGAGAGGAGGGGGGAGGCGTGGGGTCGGTGGACACCAGAGAGATGTGACACTATGCTCCAGAAAGCCCTGACTCGCCCTGCCCTCTGCTCCTCTCTCTTCCTCTTCCTAAGTCACTTCTTTTAGTGGCTCAAGGAATAAATCCACTGTCAGAATGATGGTCTGGGTAAAGGAGAAATTCTTTGGGCTATAGGTGCAGCTGCAAGAAAATTTCTGCTCTATGAAGAAACCAGGCTAACCTAGTTAAGAGGGCCGCATCCAAGCTAAGCTAGTTAGAGGGCCGCACTCCTTCTCCCCGCAGAGAGAAGCCAAGGCACCTCATTATTGCTGTATTTTTCCTAACACGGATTTTTGATGTCCTGTAAATGAACCCAGAACATCTATTTTATGGCTTTTTTCCCCAGGGAATAGAGATAAGGGTTTTCATGCACAGGATGCCAAAACTCCATGTTTTGTTGGGTAGGTTGTTTGCCAAACCAAAGCCCCATCCCAATGAAGCATACATCTGTGGACCAAGCCATCTCCTGGCAGATGCTGTAACTGCTTAAAAAAAAAAAAAAAAAAAAAAAAGATGCTGTTTTCCAACATGTCCACAAGTGCCCATGGTGCAACATGAACCCATATCCAACTAAAGTAGTTTCTTATACATCTGAAGGAGCTCTGCGACACTGGACTGGTGGTCCACACCGCTAAGGAAGAAGATGAATCATGGAAACCTCCAGACTTTGACCATGCTACCTTTGCCATCTGCCTCGCTGCTCATCAATCCTAAAACGGCAGTGTGGACCAAGTTTCTATTCCAGTCAGAGGAGGGCACTGTTGCTTAGAGAGTGTGAGCCCTCCTCTCTTTCTTCAGTCACTTACTTTTATTTTAAGTGCATTGGTGTTTTGCCTGCACGTATGTCTTTGTGAAGGTGTTGGATCCCTTAGAACCGTAGCCACAGACAGCTGTCAGCTGCCATGTAGGTGCTGGGAATTGAACTTGGGTCCTCTGGAAGAACAGCCAGTGTGCTTAACCACTGAGCCATCTCTCCAGTCCCAAGACCTTCTCAAGGTCAGACGGAATAATAAATTCCAGAACTTAGTGTGACTCCAGGCTGGGCACCTGTCCTGGAACAGGGGACTGAGAGAGCTAAGACTTGATCTCAGCTGTAGACTCAAGTCAGATGACTTTGCTTGCTCTCCAAAAAGGAATTTGGGACTGTGGCCACATTCCTACCCTATTCTGGTCACTAAAATGGGACCCCAAATCTTAGAGCCTTTCTTTTTAAAAAAAAAAAAATCTTAAAAGAAAACTATGTATACAGTATTCTATCTATATGTATACCTGAAGAGGCCACCAGATCTCATTACAGATGGTTGTGAGCCACCATGTGGTTGCTGGGAATTGAACTCAGGACCTTTGGAGGAGCAGGCAATGCTCTCAACCACTGAGCCATCTCTCCAGCCTCTTAGAGGCTTCCTCAAAGAACAGCCCAGTCAAGCCTGGGGAGACTGGGGAAGGGGGCTGCAATCTGAATCTCTGACCAACACCAGGGGGTGCTGACACCTTCTGAAATCAACTAGGGAGTGTTGGGGACCCTCCTTGAGCCCACTAGAGGGCACTGGCAGGGATCAGCTGTCAGTCACAGGGTGCAGAACAGGTGATGTCATCGATAGAGCCAAGACCTGGGTGCAGTTCTTTCCCTAAGGGGATCACCAGGGCAACTGTTGAGGAGGACATGGGCAGAAGAGCTGGTCAGCATGTGTCTTCTGGAGAAATCATCCATCTCCTGGTTCTGGCGATAGATAGCCTCTGGCCTAGAGTACGTTGCATTGCCTCCCTGAGCCTCTGTTTTTGCATCTGTCAAGAGCTGCTATGATTCAGGGTTGTGAGTTGCTGTGAACCTTCCTAACGCTGTGACCCTTTAATACAGTTCCGAATCTTGTGGGAACCCCAACCATAAAATTATTTTTGTTGCTATTTCATAACTGTAGTTTTGCTATTGTTATAAATTGCAATGTAAATATTTATGCTTTCCAAGAGTCTTAGGTGACCCCTGTGGAAGGTTTATTTGCCGCCAAGGCATCGCCACCCACAGGTTGTGAACTGCTGCTCTAGAATGTATAGAATACGGTCTGACATTTTAAGGAATAGAACTGTGGTAAGACCCACCATGTTTCTAGACCAGAGAAAACCTCTTAGAAGTGTATTTGAACACACACAGATATATATACGCCCCATAGAATTTTTGTTTGTTTGTTTGTTTTTGTTTTCGAGACAGGGCTTCTCTGTGTAACAGCTTTGGTTGTCTTGGAACACACTTTGTAAACCAACCTGGCCTCAAACTCAGAGATCCACCTGCCTCTGCCTCTGGAGTGCTGGGATCAAAGGCATGCACCTCAGAGATCCACCTGCCTAGCCCCCATAGAGAGATTTTTGAATGGTAGCTTCCTGGTGGAGGCTGTGTTTATCCCAGACAGTCAAGCATGATAGTCATACATTTATCTATATGCTCACAACCCCAGGGTGTATGTGTGAGGGTATGTGTCACACAGGTATCATGTACAGCATTGAACACAAAGTGGGGACCTACAGAGTACAGAGTTGGGAGATCTAAACTGACCTAGAATGTCCAAGGTCTCCCCCTCAGAGCTCTGTCTGCACTCGGAAAGTAAGACAGGAGAAAAAACAGAAATCTGGAGACTAGAAAAGAAAGCAGTGGACTATGGGGGAAACACTGAATTGCACCTTAGAGACGCCCAGTGACCCGGGGAGAGAGCCTCTCTCTCAGGCCATTTTCTCACCTTCTAAATTGAGTTAGTTGATCCCTTCAGCTTTGACACTCTCTTCTTCAGGGGATAAGGGAAGAAGGAGAGATGCCCACAGGATTCAGAAATGGGGGACAGAAACCACAGCTTGGGGTCAGTTCTCCAGTTATGCATTTTTTCATCTAAACACACACCAAATAGTCTGCCGTGTGCTGACTATTTAAGACCCGAGAGAAAGCTGGACGGATGAACCAGACAGAATTTGGAACCTGAGGAGAGGTGGTCGTTAGCAATTCCTAGCTGAAATTGGCTAGATCTCGAATGTTTAACAAATTACAACTAATCTCAGGACTGCATCTATCTTAACAACACATTTGACCTTTGAGCCCTTCTGTGAGTGGCTCACCATGTGTGACAGGAACAGTAGGGCATACCCACCCCAAGCCTGAATCCACCAGTAGACACTGGGGTGGGAGTGAGTTCTGGTTACTTTATGTGGACTGGGAACTAATTTGTATCTCTCCCCAAGAACTCACCCTCGGGATGATCCAAGGGGACTTTTTGTACCTTTCTTCAGGGAATAGAAAACACACATGAGCTACTGGGTGCTTCTGGAGGAGGGCTTGTAAATGGGTGCAACTCACTACAGAAACATGTGTGGTAGCATGACAGGACATGCCTGTAATCCAGCGCTCGGGAGGCGGAGGCAGGAAGATCTTGAATATGAAGCTAGTTCACACAACAGGACTCATGCTCAAGGAAAGAAAAGAAAAGGAAAAAGAAAAGGAAAGGAAAGGAAAGGAAAGGAAAGAAAGAACAAGCAAGCAAGCTTGGTTAATGAATGGGGAAAAAGAAATAAAAAGGAAAGCACAGGACTGCTCCTCGGTGTGGTGGAGGAGGAGGCTCCTGTGGATGTGTGGGAGAGCCTAGCCAGAGGCAGGGACAGCTGGGAGAGGCCAGGGTAGATGTGACCAGACTGAGCTGGACCACATAGGCAGAGAGGAAAGGGGGAGGGGACGGAGGGAACAGGAATGAGGTACAGCAGTCAAGAGGGCAAAGGTACCAAAGGGGTGGGTAACCCAAAAGGCTGGGATTATAAAGGGAAGAGCCTCTGGGGAAAGGGCAACATGCAGGCGTGGTGGGAGGGGGAAGGGAGGCTATGCCAGCCATACCCTGTAGGGACTTTGGAAGCGGGGAGATCCTGGCTGCCAGGTCCACTTTGGTACCTTAAACAGGCACCTCAGTCATTTGTCCCAGGGTTTGCGACTGCACAGTTAACATCTTTTAAAGCTTGAAATTACAACCCTAGGTAGATACCAAGTGTGCATTAAAATCACCAAATGTGGACTAGGATTATGCTAACACAGTAATCCCAATTGTTTGAAATGTTTTTAAGTTTAAATTACTCTAATTGCAATGCTGGAAAAATTCAAATTCAATTCTTCAGTCATACCTAATCACATTCTCACGTGCCCCCAAAACTGTATTGGACAGCACCCACACAGAATATTTCTATCCAATCAGACATAGTGGTGCACACCTTTAATCTCAGCACTCAGGATGCAGAGGACTTCAAGGTCAGCCTGGTCTACACAAAGAATTCCAGAACAGCCAGAGCTACACAGTGAAACCCTGTCTAAATAAATAAATAAATAAATTTCAGGAGCATATATATATATATATATATTTTTTGGCTTTTTGCTTGTTTCTTTGTTTATTGTTTTCGAGATAGGGTTTCTCTGTGTAACATTCCTGACTGTCCTGGAACTTACTTTGTACAAAGACCAGGCTGCCTTGGAGCTCACAGAGATCCACCTGCCTCTGCCCACTGAGTGCTGGGATCACCGCTGCCTGACCAGCAACTTTTTACAACAGCCCCAAACTCTAAACTCATCCACTTGCCTATCAGTGATGGAATGGCTAGTTGTGGCTTATCAAACACTTTAAAGTAGTTTGAATGAACTGCCTGTCAACATGCAGCAGTATGGAGAAACCTTGCAAACCAAAGCCAAGCACATAATGCATACAGGCGATTTCCTCTTGGCCGCGTTCTCCAACGGGCGAAACTACTCTACAGCGCTACAAACCCGGACTCAGGAAGTCTGCAGTCCCCGTGGTCGGGATTTGACAGCACTGGCCGCGTTAGTTCTCCGCCTGGGTGTGAGCAGTTTACTGTATCTTTTTCTTTATAACGCCCTTTCTCCTGTATGCTTCCTGTTTTCAAAATGCTCCTCCAGAAAACATCGCTGCTATTTATCTGGTATTTATCCTATTTATCCAAGTAGGGGAGGTCACACACAGCTAACGTGCTTTTGAGGTCACAGCGCTCTCTGGATGCCTCTCCAGCACAGCCTGCCCTCGCACGTGGCACCGCACCCCGGATTCCTACCTCTGCAAGGTGCTGGCCTGGCTCCTCTCCCAGGTGGTAGCGGTCAGGTTGGCTGGCCCTTCCAGTTCCAGCGCTGCCTCGGTCAGGCCCTCGGGGCTCATTGGTGCACTCTTCACGCAGCCTGCGACCGTCCAGTGACCGTTCAAGCGTCTGCGGCTGGGGGACCCGATGATCTAGCCTCTCCCTCACAGAACCGGACAGAGGCGGGGTATGAATGGTGTCCACTCACACTACGTCCTTCCAGGGTCCTAGAGTTGGGAGCGGGTGGCCAGGAAGTCCCATCTGAGACTCTGAACCCAGAAACCAAGGACAAGTAGGCAGACTCTGTCCTCGAACCTTCCCGCCTCTGCAGGCGGTTCTCCACGGAAGCGCCCGCCCTCCAGCCCCACCCTACGGAGCTGCGCGTGGCCACAGACAGGTTTGTCTTTCGGTTGGTAAGCAACCAACAGCGGGCCCCTGTTTCTCTACAGGACCCATTTCTGCTGTAGTGAAGGGCTAAGAGGACTCAGGCCTGGGAGTCCTTTCGCCTGGGTCTTACCCTCCCTCTTCCCCCTCCTCCCGGACGGGTCAGGTTCTTTGTTAAGAGTTAGGGACAGTTCCGCCGCCCTCAACGGGCTTACTCTCGTGATGGCACAGCTGGGTGTACGAGCTTGCTAAGTGGAATCTTGCACTCTGGAAGTCAGGTTCTCAGCCTGCACAGCTGCAAGCTCTTGCCTCAGTCGGTACAGGTTTGAACTAAGCCTCCTTTATTTCTGGGCCATCTCTTTAATTTTTTAAAGCCAAGATGATCCGTACCTGAGTGTTTATGGCCATTCGCTGATTTGTGCATTCCTATTTGTGCGCTTTATTGTAGATTCTAAAAAAGAAACTGGGGACTGGAGAGATGGCTCAGAGGTTAAGACTGCTCTTTCATTGGTCCTAAATTCAATTCCCAGCAACCACATAGTGGCTCACAACCATCTATAATGAGAGTTGACTAACTTGCAGGAAGAACCCTGTATACATGATAATAAATAAAACTTTAAAAAAATCAAAAAGAAACTGAGCGGTCCATTCAGGGAGGAAACTGAGGTTCAATGTGCCCCTAGTGTGCTCCAGGTACTGCTTGCAGTGGTCTTCTTTGAGATTAGAATAGAGATCGCTTCTGCAGGAACCTGATCTGACTGGCCAGTAAGAACCATCTTCCTCCCACCCCTACCTACTCACCTCCTAAGTCTGGTGTGGCCTAAGTCACTGTGAAGAGTGTTTATACTGTGCTAGCTCTGTGTGTGTGTGTGTGTGTGTGTGTGTGTATGATTCCTCTAGGCTTGTAGAACAGTCATGTGGGGCAGTAGCTTTAGAAAGAGCTTCTCTGCTCGTCCATCTCCCCTACCCCACCCAACACACACACACACAAACACACACACACACACACACACACACACACACACGGGATCGAATGATGCTACTACATTGGTCAAAGGTTTTCACTCTCTGATGTCCCTGGCTCTGGAACCCCAGCAATGACGGAAATCCTTTAACAAAGTAGTGGGAGCTATTTATATTTGGTGTAATCAGGCTCCCAGAGTGGGGCAGGGGGTTGGAAGGGGTTGGTCCAGTCTAGTTTTAATTATCTTAAGACACGCAAAGTAAACCACAAGGAAGTCAGTACATAGGCCCAGCTGCGTTTCCTCTTAGAGGACCACATTCCTCTTCTAGAACCTAAGAGGATGCAGATTCAAGGAAGACTGACTGGACAGGAGGAAGCCGGCGGGGAAGGTGAGGGTCAGGTACTAGGAGCATTGGGAATCCATAGCCCAGCAGGATGCAGGAGTGTGTGTGTGTGTGTGTGTGTGTGTGTGTGTAGCTCCCTAGGCAATTCCAGTGGAGCAAGGATGCTGCTCCTAGAGACTTCAGCTCCTCCAGCACAGGCTCCTTGCTGGGAGTCAGCTGGCTGAACCTGGCTAGCATCATCTACTTCCAGCCCTCACTCTTCCTTATTTCCAAGTCCTGCCCTAACCTCAGACTGTGTGGTGTCAAGGCCACCACCAAGTTCCAAGCCTCCTTGCCTACATCTGAGCTGTAGGGGCAAGTGTGATATCTGAGGAGACAGGGACTCCCTTGCAGCACAGTGCCTAAGAATACAGAAAGCAGACCCTGGTTCCAGTATTTCAGGATGAGCTGACGGGTGTCCTGCCCAGGCACAGGTGAGCCAAGAACGCCCCTTCCCCCATTTCCCTCACAGCCAAAACCAAGGTCACAGCTTGACTCCACCTGGGAGGGTCACCAAAGGAGCTGATGAAGGAGTCTATCTACAGAACTCTCAGAGCCCACGAAAGTCTTGCGATCATGTCTGCCTCAGAGATGCCAGCTTGACCCTCCATGACCTTCCATGGAAGGAGAGAGACAAAACTGTCCTCACACCACACAATGTTTTGATACTGGAAAGTACCTAAGTCTCTGGTGGCACAGATGGGGGTGTGATCACCTCTATTTGAGGGGATCAGGAAAATGTTTGACCTTGAAGCAGGAATTTACCAGAAAGATGAGGATGCTGTCCCAGAGAAATGGAAGACATTGCGGGGCGGGGGCTTTGTGCTTGAGAGGTCACCGCTGCTGGGGTGGTTTCTTTTTCCCTTTTCCTAGTGAGAGGCGTCAACTGAAAGGTGTCTTCCTGACTCTTCTATCAAAGGACTTCAATTCTTAGCATGTTATTCTATTTACACTTTAGATTCTACCAACTGTTTTAAAAATAAAGCCAAAAACCCCACATAGGTTGTCACGCCCCACCACCCAACTCAACATACCCAGAAGTGAATTGAGGAATGTGAACACTGGTTTCCTACTACCTCCATTCCCAGCATCTAGAACAGTGCGAATAAACAGGTTCTAGATGTATACAGTTGAGTGAATGAGTGAGTGAGTGAGTGAATGAATCAATGAATGAATCTTTTCCAGCTGGTGAGAAAATGAGACTTCCTCCTCCAGCCTACAGCTTAAGAAACTCGCGGCTTAAATAAGCCCAAGAGGACCGGGAGTTTGGTAAGAAGGTGGCTTACGGGGTGGCGGGAGGAAGGGTTCCAACACACCGCAATGACTGAGGGTCCAGGAGGTCCAGGAGTCTAGTCCACTAACTCGATCCCAGCTCTGGGGTCGTCCAGGTATCAGAGAGCAACGAGGAGCAGGGTCTTCCTCCTCCCTCCAACCCCTTCTACAGCCTCAGAGCTAGGCACTTCGGGGATGGGGCCAAGTACGTCCTGGGCAGTCAGAGGGTTTGGGGGCGCTCTCTGGCCTGTCTGCCTGTTTCATTCCCCCTTTTCCCCTCCCCCCCTCTGCCCTTGGGTCTCTCTAGCTCCCCAGACTAGCGGCCCGGCAGCAACCTAACAGCCCCCACCCCCTCCAGCAAGGGCGAAATTGCTAAACTTGTAGCAATAATGACCCTGCATTCATACAGCCGACTCCCGCTGAACCTCTCCGCGCCCTGGCCCGCCCGGCCTAATCAGAGTGCCCCTCCCTGTTGCCCGCCCAGCCCCCGCCCCCCCCCCGGCCGCCCCTTCCCCACACACACATACACACACACACACAAAAAAAAACGGGGAACAAACCCCCGCGCATTTCTCCGTCCCTCTGTTGAGCACAAAGCCCCCCGCTCTGAGAAGCAATGGGGAGCTGGGGGGGGACGTCAATCCGACGCGCTGGGGTTTTTGTTCGCACAGGGGACCTCGCCTTCCTACCACACCTTTTGTTCGGGACTCCAATAAAAAGCCATTCTTTCCGCACCTTCCCGGCCCGGAGCCGCCTTTCAGCCAGACCCGGCCCCACAATGGCGCGGCGCTCAGAGGCCTCCCCATTCACCCGCCTTGGCAAGCTCACAATCGGCCGTGTGGCAGCACAGGCCTCGCACAGGCATTCTCCGCAAGTGACAAGGAGCCGCATAAAGCCGCGGCCGCCGGGGGAGAAGGGAGGGCGGCCGAGGGGGAGAGCTCGGCCCCGGCGGGGTGCAATGCAGCGCCCCCGGGCGCGCTGGAAGGCCCAGTGGTGGCCGAGAAAGAAGCCACCCAAGGCTGAGTCTGGAGGCGAGCTTTTCGTCTTTCTTGGAGACCCTCGAAGTGGGGCAGAGTCTCCGCTTGACCGAGGCAGGTCCCCGCACCAAGCATCTGGATATAATGTAGCGGTGGGTGGGGGATTACAAAGTCCTGAACCTCAGAAGACCCAGAGCCTCCCCCTACCCTGTTCGGCCCACAACACTAAAGAGAAATTAATGAACAAAGCGGTGAAGAGACCAAACTAGCAGCCTGGGGCCTGGCTCAGGAGCACCAGGCCGAGATGCCCAGGGTGCTTTTCCTCACTTCCCGCCCTGCTGGGGGGGGGGGGCGCTCCCCAGTCTTTGGGGCTAAACAAGTCTGCAGCAAAGTCAAACAGTTCAGAAATATTGCACCTTCTTTATTGACTCCTGTAGTGTATGACAGCGGGTGTGTACACGGCGTGTGGATATAGTTATATAGAGAGATAATGTGCTGAATACAGGATACAAAACAGAAAGGAAACCAACCTGGGACACCTAAGCTGGCCGCCAGGTCCTGGATTTGCTCAGCTGCCTCCCTTCCCCCAACTTTCGATCTCACTGGGGTGGAGGTCTCCAAGAAGAGTCCCCTGACAATCCAGAGATGCGGGCGGAGTCTGTCTCTGAAGAGAGGCAGCTGGAAAACGAAAATCCACTGTGTTGTGGCGCTCCAGGCTAGAAAAAGGGACTGCGACTCGGTGGATTCAAGCCACTACCCCATTTTCCTCTCCTTCACACTATTTTTCTTTTTCGGTTTTATTTTCTTTTCTTTTTCTTCCTTTATTTTCCTGTTTGGTCTGGTTCCCCCGACCGACCGTACTTCGAGAAGGCCAAGTGTAGGCCGAAGGAGAAAAGCCCTCTTCCGGAGAGCAAGTGACAGTCGGAGTTCCAGCCTCCCGCACTCCCCGCAGAGCCGGGGGAGGGGGGCAACCTCTTCCCTGGAGCCTGGCCCGTGTTTCTGTCTCAGACAGTCTTGACGACTGGACCAGGGCGTCCGTTTCTCCGCTGAGCCCCAGACCTAGAGTGTGCTGCGACCCTGGCCCCTCGGGGAGCGATATGTCTGTATTTTATTTTAACGAGGGGACCTGGCCCTTGGGTCCGGCCTTTCTCGTGTCTCATTCCCGCGGCGCCAAGCTGCGGTAGGACGCCCGCCGCGTGTCCAGTCCTGTCCTTACCAAGCCCTGATGCCCTGCAAGGTCCCCTGTGCGCACGCCGGCCCGGCTGCGGCGCCCTGGTGCAAGGGTTGAGCGCCGCCACCACTGCCAAAGCCTCCCAGGTTGCTCACGTTCACAAAGGATCCGCCTCCCGTAGCGCTGCAGGCGGGCTGCATGGCGGTGGTCGCTGCCGAGGCCCCGCCGCCGCCACCGCCTGTCGGGTAGGCGCAGCCGTAGCTGCCGCTGTAGGCCGCGGCCGCGGCTGCTGCTGCAGCCGCTGCTGCTGCGGCGGCGGCCGAGTTCCCGTAGCCGTAGGCGGGGAAGCTGTTGTAGGAATAGGCGCCGGCGCCCACGCTGTAGGGCGAGCCATAGGCCTGCGCGCTGGGCGTGACGCACGGCTTGCCGTCCCGCACCAGCACCGGCACTGCCACGCGGCGAGGTGGCGGCGGCGGCGCGTGCGTCCCCAGCTCCAGGGACTTGTCCTGCCGCTGTCTCTTGCACTTGTACCTGCGATTCTGGAACCAGATTTTCACCTGCGTGGACGTGAGCTTCAGACTGCTGGCGAGGTGCTCGCGCTCGGGAGCCGACAGGTACCGCTGCTGCTTGAACCTGCGCTCCAGCTCGAAGACCTGAGCTTGCGAGAAGAGCACCCGCGGCTTCCGGCGGCTGCGCGGCTTCGGTCTCTCGCCGTCCTCGTTCGCCTTACAGTCTGCCGTCGCTTCTAGAGACTTCTTCAGCTGGCAGCTTTCTGCGTAGAGAAGCAAGACCTTAGCCCCGTTCTGACTCCCTGTATAGCACCCCTACGCCCCGGCAGCACAGACCACTCCATAGTAAATGCTTAGATCTGGAGAAAGTTCATAGTTTCTGGTACTCAAGGGCCCTGTGTCAGACCGAGCACCTCCCCAGGAGGAGGCACGTTTGGTGGGGAGTAGTTAGCTTGCATTTATTAGAACTTGAGTATCTGCGAGAAAAGAGATTAAGTGTGCGGCTCGAGGCGCTAATAACTATTTTCAAGATGAAAGCTTGCGTCTGCATTAACAACAGTATTTGCAAACTCGTTTGCCTACCACTCACCAAGGATACCTGAAGGTTTGAAACGTGTTGGTATTGGGGACAGGCAGCCGGGATGTACGGGTTGATTAAGGAATTTTTTTTTTCTGCTCGGAAATATCTTAAGTGTAAGGCGCAACTCAAGAACTGATTTTTTTCTTATCAAAACTACTGTGTGAAACAATATTTGTATATTACCTTACATAGGAAAAAAGTTGGATGGATCAATTTAGACAGTTTTGTGTCTGTTTTAGGCCTGGAGAACAGACAGAGAAAAAAACCTTGTTCTCAGCCACATCAAACCTCCAATTGGAGAAGAGATTCTTTGATTCTGTCTTCCTTTCAGACATTTCCTGCGGGGTTATTCAGTTATCCGAATTTCCTACCACCTCTGGTCTGTTAAGCGTCCAGAACCCCCAGCTAAATTCTTCACTTTACCCCACCCTATTGGCTTGCAGCCTGAGACACAAAGCTAACGCTAGGATTTTTTTTTTAAGGCCTTCACTTCATGGGTGTGAGTGGTGCAGTCATCTGGAGTGGATCGTGCTCCCACACACCGGCCATCCCCTCTCCTTCTCAGAGTGCTAGCTCCACGCTCAGCAGTGAGGTAAAGTCCATCAAAGTTCCTTGTCTGCAAGGACGCCAAATACACAACCTGCTGGCACTGCCTTTTCGAGAAAGCCGGGGTGACTGCCCAGCCTCATTCTGGAACTCAACACACATCAGGCAGAAAAATGGCCAGATTACTGATTCCTTTTTGAGAAGAGGGGTGTTTGAGAAAACACACACACACACACACACACACACACACACCAAGATGTTAGAACCCAACCGCTGGGCCCCTGTCACTTCTCGCTTATCTGAACCCGGGCTGTAAAAACCACTTTCCTTTCGCTCAGGGGCTGCTCCCGCTCCTCCCTGCTCTTCAGAAGAGGGGTCACCAGAACCACCACTTTTCCCCCTCTCCCCTAGCTGCATCTCAGGTACCTGCGCTTTGCAGAGCTGTCCTCGAACCTGGCTAGGCATGACTCTAGCCAAACGTGAAAGGGGCGGGTGGCCATGCTGGCACGGTTTGTGGGTTGTTTATGGGCGCTGAGCCATTGCCCCAGGTGTAGGGTCGCATTTCCTTTCCCCCTCTACTCACTTTGGCTCCGTTCTCTCACAACCTCCTCTTCTTGTTCCTTGGGCCTGCTGCAAGAGTCTCGAAGGACTGTATGGACATAACTTTGTGGACAGAGACCTGAATCTCCGTGGCCCTCGGCAGCAGCTAGTGAGTTCAAATAGGACAGTTTCTCTCCCTCTTCTTCCTCGTCCTCCTCCCCTGCATCAGAAAACTGTGTCCCGTCAGTCGCAGCCAGCATGCAGGGAGCCGAGTGGAAGTGCTGCTCCAGCTCCGCCTGCAAGTGAGCTCCGTGGAAATGCTGCTGCTGCTCCAGATTCAAAATGTCTTTGACTGAGAAAGGGGTGGAGGTGACCGGGCTTGGTAACATCATCAGGGCCACTTAATTGTCCAGTCCAAATACTCAATAAATCCCGGCGGGGGCGGGGAGGCAGAGCGGCGGCTCCAGCTCTTCCTCTGGACTCCGCGGTGCTGCGGAGTCGAGCTTTTGACAGACGCGGTCCTGCTCCAGTCTAAATCGCCTCCATTGGCCGGGACCTGGGGGTCTGGGTTTTGTTACAGCCACTGCAAGGACTGGGGCCGGGGCTGTGAAGCCTCTGTCCGGGGGCCGTGCGTCACGTCGAGGGGCGGGGTCGGCATCCTGGCCTCCTTCCTAATTGGTTCTGGCATATGTGAGCCACGCCCTCCGCATCCACCCAGTGGGATGTTGCTGCGCTACCAGAAATAGACAGGGACTAGAATAGGGTCTTGAGGTCCAAGTCGCTGTGGGAGAGCTGTATTGAACCGGGTGTCCGAATCATCGATTCCCGTTCTACCTAGCCGCATCTTCCCGACCAGGGGCAATTATGAGAGGCTCACTATCCGTGATCCAACAAAGTCCTAGAAGGATGGCACAGACTGGCTTTTCCAGCTGCTTCAGGGCAGGAATATCTCCTGGCCAGTAAACAGCGGACGGTGGATTCCTCAGGAGAAGAATCCTGTATTTGTGGAAATATGAGCGACGTGTCAAATCCCACCTTGTCTTTACTGTAGCTGTTCTTACCACGTGGAGTGCCTTTTCCATCCTCAGTTCCACGAATGGAAAACTGTTCTCCGAGGCTCTACTCAAATACCACGTCCTCCAAGGAATCGCTGCCAGGTCGCCTAGCCCGGAAGTCCTCTTCCTCTGAACTTGCTCTGTTAGTAATGTCACTTGTCACTCCCCGTCACCTAGTGCTACGTATGGCAGGCTGTGTGTCCTCCTGGTTGTCAATTTAGATTGCGAGTCCCTGAGGGCAGGGTCCAGGTCGCATTTGCCCTTGTGGCCTTTGCAGTGGCTGCAGACAACAGGTATCTGAAAGACAGATGAAGTACTTTGGTGCCTGCTGCTCTTGCTTCGAATCCTGGCCTGAGTCAATATTGGGTCTTCGACATTCTCAGTTTCCTCGTCCATATAAAGGAGCCAAATTCCCTCTTCTAGGTAATTGCTCTAGGTAAATAGGACTAACCAGGCCGGAAGCATAGTGCAGGTCTAGGAATGCTAAGGGCTCAAAACGTGTAACTATCCTTTTTCGGCCTCAGAGGTCAGAACAGTCGTTGACATTGATCCTGACCTGGCGGGAGCACCACCTCGCACACTGGGCGGCTTTATGAGAACAGAGGTTGTGAGAGCCGATTCTGATCTCAGAAGGGAGGTAACCCAGCTGTGGGGGCAGCTCTTTCCCTGAGTACAGATAGGCCTCAACTTTCAGAAGCGCCTTATTTCTCTACCTGTTGGCTTTCGGGCGCGTTTCTGAGACAGCGGTTGCATTCTGCGGGGAGAATATATGTAGTCTCAGACTCCGAAAACTGCCTGGTGGGGACCACCTTCTGGCGTTCACCTGCCTAGAAGCTTAACCCTCTGAATAGCAGCGTCCCCTATTGTGAAGCTAACAACAAAACGCGTGGGCAGCACGCCTGGAAGTAACAAATGAGGAGTGGTTCTGGTTTCACCGCGGGGGTTCCTCACCAGACAGGCCCTGGCTTTTGTTTGTCCCCCCCCACCCCCCCGTCCCCCCCATAGAACCGCACAGTTGGGAGAGACTGGCCTCAACTGGAAAGGACGGCTGGAAGGCACTGGGACTGAGGATAACACTCTGAGAAACGGGTAGACACAACACGAATAGAGATTAAATGGGGGGTGGCCTGGAGGAACCCAGGGACAGCAGAAGGAGAGGGTGCCTCAGGCCCCGGAGAAAGGGTTGGGAGGAGAGGGAGGCGGGGCTCTTCGAGGGAGAGCGGAAATGCTGTGCCCCGGGCCACCGGGGAAGCTGGGACGAAGCTCCCTCCACGTGCCCTGGGGGAAATGGGAACGGTCGTTTGTGGGTAGGCCCTCGAAACCATTTCTAGGTCGCAGGAGCCTTTTCGTTTTTAAGACTTGAGCCTCAGGCGGGGACCGCGGTCGCTACAGAAGGCGAGTCTGCGGAGGGAAGAGTGCTCCTGGTCTTGCGGTGGATCCCGAGCGAGCGAGGTGGGGTGAGTGCGTGGCACTGCAGGGTCGGGGACTTTGAGCGCCTCCAGGCTGGCAGTGAGAGGACCAGAAGGAAACCGCGCTCCAGTCTCAGTCCCCAAACTCTGCCGCAAGGCAAAACCGTCGCGGAGGCCGTCGCGGAGGAATTCTTGTTCCCTTCTGATCTCTCTCTCTCTCTCTTTTTTTTAAAGTCAGGTGATTTCAAGATTTGAACAAAAAAGATAAAAGCTATTTGCTTCCATGGGAAGCGCGTATTTCCCCTTGCTTGGTTTCTTGCGTCCTAGCGCTGCTTTGCCCTCACCTAAACGTTGCTCCAGAAACTGGTCTTAGATTCATGACTGAGTGGAACCCCCAGTCCAACAAGGCCAGGAACTCAGTGGCACACCCACACACCTGCTGCAGCCGGCTAGGCCCACTCCGGCCTCTTCTCTCTGCTCCCCACCTGCAGAGCACGTGGCGGGGTCTCCTCCAAATCCCGCGGCCGCCACTACCTGGTTAGGTATCCTCAAAACACACCTGGACGGCTCTCTCTTGAGAACCCCGGCCAAGCTGCTCCACAGCAGGCTGGGACCGGACTACACCTGGGAGGACTCGGTGGGGAGCCTGGTGAAGGTGCCAGCTCGGGTCTTCTGTGGCCTAACCTGCTCTTCCCTCCCTAACCTGGGACACCGCCGGTTCCGACTTTTATCCACCACCTTGACTTTTACGATTGATTGGTCTTTGATTTTTGTCTAGAGCAGAGGTTCTGGTCATCTCCAACTTCCCTTTCCAAATTGTTTAGTCTTGTCTTACACTGGTTTCGAAGTAGCAGGTTCCCAGGCAGGTCAACCGCCTTAGGTGGCCTGTCTTTCCCGCTCAGGCACCCGGCACCCGAAAAGACTTTAGATCTGTGGACTGCCAGCTGTGCGCCGCTGTAGGGGAGCAAAACTCCCGTGCAGGATCCCGCTTCCTCCCTCCCACTCCCTGGGCCCTGCTGCTGCTTATCGGGGTACAGAATCTAGTTCCACTCGGTATCCAGTTACTGGCGCGTTCGGGGGCATTTGCATTCTCTTGTCTGAAAAGATCTTAGAAATCTTAGATTCGTGCTCAGTTAACAATAGGTTTTCGTATCAGACACTTTAGTCAACTACTGTCAGATAAAGTAAATATGACTGCAGTTTGGCTTAATGTTAGTCCTAAGTGTCTGCCTGGGTTCACCTCCATCACCTAGTACACATCACAAGCCCCTCCCATCGGATATTTGATTACAGATCTTGCTGAAGTGGTGGCAAATTCCCTGGGGGGTGCTTTATAGACGTGTACATATAATAAATAAAATTATAGCTGTTAAAGAGCCTTGTGTTAACCATTACAGTGATTGCATTACCGAAGGAAAAACGTGGTAACTTTTGAAAGCTTTGTGTTAGCAGTTGCTCGTTTCCTCCACATGTGAAATAGGCAACAGTTTTTCTACCACTTCACATCATTGTCTCAACACAACAGCTGTTTAATTATGGAATCAGGGCCCCGTTTTTTAAAATTTTAATGTAGCACTACAGTGATTTTCTATTCAACTACGAAAAAATAAACCGTAAACTCA
The DNA here is from genome assembly GCF_950005125.1 of Chionomys nivalis. NCBI lineage: Eukaryota > Metazoa > Chordata > Mammalia > Rodentia > Cricetidae > Chionomys > Chionomys nivalis. The sequence goes on from NC_080093.1 coordinate 16,965,868, forward strand.
ACTGACTGGATACATGAAATTTTCGGTGAGTTTTTACTCTACTTGAAGGCTATCCTAGAAATTGCTTTTTAATGATTCCCACACACAGAGAAAGAACCGAAGTGAGGAAGGGCTTCGTTTCAGCAGTGACGCTAAGTGGAATGCCATTGACTTGTTGGTGGCAGCAGTGGCGTGCTAGATCTGGTTTTGGTCCTGTAGAGACGTTAGAAAACTGTCCCCAACTCTGGAGCAGACCGGTGTTAATACTGAAAAGGGTGAGTACATTCCCTGACTTGAGTTATAAATCTGCTCCCTAATGGCTGAGCGTTTGTATAATTGTAAGGAGATGCGTTGCTTGGTTCTAGAAAGCGTTAAATGTATCTAATTTCTTGAGTGTGTGTTTTCGTGGTGAACTAATGTTGTGTGAGGAATTTTTAAGTGGGCTGTGAGCACAGAGCTTGTTTTGCACGTGTGGGTAATTTTTCTAGATTTTGTTTGGAATTAATTTTCTAAACAGATCATCATTTTTCTTCCCTGAGAGAAAAATCAGTCCAAATCCAGCAAATTGTGTGGTCTGTGGTATAAATTGCAGGCCATCTCCGAGACTTTCGGTTTCCCAGGCGAGGAGTTCTCACTCATATCTCCCAGATCTGACCCACCAACACTTTAAAAGATAAAAATGTAAATTGAGATTTCTTCACCAAAACCAGTTCCTTTACGGTCAGTACGACATTGGAGTCAGAGGGCTATCTACGTGGAAAGAAACTCAATATTTCTTCTAACAAAAATGCCTAAAACAAAGGGTGCTTTACGCGGTTATTTGTATTGATGTGTGTGCTATTTGAAAATGCAATGAGCAGTTTTAACTAGAGGATTTAACTGGAATGCGGAATGCATTCCGTAGGGTTTTTTTTAACTTCCTGTAGCTAAATTTTAACGACTTCTAAATTTTAACCTTCCAAAAATACAATCTAACTTCAGATAGTCTTTTTAAGTCTTTGGCGAATTAATTCACTCAAGCAAGAGCGGACTGCCTTGCCGGTTCTCGCGGTTCGCTGAGCAGACGAGTAGGAAGAGCGCGAGAAGTGGCATTCGCCTTAGGAACAGCAGATTGTTCTCGTCTCTTCCTCAAACTATCCTCTCCGTGTTGCCTACTCTCAACCGCAAAACTACTTCTACGGACCTTGGCTTCCTGGAGTTACCTAAAAACTTGCTTCCCAGTCAGACTCTCTGGAGTCACTTAGGGAGAATAATTTCAAACCATTCGAGGAAGAAAAATACCTTTCCCATTTGCAAGAGAGCGTTGCTGGTTTAGATCTCTCATGTGTGTTTTCAATTGGTTCTGTCTGCGTGGGACCCAGAGGTCCGACTCTGGTCCGCTCTTGGGGCGGGGGGGGGGGGGGGGCAACGATTACCTAGATTAGTCGGGACACTCCGTCTGTCACCCAAGAAAAAAGTCTCTGGACACCCTGGCCCTGGGGCTCACCGCTCCGCTCCCCAAGGCAGTCCAGGTTTTCTCTTCAGTGCGCTGGGTTGGGCGGCGCGTGGGGCAGTGAAATGTGGGCTTTACCCGGAATTGGATAGAAATAGGAGGTGGAGAGCGTCGAGGCCTCAGATGGGCGTAGTGACCAGTGGAGGTTCACAGCCACAAGATCAGAGGCGTGATGCACCCCAGAACCCAGGTTCAGGCTACAATCCCAGGCCTACTGGACGCAGCTTCCTCGCCCACTCCGAAATTTCGGGTCAAGGTCAAGGACTTGGGGGTTTCAGGCTGCGGGCCTGAAGGTGATGGGGACTTACTCGGTCCTGCTTGCCCGCCGGCCGGCTCTGCCTCTCTAAGCTCCCGCGCTGTTTCAGCGAACTGCTTTCTGGCTTTCGGCCGACGCGCCTCTCTCCAGCTTTGCGACCCCAACAAACCAGAGCCTTAAAGACCTCTGCTCAGGCGTTATCTTTGTCCTTGAGCCTGCCTCTAGGATCTCAAGCCTCCCCACTCCAGAGAAGAGGATCTTTTCACCGGTTCAGGCGCTGAGGTCCCCCGGAATTCCAGAGTCTAGGACTGTGGAATCCCAGGACCTTTCTCTTGGCAGCCTTCCCCGCAGCCACCCTTCCCTCCCCGCTGGAGGCCACACTTTCCCCACCGCCTTCTCCCTTTTTTCTCTGGGTCCTTTTCCTTCTTCACTCCCACTTCCTTTCTCCCACATTCCCCCCATCCCACATCCATCTTCCAGCTCCGTTTAAAATTCTGTCTCTACTCCTTCCCACCTGTTGGTTTCCCCGTTTTCTCACCTCCTCCCTTTTTTATTTCATACTCTCCCATCCTGGCCTGGAAGCTGTTAGTTTTGTTTTTGTTTTAAAATCTTGGTTCCCACCGGTGTTTGATTTAAAAAAAAAAAAAAACTAGGCTTCAAATCAGCGCTGCTCAAGTGAGATCGACCGAGTTGAGCAAAGCTCCATTCAAGAGCTGTTTCCCAAATCCCAGCTCTGTGCCCGGGCCTGCTCAGGAAAATGCCCGAGCATCTTTGGTCAAATGAAAGGGATCCTATTCCCTGCCCTGCTCCATCTCCTAAGCTGTCTCTCACATCCCACCCCCACCCTTACCCCCCAGCAGCGGTGTGTGTGTGGTGGGGGTGGTGGGTGGTGTGTAGACTCCAGGTGGCTTCCTTGTGGAAATCCCCTCCAGGCTGATCCTGAGGAGCCTGCACTTCCTTCTATTGTGGCTGTCCAGAGAATCCCGAGCTGGGGGTGAGCCTGAGGCCCCCACTTCAGACATCCCTTAAGAGTAGACGGGGTCTCCCAGACAGGGACCATGGCTCCACACCTCACACAGGTAAAATAGATAGGAACTCTCCTTTCCTGAAAGCACCATTTGTATGCTGGGGGTTGTTCAACCTTGAGATCATCCCAGCTAGATGCCCTAGGACCACTTTTAATTTCTGGGGCCAAATCTGGGAAAGAATAGTGGGTTCTTCATCATCTCATTTCAGCCAGCCTTGTAAGGAGCTCAGGTCCAGTGTTCTATCTCTGTAGCCCGCCCCCCCCCCCATCTTTCTAAGCTGCCTGTTTTGGGGCAGCCACTAAGTCACTTGCCTCCTGAGGTACACTAGACTTCAGGATTTCTTCCTGTGTCTTTAACTGCATGGCAGACAGCTGACCACCCTCCGATCCACCCCCACCCTTTCACCTTCAATCCGCTACCTATCGTGAGATGGATATTAACTGTTATCACTCTGAGAAACAGTTGGTTGCAGACCTGATTCTTTCTACCTACTTGTCTGCAAAGTGCTTTTCTGCCCTGGCCTGATGTACCGTGGATCTATGCCGGGATGAAGGCACTTGGGGCTTTTCACAAATGTAGACCGCATTAAAGCCTTGTTCATGCGCAGTGAATGATCATTATTAGGTCGGGCAGCACTCCATCTGAGTTCTCCTCCCTCCTCTCCCTGACACCTAGCAATAATGAGAATTACTAGTAAATGACATGAGATCAAGAGATAAATGTTTCTATGGTCCAAGGTGAAAACTAACCTCCATGACTGGATGTTCTACTTTCATGCAGACAGTTTATGAGATCCTTACAATTAGTCATGTTCAGAGGGGCCCTAGAAGGATCTGTGTGAGCTGTAGCCGGAGAAGAAGGAATAGATTTTATTGCTAGAATTGTAATGACACTGTGTGTGCGTTCTTGAAAGCGATAAAACTACGTTGAAACATTCTGCTCCACAGATCATGACCCTGCATATGCATATTCCAGAAGGTGGCCTGTATATATGAATATATATACATTCTAACAGTGAATGAACTTGTGTGGGCATAAATGTCTTGCAACTCTCACTACTGACAAACTCACAAACACAAATGAGGCTGGATGTATACAGACTTTCTGAGCTTGCTTGTGCATAGGTAGGCCTTCAGGATTCCCTGTACTGCATGGTGTTTCCCCCAAAGAAGAGGCAGTTCTGTTCAAGGGTGGGGTCCAGGAAAACTCGGTTTCCTCTGAGTTATAGCCTATCTTATACCTGAGCCCTGGACCAGAGCACTGCCCTTGGAGTCCACCAGATCTAGGTGTGGAATAGAGCCCTGCCGATATTATAGCCTTGTGACCTTAATCCAGTTTTCCAACCTCACCAAGCAGCAGCTTTCTCACTAGCTCAGAAGGTAATCATGGGGGCTGGAGACATGACTCAGCTGTTGAGAAGCCTTGTTTCTCTTACAGAGAGGATCTGGGTTCAGTTCCTAGCACCTACATGGCAGCTCACAGCTGTGTGTAATTCCAGTTCCAGTGGTGATCTGATGCCCTCTTCTGACCTCTGTGGACACCAGACACCATGCGGTGCACATATATTTATGTCGACAAACACTCATAAAATAAAATATATACATTTTTCAAAGAGAAGATAACAGTGGTGTGGACTTTATAGACCTGCAGGAAGGATTAAAGAAGCCATAGAAAGTGTGTGTGGGGCCAAAGGGGGTGCAGCAAAGGCAGTGGCAGCAACTGCCTTTAGTCCCAGCACTCCCAGAGCAGGTGGATCTCTGAGTTCGAGGCCAGCCTGGTCTACAGAGCAAGTTCCAGGGCAACCAAAACAAAACATCAAAATCAAAAAACAAACACAAACAAAAACAAAAGACAAAACACCTTAGAGAACCTGCCTGTGTTTGGTGACATCCACACCTGTGGTCCCAGCACTGGGGAAGTAGAGGACAGGGAATCAGGAGTTCCAACCCAGCCTCAATGACATAGTGAGTTCCAGGTCAGCCTGCTCTAGAAGAAATACATGAACAATTTAGAGAAACACTAGAAACATTTTTTTGTGGAAGTACCTGCCTGGGGACTGCGAGAGGTGGTCGCTGGACACAGGCAGGGAAGTGAGGAATGGGTCCTGGTCTGAGCTTGGAGCAGGATTCCCAGAATCCCCTGGCCCTCTGTTTTCTGACCTGGGTAGTGGTGAAGGAGCAGGAATTGTTCTCTTAATCTTTAGGAATAATAACTTGTGGAGTCACCAACAGCCTCGTCTTAGCTCCCACCCATACTCTCCATTCTCACCCCCACCCAGCCCCAGAAAACTCCAAACTTAACCAAGCTTCCTGCTCCCATGAATGCATCATTTTCAGCTGGTGTAAACACATCTCTAAAGTCTCATGTCATTGTTATCATGTTTAGATAAAGATCTGGCCAATTAGTGTCCTTACTGGAATGCAAATAAATCATCTGCCCTGGACCCACCCTGGAGGTGGGCATCTCCCTGATAACTTTTTCTTCTTTCCCTCCTGGCTTTGGGCAAGAACACCTCATGTTGGGAACATCTGTATTGTGGTTTCTCCCCTGGATCCACGCAGTCTCTCATCATCTCTGAGCCTGTTGATGAGGACCACCTCTGGGAACTGATAGCAAGAACAGAAATAGTCCAGCTGACACCAACAGCAACAGCAGCCCCACCAGTGACCATATGGATAATAGCAGCTACTGTTTGGTCATGGCTTCCTATAAGTACCGTATGGCTCAGTGGTTAAGAGCTTTCCCCTTCTCTCCTTCCTCAGATAAACTAGCAGAGCCTGGCTGAGCCACTACTGCGGGACTGGGAGAATTAATTAGTTCCTGGGCATAAATACTGTAGAAGGGTACTATGCTGCTGTCTACCAGTGTTGCTGTTTCTGCTTCTTCCAATTCTTGTCTTCTTCTAAGGATTCCTACTTAGCACTTCACAGCGGTCTCCTTCAAGCCTTCCTGTCTGCATGGGTGGAGGTTCACAGCTCCAAGAATGTGCTTGAGTGGTATGGTTGACTGCAGGCTGACTTCAAAATAAACAGCGCTTGGGATGGGGTGGACAGGTCCTCCTGAAGCCTCTTTTCTCCCCTCCCAGCCATACCCCCCCACTCCCAGCTACTTCCTTTTCACACTTTTCCTCCACCTCCTGGTACACGTCTGCCTTCCAAACCTCTTACCTACCACGGAGTTAACAGTAACCATCATAAGCTTCCTGTCAATGAACAAAGGTTTAGTAAAACATTCTTTTCCCGTCAACATGGGCTGGAGAGGACCCGCATGAAGGGGCCTCTAGATCACAAACCAAGTCCAGGGTCCCCAACGTGGGGAAGGTCTCCCTGAGCAGGATGGCTGGTTAACCAGGCTGCTGGAGTCCAGGCTGGTGCAAGATCTTTTTCCAGTTCACCAAGATTTGGAGCAGCTTACACCTGGAAAATCTTGCACCAGTCCATTGCCTATTCCCTCGACCTTGGCCAATCTCCAGGCATGGGTTTCCATGACTCTAAAATGCGGGAGATATGGCGATGACATTCATCTACAGGTATGTCTGCCTGGGCCCCAGAAGCAGTGAAAGCTGCAAGTCTGTGTCCCTGGGAACAGGACGGAGGTTTTCTGAACTCCCTTCTTTCCTGTCTCCACACCTAGGCTGCTCTGCTCATGCTCCATTCATGAAGTAGGAGCATCCCTCCCATTGGACACCAAACCACTAAGGCAGGCAGGACAGGGATGCCCTGGAGCCAGCCTCTGGACCCTCACATAGGAATCTGTGCTACTGGGATACCTCGTGGATGTAGAGTCATGGGTTCAAATCTGTGTTCACTGGTTCTTTGGTCTCTTTACTCTTTCAGCTTTGCTGTTCTTCGTGGAACTGGAGATTCTTCAAACAACTTCCAAGTTGCCTGAGGATTCAAGAATACCTCTGCGATGCAATTAGAACGGTATCTGGCACGATCAATAAATGTTAGTTTAGTTGTTATTAACCCCTGAACGAGTAGAGGCTGATTTTTTCGTTTCTGGGTGTGAACTCTGGACCTCTGCGTGCATCCCGTGGCGCCCTTGGGCGGTTCGGACGGTTTTGAAAGGGCGGGTTAACCCGGGTGTGCTGTGCTTAGAGCCAGCTTCCGTGGTTACATTAAGGCAAGCGACGACCTCAGTGTCTGCGTCTGTCCCTAGCTGCGTGCGTGCAGTGGCCTGTGCATGTCAGGAGTCCAGGCCGGTTTGACGCGCTTGTGGGGACCTCATCTGCGTTGGGTTTAGATTTTGCCTGCGACAAGAAACTCTTGTTCACCTGACTGACGGATGCATGGTGTCCACGCTTTGTACACAAAACCCGGGCGAAGCTGGAGTCCCGGGTGCTCGGCCTGTGGCTCATCGAACGATTTGCGCTATTAATGGTTATTTTATTTATATCGTTAGAATTGTCCCCCCGGGTCTGTTTACACCAACGTCTGGCCGGCTTGGCCGCAGTGTTTGGACAGGGGATTACACTAATGGATGGCGAGCTGGGAGGGGAGGAGCAGGCACTGCTGGAAACTGAGCTCCGGGATGCGGGGTGGACCTGGGCGGAGTGGGGTGGGGGCAGAAATCTCCAGGGCTTGGCCTTTGACCTTGCAGGGGAAGGAAACCTGTCTGCCTGCGATAGGAGGCGGCGTGGGGGCTGGAGACTCCTACTCCCGGGCCCCTATTCCTGGGCTCCAGAGGCCAATTCCAAACTCCAGGTCGCCCCGCTTGGGTGAGCACACTGCTACAAATAAACAAGACTCGAGCTACCAGGATGCAGGGCACTTTGATGGGCCTCCCTCTTTTGGCGACTAGGTCTCTGAATCCGGATTATGGCCGATCTCTGGGCGCCTGGCAGCCTGCGGGGTTAAAGCTGTCTTTAAAGAGCTGCTGTGGAGAGAGCTCAGAGTTCCCCAAGTTTGGAGGAGTTAAGTTACAATGTCCACTGCATGTTGTGGAGCCTGAGCATCGATCTGACTGGGGTGGGGCCAGGATTGGTGTACAGGGCCAAAAGAGGGTTTCGCGGGTGTCCCCAGCCTTCAACTGGAGAAGACCCGGGTCCAGAATCTCTGGCTTAGGGCCTAAGCATCTTTGTTACAGGGCTAGGATCTGATGTGAAGAAATAGCTAACATTTCCTCAGCGTTTTCGGGTGTCATTCTCTAGTATTCTGTAAGGTTGGGCTCTGGCCAGGACTCACAGGCGCCGTCATACAGAGAAGGAAACTAACGTGGGCGTCCATCAGGTAGTACGTGGCAGGGCCAGAACTCTAAACCCAGAGCTGTCTGCCGAACTAGAGTGGTTCTAATCAGTGTTTAGGATACTCGTTTGTGATATCAGCTGAGCTAAGGGACTCTTTCTCTCTTGCGAGCGCACTGGGCACATAAATCCATCCTGTTCATAATGAATGCCAGTGGCTTCATGAAACTTGAAGGTTTATCCACAGAGCTCTGATCAATAAGTTTATCTTTACAGGTTATACAAAGGATATTTGATGTAATCAGTTCGTTTTGAACACAGGCTGAGAAAGTAGTACTTTTATAACTGTCGATTCTTGAAGCTCAGGGCTTTAAAATCGCTCCTGGAGATCGATCACACAGTTGGTAAACACGGAGGTAGAGTCTCAGGGTTTTGAACTCCAATGTCTTTCTAGACCACTTCTGTTGTGTCTAAGATCCTCAAGTTATACATTCCTTTTCCATTGGCTCCTTCTCCCTTCTCTGGCTCCTTTAGTCAGAGAACGTAAGGCTTGCGCTGTGGGATCTGGATGTTGTGGGGTTGGCTCTCTGAGAGGTACCTGTTGGGGGCGTAGGGCGAGCAGAGTTGCCCTGTGCTCTGAGCACTGCGCTGCCAGGACGCACGCTCCGGTAAACCGTTTATCTAAGGACAACTTCTGTTTCTCGTTCCCTGTCTGGAGTTGCCCTGCAGCCAGCAATGAAAAATGCGCCCTTTCCCGAGTCTCTGGCGCTGGTGATTTATGTGGGAACTGTCCCAGGCCGCTGAGGCCTGGGCTGCTCTGCCTGGCCTCAGGGGTGGAGGGCGCGGGCGGTCCTGGAAGAGAACCTGGTTCCCCCGCCCTTCCAGCACCCGCTTTTACGGCGACCCCTTCTACCTCGACCCCCAGAACATTTTACAGCCGCTCCCCCAGGAAGCTGAGCGCTTTATCGCGGTCAAGTAAACACCATTATCCCAGGTCCATTAACACGGAGATTTTGGCGATGTAAATAGACCTCTAGAAGGAGAAAAGCAGCTCCTCCCCCCCCCCCAACTTGTAAAATGGTGAAGGTTCCTTAAGATTTATGGCCAACCCCATTTCCCCCACCCCTGCTAATTTTCTAAGAAATCCCAATCTTAGCCAGAGCCAGAAGATGGGGCATACTCCTCCTGCACCCAACCTAGAAATCTCGCCTTGGGGTGTTAGCAGGGCTAGGGTGGGGAGTCCTCAGAAGCGCTGACCTCCTCATTAATTTTCTGTAAGTCACGAGCCCAGGAATGCTGATTCCTTTCCGGCTGCGGATACGTAGATAAACTTCTCAGCTGGGAGCTGCCAGGGTGGATGAGGTCCACACACCGCCCCCCCCCCCCCACCAACCCTCCGCCCCTGCTCAGGGGCCAGGATGCCTGTGTTCCAGGCTTCTTCCTCATTTGTAAACTGGTTAGGGCTTTCAGCAAGTCCTTAGGCGGCTGTAAAACACGTGGGACTTGTCATTGGTGGGCACTGCCAAAGCCGCTGTGACCTAGGGCAGGCATCTGGCCAGCTTGGATGGCCTCGCTTCTTTGCCTTTCTGTCCAAAAGGATATGCCCACCCTATTCACGCTGGTGTCAGCCAACAAATATGAAGTCGGATTAGGATAGTGGTGCTGGCGTAGCGTGAGTGGAGACCTTTGTGCGCCTCTATCGACGTTTAGTTTCTGATGGGTGTTGAGTGACTTGTTCCAGGCAGTTTCTGTTCATCTGGGGTGTGCTTTTCTTAACCCTTCCAGTCAATATTTATATTAAGCAATTGATTTGGAACAAGAAAGAGTAGCTCAGGTTGGGGAAACAAAGATAGAAGTTCTGCAGGCCAAGGGAAGCTGCAGGAGAAGGTTTCCTCTCCTAACCTAGCCAAGGTCTCTTTCTAGACACTGCCTGTAGTTTTAGGTTTCTGTCCTGCCCAGTTCCTGCAGTCCTTAAGTCCCAACGAAATCACACAGAGGTCTACATTAGTTATAAACAGATTGGCCTAGTAGCTTAGGCTTCTTATTAACTCTTATAACTTATATTATCCCATTATTCTTGTCTATGTTAGCCACGTGGCTCAGTACCTTATTCAGTGAGGCAACTGCCTGTGCGTAAAGGTGGCTCCATTTTAGCTTAAAGAATGCACCAATTCTTGAGGGTCAGCACCTGGATAAGAAGGGCACACTTTTGCAGTCACAAGAAAGAAAAACAGAACTGCAGAAGGGAAGAAGTGCTTTTTGGTTCTTTGGCAGACTGATTGGAACTAGAATAGGGACTCTATTTATTTATTTATTTGTTTGTTTGTTTATTACTTTTTTGAGATAGGATTCCTCTGTGTAGCCCTGGCTGTCCTGGAACTGGCTCTGTGAGACCTCGAACTCACAGAGATCCACCTGCCTCTGCCTCCCAAGTGCTGGGATTAAAGGTGTGTGCAGCCAGAATGAGTTTAGAATAGGGACCCTAAAACCTTGTAAGTGTGTGGGCAAGCCCTTCTGGCAAGGATGACAGAAGCTCATTTCAGGAGAATACATTAAAAAGCAAAATGTAGCCGGACGCTCTGTACTGCCACCTCCATCCGGTAATACTAGATGTTTCTACTGGTGAATTGACAATCGCTAAGCATCCTGGGCTTGCTGCTCATATTTAGAAGGCACTGGAAATCTTTTTCTTACGATGCATGACAGTCAAGGCATCTGGATTCTACCACTGTTGCAACAGCTTTTGAATTGCTACTTAGACAATGTAAGGAAGATTTGTTTGGGAGTCGCAAGGTGTGCTGTGAAAACAAGGGTTCTGGACACTCTTCTGCCTCTGAGACTGCTTGGAAACGGTGCACATGAGTTTGATGAGCACAGTGGGCTGGGAACGTTCGAGAACACCGGAGAAGAAGCTGGGATGGGCTTAGGTGCCTTGTGAAGGGATCTGAAGTGTTGGCTGGTAGTCCAAAACTTCTCAACTTCAGAAATTAACTGGCACCTGCCCCATCTTGACCCTGTATTTAAATACAATGGGAAGGGAGACTGCTCAGACCACAGCGCTCCTGGCAGGGGCACTATACTACATTGAGCTGTCAAGTTCAATTCTAAAGATGCTGAACATAAGCTCGGGACCTAGTTCCTGGGGCAGTGGCAAGCCACAGTCCAACCTCTTTCTCATTGCTAAGCACCCATTTCCTTTCTGCCTCCAAGTCCTTCTGCGTTCTAAGCTCCTTCCTGGGTTGTTGGTTCCTGCAGGACTTTCATTTGTTCTTTCATTTATTTACTCATTCACTGAGTAATTGTTAGACTTGAAGGAGTCAACAGAGATAGCCTTTCTCCTGATCAACCTCTCCCCCTTTTCTTTTCCTTTCTTCTCCTTTCCTCTCTTTTTCATTTTCTTTCTTTTTTTCCAGCCTAGTTCTTGGTACTTAATCCAGGCTGGTAAACCTGATACACATCAAACTCTTTATCAAGGCTATTTTAATGCTTGTGCAGTTGCCAAAGGCCCAGGAGTCTTACTGGGAGAAGGAGGAGCTTTTAGCATATAAATTGGGTCCCGTCTTTCCAATTGTAATGGCAACTAGTTTAGGGGTGAACTTTAATGAAGGTGACTGCAAAGTTAGAGAGCCAAAGTGGGACTTGTTCCAAATGGTAAGAAACAGGCACGATCCACCCAGCACGAAACTGCCAGCCCCAGATGAAGCTAGTGATTAGAATTGACAGCACAGAGTAAACACAGCTCGAACCAATACATTTTTACCTGGTATGAGCTTTGGTGCTAACAGTAGCGTTTGCCTGACTTTGTAATCTCCTGTATGTCTTCATCAGTGTCTTAGATCACTGTCTCAGAGACAGCAGGTGGGTCTGTGTGCTGAAGTCAGATCTAAATAACTAGATAGATAGTCAGGCATGGTGGTGCATGCCTGTGGTCCCAGCACTTGGGAGGCAGAGGATGAAGGATCTGGAGTTCAAGGCCAGCCTGGGCATCTTAGGAGATGGCATCTTGAAAGAAAATAACAACAATCACACGAAAGAGAGGAATGAGAATAGGGCTTAGAATCCAATTCTGTTTCAACAATAAGAACTTTTGACAAGTGTTGAATACAGTTAAAAGTTGGATGTTCTTTTTTTTTTAATGAAGGAAAACATTTAATTGGGGTGGCTGTCCATTTTTCAGGGGTTTATTCCATTATCATTGTGGTGGGGAGCATGGCAGGCTGCAGGTAGACATGGTGCTGGAGAAGGAGCTGGTACATGTTGGTATGCAGTCAGCAGGATGTAGACTGTTTCAATAGGCAGGCCTGGAGCGTATGAGACCTCAAAGTCCACCTTGACAGTAACACACTTCCTCCAACAAGACCACACCTACTCCTACAAGGTCATACCTCCCCAAAGTGCCACTCCCTTTGGGCACTGTTTTCTCTGAAACTGCCATATTCCAGTCCCTGACCTCCAGAGGCCATATCATAATGCAAGCGTGCATCAGTCCAACTTCAAGTCTCCATAGTCTATCACAGTCTCAAACTTATTTAAAAGTCTAAAACTTCAAAGTCTTTTTTGAGATTCATGCAATCTCTTAATTTTTTTTTTTTTTTTTTTTGGTTTTTCGAGACAGAGTTTCTCTGTGGTTTTGGAGCCTGTTGCAATCTCTTAATTGTAATCCTCGGTAAAATCAAAATCAAAAAGCAGGTCACACACTTCCAACATATTATGGCACAGGACATACATTATCATTCCAAAACGTAGGGAAGGGAGCATAGTGAGGAAACTAGACCAAAGCAAGACTGAAACCAGCTTGGCAAACATACGGAAGAGAGAACTTTAAAATGACAGTGTCTGAGGCTGGAGAGATGGCTCAGTTAAGAGTACTGACTGTTCCTCCAGAGGATCCTGGTTTGATGTCCAGCATGTACATGAAGGCTCAAAACTGTCTGCCACTCCAGTCCCAGAGGATCCGACTCCTTCTTCCTGCCTTGGAAGGTACTTCCTGCATGTTGTGCACAGACATACACAGAGGCAAAATACTCATACACATAAAATAAAAAGGGAAAAATCCTAAAACAACAGTATTTGTTAAGTGGTGAAATTTCAGATTTCATTTATTTATTTAGTATTTATTTTTATTATTTTATGTTCATTGGTGTTTTGCCTGCCTGTATGTCTGTGTGAGGGTGTCAGAAGCCCTGGAACTAGAGTTATAGACAGGTGTGAACTGCCATGTGGGTGCTGGGAATTGAACCTGGGTCCTCTGGAAGAGCAATCAGTGCTCTTAACCGTTGAGCCACCTCTTCACCCCTGAAATTTTACATTCTTTAACTCTTTGTTAAAGAAATCTTGTCTCCAAGATTGTATGCTCACAAACATACACCATTTTTCATAGAATTAATTTTGCAATGATTATGATTAAGATTTAGATTTTATACTTTTACCTCTGACGTTGTAGTATTGTTCAGAAATGAGAGATATGACAATCTGATACACTCAAGATGAAGTTATAATTTCTCCATATACAACTTGATTGGCCCTGGGCAAGTGACTTTGTTTTTTCAGCTATGAATGAGAAAACTAAATAGTGTTTATTTCATGATGTTCCTGTGAGGGTTAAATTATAGATGTATACCAACTTTTTGAGCTGGTATCTGGAACATAATGCCCCCCCATAAATGTTATTTTTATGGAACAAACATTCCTTAATCTAACTCTCAAAACAAATATCAGATCCATTATTAGGACCAACAGGGGTGATCGTGTTCCCAATTTCTGAATGTGGCAATTAAGCATAAACAGAATGTATTTCCATTTTGAGAGCCTTCAATAAGGCTGGAAGCCCTACAGGACAACTTAACAAATGACGTTTATGCAGAATGTTCCAGGGAAGAGCTAAAAAAGCAGCCTTCCAAATTTGTTTACTTATTACTTATGGAGCACTTAGCATTTTCTAGGCTCTCTAGAGACAGGTCTCAAGTCTGTGGTCTCTGAGAACTCACAGTATAGAGAAGAAATGAACAGAAATAGGTCTAAAACGTGACAGAATGCATGGCCAGTACTCGGGAAGACTGAAGATTTCTCTGAGAAGAATTCAAGGAGGAAAATGAAGTTTGAGCAGGACCTAGAAGGATGATAGGTTTCTGTAGGGTAAAGTCAATATCTCCAGCAGGCCCAGTCACCTGGCATGGGAGGGATAGATAGAATTTAATCCGCACATTGTCAGGGTGAAGCAGGTACAGACAAGAATCAGGGGCAGGCTGATTTGGGCACCCTGTCCTCAGATGAAAAGACATGCAATGATAAAGGAAATCTTGGTGATGACAGTACTTAGAAGATTTAGCTTTTGAATGTCACTGCCCTGTTCTGAACCGTGTGTGCTCTTTTCAATGTGGGCGGAACTGTTCCTGGAGGGTCAGCAGCTATGGCGAGGATTCCCTTCCTCTACTTCCCCATTGGCTCCTGCAGCCCTTTTGTCGCGTGATCGGTGCCAGAGCAATTTTTTGTTTGTTTGTTTTTTGTTTTTCGAGACAGGGCTTCTCTGTAGCTTTGGAGCCTGTCCTGGAACTAGCTCTTGTAGACCTGGCTGGCCTCAAACTCACAGAGATCCGCCTGCCTCTGCCTCCCAAGTGCTGGGATTAAAGGTGTGCGCCACCACCACCAGGCTTGCCAAGAGCATTTTAAAAGAAAGGGTGCTGGGAGCTCAGTACCTGAGACTGACGGCCTGAACATTTCTTTAGACTCATATCTCATTGATGATTTACTTAGATCTAGAATCCTTGTTCAGAATTCTTTGCTCTTCAGAATTTAGAAGCCATTTCTCAACTCTCTTCAGCCTTTTCATGTTAGTGTTGAGAAGTTGTTATCCTCGGCAAGTCAATCCTGTTTTCTCAGAATCTTGTGCCAACCGAGAGCAGGAGTTCTAGCAATAAGTGGCAGTCCCACTCTTTGTCTTTTTCATGAGAAATAGAATTTCTTTCTCTGTTTCCCTCATCCTCTCTTTCCCTCCCTCCCTCCCTCTCTCCCTCCCTCCCTCCTTCCCTTCCTTCCTATTTATTTATTTATTTTTGGTGGTCCTATGTTGTATCCCTGGTCCTTGTATTTGTGAAAATGGCTCGCAGGAGTCTGGAATCCTTGCCTGATTAGGACCCAAAAGAAAGACGGACGCTTTACTACAGTCTTCATTGCACTTTGCTTAGGGTAGACTGTTTGGTTTGGAGCCTCCAGGGTCAGAATCTTAAAGTATTTCCTCTCAATCCAGCCAAGTTCTCAGGGAAGAGAGTCTCCCAGATGCTGCCTCCTCAGAGATTTTTAAGGATTTTAAGGTTAAAAACTGGATTTGTTCTTAGGTTTTCCCAAGTACTAGTTTGGGGTTCAGTTTTCTTCATTCTACTCCATTTCTCAAACAAACAAACAAAGACTAAAAAGAACTAAACAGCAAAGGTAGGACTCCTGTCCAATTTTCATTTCATTGGATTTCAGGTCCAAATAAGAAAGGCAAGGATAAGTGATCTTATCCCCACTTCCAACCCCCTTCACAGCCAGACTGGCATCTGATCCCTGCTCCCCCTGTCTCATCCCTTCAGGTACTGGGGTTATAGGGATGCATCCATAGGTCTGGCTTCACCTAACTCTCTAGCCAGCCAAGGGATCAGAGGAAATCCTGGATTCCCTGAGCAGCAGAATGCAAATGTTGGAAGAAGCTTGGAGCTAATTCACGCCTGACCTGTGTATATAAAGGTGCCCCGGATGGTGGCCCTGTCTACTGCAGCAGCCTTCTCTGAGCCCCATGTCGGTCATCCTAATACACGGCTCACTCTAGTCTCTCAGCACACGTTTCCCCAGGGAACAGAGGAAGCTTTCAATGGGACCAATGGGCGATATACTCACAGAACCACCCGAGCAAATGGAATTAAAAGTTGTTTCTTCAGTTCCCTTTCTCCTTTTGATAAAGTCTGGAATATTTGGAAAAGCCTTGCCCATTAGACTCAAAGAATGGCTCTAAAAAGTGGTAACCCCTTCTCTTCCTGATGCTCTATTGGGGCAGTACAGGGCTTGAGCCCTCATTCCCAAATGCATCATTAAACTTGTTCCATGGGGCAAGTCAGCAAAGAATGGTGTCATTGCCAGCAGCCCCAAGTGGTAAAATCACAGGCAAGTGCAGTAACTAGAAGCTTTCGGATGACTCTGGACCTCTCTGGTGGTTCTTTCTCTCATTGCTTCCCTCGCCCGGAAACGCACTGTCTTGACTCCACCTCTCCCTTTTTTACTTAGTGGTATTTTTAATTTAATGGTAATTCTGCTGATTTTCTTGAATAGATATTCAAGTTATGTTTTTCAAGTATCAAAAGGAGTAAGTGCTAGGTTTTCTTGCTGTTCACTCCTATGCTACCGATGCTATAACCTTTGTAAACATAGTTTTCAGAATTGTTTTTCTATAATGCAAGGGTGTGTATGTTGTTTTTTCCTTTCTATTCACACTTGCACAGGTGGTAGATTTTTCACATTTCTGCACCTTTCCCTCCCTGGGATGGCCCTTGCGGGTGTGGAGCACACCTTCCTACAGCATTCTGCTGTGGTGTGAGCACACCTTCCTTCCTACAGCATTCTGCTGTGGTGTGAAAACACCTTCCTACAGTATTCTGTTGTGGTGTGAACACTCCTTCCTTCCTACAGTATTCTGCTGTGGTGTGAGCACACCTTCCTTCCTACAGTATTCTGCTGTGGTGTGAGCACACCTTCCTTCCTACAGTATTCTGCTGTGGTGTGAGCACACCTTCCTTCCTACAGTATTCTGCTGTGGTGTGAGCACACCTTCCTTCCTACAGTATTCTGCTATGGTGTGAGCACACTTTCCTACAGTATTCTGCTGTAGCAATGAGTCAGTCTGCAGCTGATAAACCCTTGGGTTTTTCCATTCCTACTTTCTTACTTTGAGAGATTGATTTTCTGCTTTTATTTTATTCTTGTTTGTTTGTTTTCATGACGTGGTCTCTTTGTGTAGCCTTGGCAGTCCAAGAACTACCTCTGTAGACCAGGCTGGCCTTGAATTTGCAGAGATTGCCTGCTTTTGCCTACCAAGTGCTGGGGTTAAAGGCGTGCATCCCCACTGCCCAACTATTTTCTCCTCTTCTTACTTTAGTAGTCTTTTCTTTCTGAAAAAACATTTAAACATTTAGTAGGTAGGGAAGGGGAGATGGCTCAATAGTAGATAAAATGTTTGCCATGTGAGCAGAGGACCTGAGTTAGGATTCCCAGCACCTGTGTGAACAACTGGATGTGTTTGTGTATGTGCACACAATCTCAGCATTGAGGAGCAAGTAAGGAGGGTCTCTCCTCCAACTCCTCCCCATCCTCAACCTCATTACTTACAGAGCTTCCTCTCTCTCTCCTCTCTCTTAGACAAAACAAAACAAATTAACAACCCCCCAAAACAATATGGAGTCTGTTTCCTGTTTCCTGTTGGCCAGCTGTTCCAGAGCATGGGGCATGCTCTGGAGTGTGGTTGGTGTATCCAGTGTTAATCTATTGAAGACAACAGGTTGATTTTTCTTCTCCCAGTAGCTGTTGATTTTGATTAGTTCTTGGTTGGGACAGGACTTGATGCCCTCATCCCTTCATGGCTCACTTTTACAGTTAGTAGACTATATGGGCATGTACATCTGCACAAAGTTGTATACACACATGAACACGCACATACACATGTACATAAAATAAAGTTAATTGAATATAGTGAATCATTTATATGTTATTATTTTTCTCTTTAGTTCTAGTTAATGTTTTATTATAAGAATGTTGAAACACATGGGAAAGTAGATAGACTGTTACAAGGAATATCCATGCACACATTACCTAGATTTAACAGTGGTTAACATTTTCCTAGTTCATGTTTTCCATTTCTCTTTCTTTGATGACTATTTTAGCACATTTTTTCAGGCTATTGACATTTTACTCTAAGTAGGATCCCCCTAGATTTTATTTGGGCATTCTTCATGAGTTCTCTCCTAACTTGACATTATTATAAGTGATTTTATAACTATAAAAGCTATGTAACGTAATATAGATTATGCAAATATAGTTGTGAAAAAATGTTTGTTCAATAGAATGAAAGGGTTCTTTGAAGCAAAGTGCAGGGCCAAGTCAGCTCTTAGTTATTCCCCACCAAGAGGCCTAGTGAAACCATTTATACAAAATTCTTGAGAATATAAGACAATGGAAGAACACATAAGCCCTTCCCTTCCCCCTCTTCTTTCTTACATTTTTCCCTCTGAGATGGGCTCTTGCTATATGCCTAGTCTAGCCTTAAACTCCTTAGCTCAAACAACACTTCCGCATAAGGCTGCTGAGTAGCTGGCGCTCTGGCTGCACATAAAGCCTTTCAAGTTTTCTCTTTAGAGCCGCTGTTCTCAACCTTTCTACTCTGGAGACCCTTTATTAATCTCCTCATATGTGGTGACCCCCAACCATAAAACTGTTTTGTTGCTACTTCATAACTGTACTGTTGCTACTTTTATGAATAGTAATGTAAATATCTGATAGACAGGCTGTCTGGTGTGTGACTCCTGTGGAAGGGTCATTTGATCCCCTAAAGGAGTTTTAACCCATGGCCTGAGAACCTCTGTGTTTTTTTTTTTTAATATTTATTTATTTATTATGTATACAACATTCCTTCCATGTATGTCTGCAGGTCAGAAGAGGGCACCAGACCCCATTACAGATGGTTGTGAACCACCATATCGTTGCTAGGAATTGAACTCAGGACCTTTGGAAGAACAGTCAGTGCTCTTAACCTCTGAGCCATCTCTCCAGACCCCAAGAACCTCTGTTTTAAAGTAAAGACAGCTACAAGAGAGCTGGGAAAGAGTCAAATCTTTTGTTGTTGTTTTGATTTTGAGACAGGGTTTTTCTGGGTAGCCCTGACTGTCCTGGAACTCGCTCTGTACATCAGGTTGACTTCAGACTCAGAGAGATCCATCTGCATCTGCCTACTGAGTGCTGGGATTAAGGGTGTGTGCCACCACTGCCCTATATTTTTGTTTTTAAAAATCAAGAAACTGGTCTGGGATGGGAGAGTGCTTGTCCAGCACACACAAGTCCTAGGTTCACCTTCAAGTACCAGCCAATCAATCAATATATTCAATATGCGTAATACACACTTTTCTGGGCATGGTGACACACACCTGTTACCTTAGCATTTGGGAAGTAGACTCAGGAGGATGGGGAGTTGAAAGGTCATTCTTGGCTTTGCTGTGAGTTTGAGGCCAGCCTGGCTCTATAATACCCTGATGTGGGTTTCCCTCTGTGTGCTGTGATTACCATTAATGAACAAAGAAACTGCTTTGGACCTATAGCAAGGCAGAACTTAGGTAGGTAGGGAAAGCTAGGCTGAATGCTGGGAGAAAGAAGGGTGGAGTGAGAGAGATCCATGGAGCTGCCAGAGTCAGATATGCTGAAACCTTGTTGGTAAGCCACTGCCACGTGGCGATACACAGATTAATGGAGATGGGTTAAAAAATATAAGAATGGGCCAAGGAGCAATTTAAATAATATAGTTTCTGTGTGATTATTTTGGGTTTAATCTAGCTAGGAGGCTGAGACAAGCAAGCAGCCACTTCTCCAGCAATAAATACCCTGCCACAGAACAACAAAAATTCTCCAGAAAACCTTGGTTCCATGAAGTCAAAGATCTGCTGTAGGACACATGCCACTGAACAAAGATGACTTTCTAACTCCTCTTCAGCTTCTAAAACACAGGGTCCTCTCTCCTAGCAGTTCTGTAACGTAAAAATCTCAGCAGATAGTGATGTTTTACAGAAATGATGCTTTGGTATGGTGCTTGGGCTTTAGAGGAAGCTGTTTGGGAAAGGTACTACTTTTCTGGAGCCGCTTGCTCCCCTGGGAGTTTGAGGTGACCTGATGGGGTTTGTCTCAGATAAGGCATTAGTTGGGGGAGATTTTGCAAAGAAAAGTTTAAAGGATTTGGGGGGTTTCCAAACTTGGGAAAAGAGGAAGAGGTATCAGGGAAGATGCCAAAATGTGAGTTTGGATGAAAGAATCCAAGCTTGGAGCTGGTTATGATTATGGGAAAAGGGTAACAGAATCTTTAGAACATTCCGAATAAAGATGCTGAGTGATATTTGGGGAATCAAGATTACAGCTCAGAAAAGGAATCTGTAAGGCTGAGGACTCAGCAATCACTGAGCTAAGGGGGTGCTGTGATGGTGGTGGCCACAGCAGGAGATGGAGAGAGAGAGAGGAAGGATGGTGAGTGTTCTTGAACAGAGCTATGTTCGAGGTTATCAAAAAAGAGTCCCAAACAAAGGGGGAGATGATATATAGTAGATAGATAGATAGATCGAGATGGGGGGAAGAGGATAGGGCTCCAAGTCTGATGAAGCACCATCCTTCCAAAGATCTTAAAGCTTATCAACAGACAGAAGGTTGCAGAATATCGCAGAAACTGAGAAAAGGGAGAGAGCTATTGAATTCAAAGAGAACCTTGAGCCTGCTTGGAATTGAGTGGGGTATTAGTTCTTTTGCCTTTGTTCTGACAAAACACCCGACAGGGACAACATAAGGAAGATAAAGTTTATTTTGGCTCATGGTGTGAGGATGGCGTCCCCATGGGCAGGGGAAGAGGGTGGCAGGAGCTTGAAGCAGGGGCTCACAGAGTCTGCAGTCAGGCAGTAGAGACTGATGAACGCTCAGCGGTCTTTCTGCTTTATATTCATTTGGACCCCCTTCCGGAGGGTGCTGCCCACATTTGGACCCCCTTCCCAAAGGTGCTGCCCACATTTGGATTCCCTTCCTGATGGTGCTGACCCCATTTGGACACCCGTCTTTTCTTCTCACTTAAAACTCTGTGGCTCCCTCTCAGAGTTGTGACTAGAGGATGCTTTGTGGATGATTCTAAATCTAGTCAATCTGACAATAAATATTAGCCATTACGTGTAGTTGGTTTTTTTTGGGGGGTGGGGAATCAAATTGATGGGTTATGAATGGGGTTAGGTGTGGATAAAATAAGCATGTCACCCATCACCCGTGCTCACAGTAAGGTTGTTACGAGACAATGACAAGGGGAAAGCACTGGGACACTCACCTCTGCCTCTGCTATTGCAAGTTCTTAGCTTCCATTTTCTTACAAATTGCATAGGCATGGGGGCAAATGAGGGGCGTGTGTGTGTGTGTGTGTGTGTGTGTGTGTGTGTGTGTTGTGTCTATGTTTAATTAAGGTATAATTGCCTACAGAGGAATGTGCACAGATCTCAAGGGTTCAGCCTAATGGATTTTGTAAATGTATGTTGTGCAATGTTGCCCGACTCTGATACAGAAAATTACCAGCACTCTCCAAAGCTCATTCAGCTTGCCAAACTGGTCTGCATCCAGGGTCTCAGCTGCTCAGGAGGCTGAGATAGGAGGCTCGCTTCGAGAGCAGGCGTTTGAGACTAGCCTGGGCAAATCAGAGAGACCCTGCCTCAATAAATGAACTATTAAGTAGAATAAGACAAGATAAAGTGCCTCTATTCGTGTTGTGACTGTGTGGATCTGGCCAGGTTCCAGAGCGAGCCCCAGTGAGGAGAGGGAAGCCGGGGTGGGGGCGGGGCGGGCGCTTGGGAAGAGTGGAGAGAGGGCTGCAGCTGCCCTCCTGGATAACCTCAGCACTGACAGTCTGGACTTCAAAGTTTTGGCTGCTCCTAAGAAGCAGGTTCCGCAGTGACAGCTTGCTAGTACGAAGCAGACACAGGGCACTGCCTGGCTTGGGATCTTGATTCTGCTGCGGATTGGCTCTGTGACTTTTCACACCTTCGTTCCTGTGGCTCTGCTTCAATTTCCTAGGTAAGTGCTTATGTGAATTCTTTTCACACTTACAGCTGTTCATTGATTAAAATACCAGTCTTACCACCTCGTCACACACGGATTAGATTAACAATGAATTACAATCGAACATCAACCACTATGGCAGATACCGAAAGCACTTTTTTATTTTCATCTCTCATCCCAACCGCAATTTTCCCTTCCTCCACTCCTCCTGGTACCCCCCTAGACCCACTCCTCCTCAGTTTGAAAGCTTATACCCCTGACCCCATCTCGTGTGCGTGTGTGTGTGTGCGCACGCGCGCACTAGGGATTGAGCCCAGGGATTCCTGCATGATGGACCAGTACTTTACCACCGAACTACATCCCCAGACCATGGAGACACACCCAAAAGTCATTTTTATTTGTTTGTTCAGTTTTTAAATGCAGGGCTTCACTATATAGTTCAGGTTGTCCTTGAACTGATCCCCCGCCTCAGCTTCCCCTGTGCTGGGATTACAGATATGTGCCACCTTGTTCTCAAGGTGATCACTTGACAAGGTGACAGAGAAGATGGGCTGAGCCACTGAGAATGTCCAGCAAATAATTCCTCGTTTTAAGCCTTCAGTGGGAATGCTGGATGCTGCTGCCAGAACCAACCAGGCATGGATTTAGGTGTAGGTCATGTTGCTCCTTGAGTCCCCATTATAGGCAATCTACATTGCTTATAAAGGAGCCAAAGGTTTCCGTGGATCTTCCCATCCCTTTATGAGATGCCCACCCCTTTCAGATTGCAGCTTCTCCATGGCGTCTCTATGTGACCCTCTCCTTGGCCCCTGCACACTGGAAAGGCCAGTCCTAGCTCTGGTGGTGGAGACTTTATCAGGACTTTCCCACCACACTCCCTGGGTCATTGGAAATTGTTGCTCACCGCAGAAGCCAGTCAGTTTCCAAGGAATTTACCCGGGGGCTGAAAACGGAATGTGTGTGACCCTCAGCTGCTCTCAGGGCTTGCCTCTTCCTTCTCCCCATCCTGAATTCACCTCTGGAGCTGGACCAGTTCTCCACAATCGAAGTCAGGGTGACAGCAAGGTGTGATGGATGGATAAAGAGCCAGGGAGTGGCACAGCGCTTGGTCAGGAACCCAAGGCTGTGTTTATGAGAAGGAAGAGGCTGTTTCCTGGAGCGAGCATAACGCTACTCTAAAAAAGGCAGGGGAAATACATCATGCGAGGGAGCATAACCCCGGGAGGGCCGCTGGGAATCCCAGTACCAGAGAAGGCTCGCAGGTCAAGGTGTCTCTGGCAGGTCTTTTTTTATAGGCCGTTTGCGTGAGGCTTTGCTGCTGTTTCCTACGATGCTGACAGCCGCTCAAGGTCTCGGGAGGACCTGGAAGGCTAATCTTAGCTGTTGCTTTCCAGGCCTTCTCAATTGGTCCTGCTGATGCATTGAGAAGTGAAACTCTATTGTTTTAAAAACTGCCAAAACAACAATTTTGGATGTTGACTCTTGCATCACTGCAAATAGATTGGAATCATCAGCTCCTTCCCTTACCTCCAAACCCAGGGCAAAAGAAAGTTTTATTGACCTTTTCCAGCGGTCAAAGAGGAATGGGAATGTGTTTCTGTCATTATCTGTATCCCCAACTCCTCAGTACTGGGGATCAGACTCAGGGCCTCATGAA